>NW_027457593.1:0-600000 GCF_050624435.1 Tenrec ecaudatus | reverse complement strand
GCTCCTTTTTCTTTCCCTTCCGCTGCACTCTCTTAGTGTCATGCCTCGAGGTGGCAGGATCAGTTCGGGCACAGTTCCCACACTGTGTGTCCAGTGTTGTCCCCTCTAGGGCTTGGGTCTTTGAGGGACGTTTCTCATCGTGGGGCTGCCCATGTGGTCTTCTCTGTGGACTGGCTTCTCTGATTGGGAACATCATCCTCAAGGTGTATTGGGCCAGGATGTGCTCCATTCTCCCCTCCTCCCCCTTGTTCTGCCCTGTGTTCTCTGATCAGATATGTCCCTCTCCGCGAGCTTCAGATCTGGTGCCATCCTGTGAAAGAGAATCTTTGGGGGCTGCAAGGATGTGGGGGGATTGTGGGTATCAGCTCAGATCTTTTGAGATTCCAGGAGATATTGACTGCTCAATGGGCACAGTTCTGTGGGGTACCGGGCTCTTGGTCCAGACGCTGGTTGTGAATATGACCTTGTTGTTAACCAGTTGTGTGTCTCTGGGTCAACTCCTGTGTGTTTTTGAGTGAGTTTTCTCATCTGAAAAGTAAATGTACTGGATTATCCAGACTCCCATGTCAGCAAGTTATCGAGAGGGGTTAATCAGAGACTGTTTCATATAGTGTGTACCTGCGAGCTGCATTCTATACCTGGGGCGGCAATTATGAGCTCGGAATAGAAATGGTGTCTAGCAGGTGACATACGTGGCTCCATTTTGATAAAGGAAGACCACTGTGGAGATTTGGTCCTTCTGTTGATGGCCACGGGCCACCTAGACTTCTCCTGCTATAACTGCTTCACTGGCTCAGCAGCTGAGCCAGGAACCAGTGCCATCATAACCAGGTGGCTAACTGGGAAAAAGTGCAGATAGATATTTGTTATCTTGTTGTCTTCGGAAGCCCACCTACCTTCCATGCAAACATTCTGGTGGGAGTTATCTGTGGAAGGAATCATAGACTCACAGTAATTCACATCTTTCTTTTTGAAAACGTGCCCATATTCCTTTCTGAAGCTGAGAAGGTGGCCCCTGTGTCCACCAAGAAATTTACTGGCTGGCCTCCTACATGGAGAGTTAGCTTGGGCTTTTGGCTGCGAAGGGAAACAGAGCCCTGACCCCTTCATTGAGCTTCTTCAAGCATTATTGTCTCTTGCTTGGGTCTTTCTAGGTGCAGATGAGGCCCGTCCACTCTTGTGGAAGGTCTTGCACCTCTCCTGGGGTTTTCAAGGCACTTATTTTTCCAGTGTCCTTCTTTCCTGCAGTAGGCACATTGGTCCTTCCCCATGGCTTGGCGCTGCCCACAGGTTAGTCTCTCCGTGAGTGGGCCATGCTCTCCTTTTCCTGAGTCTCTGGGGTCTCTCATGGCAATTACTAGTATTTTAGCTAATTTCTTTGTCTCTGTCATGCTAGGGTCATCTCTGTTGTTATACACTCAATGAGCCACGTGTACTAAATCACTAAGACTTTTCCCTTCAAACCCTTCCCACGTTTTTTCATGTCTGAGGCATATTGACTGAGTCATAAAGGCAATACTTATTGCCCTCCTGTACTCGTGGCCTCCGGACCGTTAGGGGTATAAAGCCTGTAGGCTTCCATCAGCCACTCTAGAAAGGCAGGCGGACATTCTCTTATAAGAGCCTGAAAATTCTACTGACCTTAGATAAATTCATAGGTTTCCTAGCTCTTCCGCAGAGGGTCATGTAAGAGCACGGGTGATACCTGGTAATGCGCTCTGGGCCTTGCTAGGAATTGAGATCCCACATTGTTCGTGTAGAGGCCAAAAGAGATTCTCTCAAGTGGGGAGTGCCCGCTCGCTGACCATCAGGTTCACTGACTGCTTACTGGGCCTCTGTCTGGAAGGGCTACCCTTGCTCCGTGGTGAACAGCACCTGGCGAAGTTGCTGGAAAACATTCCAGGTGGGCTGATGAGTATGGAAGACATACCAGTACTAGTGTGTGTTGGGGGCTGCTGGTAGGGGGCGGGGATGGGGTTGCAGAGCCGGCTGAGGAGGGAGTGACTCAATAAGGGCCTGTTAGAAGTTTTCTATTTCTGGCCCCTAAAACCTTATAGGGCGGTGTTGGAACCAAAGGGTCTGAAGCCAGCTCTCCCACTACCAGAGTTCTCCTGCAAAATGGGATAAAGCCGATTAGGGGAGAGAGATCGGGGGGGGGGGAGCGGAGGTGAAGGGAGGGAGGAGGGGGAGGAGGTGGGATAGGGGTACGGGGAGGAATGGCCTCCACCTATGAGCTTTTGGGACCTTGGACCGTTTGTTTTTCCGGTCCTGCCATGTTTCCTGAAACCTTGGAAACAAGGACCCTTTCTTTGAGGGAGGGAGTAAGTCTTTTATATTTGTAGGTTTCTTAGTGGCAATGTCAGCCCACACTTGAATTAAAGGGATCAGATCGGGATGTCCTGGTTCCCCATAACCATAACTACGAACTCTTGGTAATAGGGGATGGGAAAATTAGTCTTGCGTGGGTCAATCAGGGACTCCTTTTGCCCCATCACTTTTAAACAAATTGTAGAGTCTCCAAGCTTTTGGGTTGAAACCAAATCCTCTTGGTGGACGCCTAGAGCAGGGGTTCTCAAACTACAACCTGTGGGCCACATGCAGACAGCCGAGGTCATTGATCCTTTCTGCCGGGTGTATGTGCCCCATTTATTTATTTTTTTTGGACTTCAAATCAATATGTGCAGTGTGCACATGAATTTATTCGTAACTTTTGTTTTTTTTAAACTATAGTCTGTCCCTCCAAAGGCCTGTGGGACAATGCACTGGCCCCCTCGGTAAACAGTTTCAGGACCCCTGCCCTAAGGTATCCTGGACTTAGGGTTTACTAATTTCCTAGCCCTGAAACATCCCTGAACATTCTACCCGTTGTAGGAGGCACCATCGGAATTTGGACCCCGGGTAATTTACAAGCCTTTACTCCAATTGAAGCCAAGAAAATTCAAAATGACTTAGGCAGTTACTCTATTTTGGTCATTTTTGACTCCTCCTGGACTAGCCCATTATTTCCATTTAACTCTATAACTCGGAGCATGATGTTTTCATAACATTTAAAAAAATGTATATATTAAATATATACATACATTTTTATAACTATGAAAATCCACAACAAAAAGAAAATAATTTTTTCCCAAAATTAAAATTGAAGCGTTATAGGGTTAAAAAGAAGGATGGGTCTTATCAGCGGGTCCAAGACCTTAGCATCATAAATGAATCTGTGATCCCACTGCACCTAGTAGTGCCCAAACCTGTGCCCTCCTAGGGGAAAGTGTGAATGCTTTTATCCCTCTTCCTGTACTTCCAATGAACAAACAAACATGTCTGGTAATCCTAAGATTTTTTTTGTTTCCTGTGACACTCACCTAATTTCAAGGCCAGTGCCAAGTCACAAGCTTAGCCTTGTCGTAGTCAAACTGTTCACCTTTTAGACAGTTTTTTTTCCCAGAAGTTATCGGGTGACTAAACCTTCTGAACCAAGTGTACCAGGTCCACGACTACCATCTCCTGGACCACCTCAACCTTATCCATCCTGGATAAAGTTGCCCTCAATGGACAACCCCTCCCAGCAGTGTAGGAAGGGTATGGACCCAAAGCCCCACCACGCCCCTTTTTCCAGCAGGAAGTAGCTAGAGATGTCGTCGCCCAGTACCCCAAAGATTTGGTTCCATATCTCTTCATGGGGGCAAATGTTAGGTAGCTATGCTAGGGACTGGGGCATCCGTTATGCATGCCCATAGGGCCAAGATAAGAGCCCAGTTAGGAGAGGCACCCTGTGCATGCTCACAGGTGCAGGTTTCTGGCCATGAAGGGGAGGTACACCTGCATGGGTCCTATACCTGGATTGACCTACTTAGGCCATGTAAAATCAATTCAGCCACTCGGGTCAGCCAGACTCACCCACCACGACCCCCGAGCGCTAATAAAACTCACTTGAGTGACAGACCAGGCTTCTGCGTGATTTCTCTCTCACTCAGGAAGGTTCTTTGGAGGCAGTAAGGCTGCACATAAGTGGCTGGTGTATACTGTTCAGATGCTTGGCTTTCTGCTTGCAAGGGTTTTTGTCTCAGTTGACTGGAAGGGAGGAGGTAGTACGTCTGGATCACAGAGTATCCATGTCCACAAAGGAGGCTGCTCATTCCACAGTCCTGGAAGTGCTTTATGAAAACCCTCTGCTTTGCAATGTCAGTCCTTGTAGATTAGAGTGGGAGGGGCTGGGACCAAGGTATGCTGCCTCTTACTCCCACTTGCAGGTTTCTAGATGCTGATTGTATCTCTTACAGCATCAATTAATGGGCTTATTGTCTGCCTCAGGCTTTGTTCACAGAGATCCTCCAGCTAGTTGGTGGTGTGTGTGCATGAGCAGAGGCTTCCTGCCAATCCCCCATGAGTAGTAGAGCTCCCATGGTGTGGAGTCCATGAAAGCCGTGTCCCAGACAGCACGCTTACAAAGGAGGGTGGGCCCTGCAGGATACAGAGGACCATTCCCCCTGTGGAATGGCCTCAGAGACCCTCCTCCCTGACTGGCCAGCTACTGGGGCTGTGGGCCCTAAGCATCATGCCTGACTCAGGAATAGACACAGGGTGAGGTGACTCCAGTAGCTGTTTTGACTGGTCTAATGCAGCCTGAGATCATCCTTGCATGAGCCCTCTCTCCAGATTATTTTTGTTTCTTTTATGATCTTTTTATTAGGGGCTCTTACAACACTAAACACAATCCATATATACATCAGCTGTTTGAAGCACATCTGTACATTAATTGCCCTCATTATTCTCAAAATATCTACTCTTCACCCAAGCCCCTGGGCTCAGCTCCTCATTTTTTCCCCCCTCAATGCCCGCCACCCATCCCTCATCAATCCTTGGAAATGGACTAATTCTTTTGTCATATCTTCACCCACCTTTCTTTTGAGGTCAGTGAAGATCCTTGTAATCTGTTCCCACTTTCCATCCTGCCCTTCCTCCACCTTCCCAGTATCTCCACTCATAACACTGGTCCTAAAGGGCCCATCCACCCTGGATTCCCCGTGTTTGAAATTCCTATCGGTACTAGAATACTTCCCTAGTTTGGCCAGATTATTATGGTAGAATTGGGTTCATGATAGTGGGGCAAGAGGAAGCATTAAGGACTAGAGGAAAGTTGTGTTTCATCTATGCTGTCTCATACCCTGTATTCTTTAATCTCCTCTCTGAGATCCTTCTGTAGGGGATATCAGGTGCACTTCAATTAGGTTTTGGGTGTATACCCGGCAGTCCATTCTCATTCTCCATGATAAGATTTTTTTTGTTCTCATGATGCCTCTTGCCTTATCCCTTTGAACCTTTGTGATCACACAGGCTGGTATGCTTCCTCCATGTTGTCTCTGTTGCTTCTGAGCTAGATGGTTGTTTCTTTACCTTCAAGCCTTTAAGACCCCACACGCTATATCTTTTGGTAGCTGGACACCATCGGCTTTCTTCACCACATTTGCTTATGCAGCCGCTTTGTGGTCAGTGATCGTGTAGGGAAGGTGAGCATCGTAGAATGCCAATTTTATAAAACAGTGTTGTTGCAATGAGGGAGTCCTTGAGCGGAGGACCAATGTCCATTTGCTACCTTAAAACTAAATCTATAAACATATGGACATAGATCTATTTCCCCATGCCCCTTTGTAAATATATGTACATGTCTTTATTTAGACGTCAATAAGTGGCCCTTGCTTCCCAACTCACTCTTCTATACCCTTTGATTTTCCTCTTGTGCCCACTGCTATGCTCAGTCTTCCTTTGGGTTTCAGCATTTTCTCTCGGTTACATTACCCTTGATCATACCCTACCAGGCCTCCTACATCCCCCTCACCACCGATTTCCATCGCTTGTTGTTCCCTTGTCTCTGGGTTTCTTTACACCACTTCCTTTCCCCCCACCCTGCTCACTCCCACACCCAATGGAAAGGGCCGGTCACATGTTTACTCCTCCAGATTTTTCATCCAGCCTCTCTTAATTAGACAAACCTGTAAAGGTAATAACGTGCACAAAAAAAAGACTGAGCGAAACCAAGCAGCAAAAAGAAAAAAAACAAACAAAAATGAAAACAAAACCCAAACAAAATCCAATGACATTAAAAGAAAACAACACTATTCACGAAAGGAAAGTACAAGGACTGTGTGGTGAACTTTAGGAGTGTTTTCCAGTCCAGTCTGTTGGGGCCCGAAGCCCTGACCACAAGTCCACCTTTGGCATTCCCCAAAGACTTTGATGCTCCGTTTTCTTTCTCTTCCGCTGCACTCTCTTAGTGTCATACCTCGATGTGGCAGAATCCGTTCGGGAGCAGTTCCCACACTGTGTCTCCAGTGTTGTCCCCTCTAGGGCTATGGGTCTTTGAGGGACGTTTCTCATCGTGGGGCTTCCCATGTGGTATTCTCTGTGGACTGGCTTCTCTGAATGGGAACATCATCCTCAAGGTGTATTGGGCCAGGATGTGCTCCATTCTCCCCTCCTCCCCCTTGTTCTGCCCTGTGTTCTCTGATCAGATATATCTCTCTCCGCGAGCTTCAGATCTGGTGCCATCCTGTGAAAGATAATCTTTGGGGGCTGCAAGGATGTGGGGGTGGGTGGGTATCAGCTCAGATCTTTTGAGAGTCCAGGAGATATTGACTGCTCGATGGGCACAGTTCTGCGGGGCACCGTGCTCTTGGTCCAGACGCTGGTTGTGAATATGACTTTGTTGTTAACCAGTTGTGTGTCTCTGGGTCAACTCCTGTGTGTTTTTGAGTGAGTTTTCTCATCTGGAAAGTAAATATACTGGATTTTCTAGACTCCCATATCAGCAAGTTATCGAGAGCGGTTAATCAGAGACTGTTTCATATATTGTGTACCTGCGAGCTGCATTCTATACCTGGGGCGGCAATTATGAGCTCGGGAGAGAAATGATGTCCAGCAGGTGACAGACATGGCTCCATATTGAAACAGGAAGACCACTGCGGAGATTAGGTCCTTAGGTTGATGGCCACGGGCCACCTAGTCTTCTCCTGCTATAACTGCTTCACTGGGTCAGCAGCTGAGACTGGAGCCAGTGCCATCATAACCAGGTGGCTAACTAGGACAAAGGGCAGATAGATATTTGTTATCTTGTTGTCTTGGGAAGCCCACCTAACCTCCATGCGAACCTTCTGGTGTGAGTTATCTGTGGAAGGAATCGTAGGCTCACAGTAATTCACATCTTTCTTTTTGAAAACATGCCCCAATTCCTTTCTGAACCTGAGAAGGTGGCCCCTGTGTCCACCAAGAAATTTACTGGCTGGCCTCCTACTTGGAGAGTTTGCCTGGGCTTTTGGCAGCGAAGTGAAACAGAGCCCTGACCCCTTCATTGAGCTTCTTCAAGCATTATTGTCTCTTGCTTGGGTCTTTCTAGGTGCAGATCAGGCCCGTCCACTCTTGTGGAAGATCTTGAACCTCTCCTGGGGTTTTCAAGACACTGATTTTTCCAGTGTCCTTCTTTCCTGCAGTAGGCACATTGGTCCTTCCCCATGGCTTGGTGGTGCCCTCAGGTTAGTCTCTCCGTGATTGGGCCATGCTCTCCTTTTCATGAGTCTCTGGGGTCTCTCATGGCAATTACTAGTATATTAGCTAGTTTCTTTGTCTCTGTCGTGCTAGGGTCATCTCTGTTGTTATACACTCAATGAGCCACTTGTACCAATTCACTAAGATTTTTCCCTACAAACCCTTCCCACTTCATTTTCATGTCTGAGGCAGATTGACTGAGTCACAAAGGCAATACTTATTTCCCTCCTGTACTCGGGGCCTCCTGTCCGTTAGGGGTATAAAGCCCGTAGGCTTCCATCAGCCACTCTAGAAAGGAAGGCGGACATTCTCTTATAAGAGCCTGAAAATTCTCACTGACCTTAGATAAATTCATAGGTTTCCTAGCTCTTCCGCAGAGGGTCATGTAAGAGCAACGGGTGATACCTGGTAAAGCCCTCTGGGCCTTGCTAGGAATTGAGATCCCACATTGTTCGTGTAGTGGCCAAAAGAGTTTCTCTCAAGTGGGGAGTGCCCGCTCGCTGACCATCAGTTTCACTGACTGCTTACTGGGCCTCTGTCTGGAAGGGCTACCCTTCCTCCGTTGTGAACAGCACCTGGAGAAGTTGCTGGCAAACATTCCAGGTGGGCTGATGAGTATGGAAGACATACCAGTACTTGTGTGTGGGGGGGGCTGCTGGTTGGGGGCGGGGATGGAGTTGGGGAGCCGGCTGGGGAGGGAGTGACTCAATAAGGGCCTGTTAGAAGTTTTCTATTTCTGGCCCCTAGGAACCTTATAGGGCGGGGGTGGAAACAAAGGGTCTGAAGCCAGCTCTCCCACTCCCAGAGTTCTCCCGCAAAATGGGATAAAGCCGATTAGGGGAGAGAGATCAGGAGGGGAGGTGAAGGGAGGGGAGAGGGGGACAGGGTGGGAGAGGGGGACGGGGAGGGATGGTCTCCAACTATGTGCTTTTGGGAACTTGGACCGTTTGTTTTTCCGGTCCTGCGATGTTTCCTGAAACCTTGGAAACGAGGACCCTTTCTTTGAGGGAGGGAGTAAGTCTTTTATATTTGCAGGCTTCTTCGTGGCAATGTCAGCCCACACTTGAATTAAAGGAATCAGATCGGGATGTCCTGGTTCCCCTTAACCAAAACTATGAACTCTTAGTAATAGGGGATGGGAAAACTAGTCTTGCATGGGTCAATCATGGACTCCTTCTGCCCCATCACTTTTAAACAAATTGTAGAGTCTCCAAGCTTTTGGGTTGAAACCACATCCTCTTGGTGAACGCCTAGAGCAGGGGTCCTCAAACTACAGCCTGTTGGCCACATGCAGACAGCCGAGGACATAGATCCTGTCTGCCAGGTGTATGTGCCCCATTTATTTTTTTTTTTGAGCTTCAAATCAAGATGTGCATTGTGTATATGAATTTGTTCATAATTTTTGTTTTTAAACTATAGTCTGTCCCTCCAATGGCCTGAGGGACAGTGAACTGGCTCCCTGGGTAAACAGTTTCAGGACCCCTGCCCTAAGGTATCCTGGACTTAGGGGTTACTAATCTCCCAGCCCTGAAACATCCCTGAACATTCTACCCATTGTAGGAGGCACCATGAGAATTTGGACCCTGGGCAATTTACAAGACTTTACTCCAATTCAACCCAAGAAAATTCAAAATGACTTAGGCAGTTACTCTATTTTCGTCACTTTTGACTCCTCCTGTACTAGCCCATTATTTCCATTTAACTCTAACGCGGAGCATGATGTTTCCATAAATTTTTAAAAATGTACATATAAATATATATAAATTAATAACTATGAAATCCACAACAAAAAGAAAATAATTTTTTCCCAAATTTAAAATTGAAGTGTTATAGGGTTAAAAAGAAGGATGGGTCTTATCACCGGGTCCAAGATCTTAGCATCATAAATGAATCAGCGATCCCACTGCACCAAGTAGTGCCCAAACCTGTGCCCTCCTAGGTGAAAGTATGAATGCTTTTATCCCTCTTCCTGTACTTCCAATGAACAAACACACATGTCTGGTAATCCTAAGATTATTTTTGTTTCCTGTGACACTCACCTAATTTCAAGGCCACTGCCACGTCACAAGCTTAGCCTTGTCGCAGTCAAACTGTTCACCTTTTAGACAGTTTGTTTTTCTCAGAAGTTATCGGGTGATTAAAGGTTCTGAACCAAGTGTGCCAGGTCCACGACTACCATCTCCTGGACCACCTCAACCTTATCCATCCTGGATAAAGTTGCCCTCAATGGACAACCCCTCAAAGCAGTGTAGGAAGGGTATGGACCCAAAGCCCCTCACGCCCCTTTTGCCAGAAGGAAGTAGCTAGAGATGTCGTCGCACAGTACCCCAAAGATTTGGGTCCATATCTCTTCACGGGGGCAAATGTTAGGTAGCTATGCTAGGGACTGGGGCATCCGTTATGCATGCCCATAGGGCCAAGATAAGAGCCCAGTTAGGAGAGGCACCCTGTGCATGCTCAGAGGTCCAGGTTTCTGGCCAAAGGGGAGGTCTACCTGGGTGGGCCCAGTAACTGGATTGACCAACCTAGGCCATGTAAATTCAATTCAGCCACTGGGGTCGGCCAGACTTGCCCACCACGCCTCCCTAACGCTCATAAAACTCACTTGAGTGACAGACCAGGCTTCGGCGTGATTTCTCTCTCACTCAGGAAGGCTCTTTGGAGGCAACAGGGCTGCCCTTGAGTGGCTGGTGGATACTGTTCAGATGCATGGCTTTCTGCTTGCAAGGTTTTTTGTCTCACCTGAGTGGAAGGGGGGAGGTAGTACCTCTGGATCACAGAGTATCCATGTTCACAAATTAGACTGCTAATTCCACAGTCCTGGCAGTGCTTTATGAAAACCCTCTGCTTTGCAATGTCACTCCTTGTAGATTAGAGTGGGAGGGGCTGGCACCAAGGTATGCTGCCTCTTACTCCCAGTTGCAGGTTTCTGGATGCTGATTGTATCTCTTACAGCATCAGTTAGTGGGCTTGTTGTCTGCCTCAGGCTTTGTTCACGGAGATCCTCCAGCTAGTTGGTGGTGTGTGCGCATGAGCAGAGGCTTCCTGCCAATCCCCCATGAGTAGTAGAGCTCCCATGTGGTGGACTCCATGAAAGCCGTGCCCCAGACAGCACACTTACAAAGGAGGGTGGGCCCTGCAGGACAGAAGACCATTCCCCCTATGGAATGGCCTCAGAGACCCCAACCCTAACTGGCCAGCTGCTGGGACAGTGGGCCCTAAGTTTCATGCCTGACTCAGGAATAGACACAGAGTGAGGTGACTCCACTAGATGTTTTGACTGATCTAATCCAGCCTGAGACCATTGCATGAGCCCTCTGCCCAGATTATTTTTGTTTCTTTTATGATCTTTTTATTAGTGGCTCCTAGAACACTAACCACAATCCATATATACATCAGCTGTTTGAAGCACATCTGTACATTAATTGCCCTCATTATTCTCAAAATCTCCACTCTCCACCCAAGCCCCTGGCCTCAGCTCCTCATTTTTTCCCCCTCAATGCCCGCCACCCATCCCTCATCAATCCTTGGAAATGGACTAATTCTTTTGTCATATCTTCACCCACCTTTCTTTTGAGGTCAATGATGATCCTTGTAATCGGCTCCCACTTTCCATCCAGCCCTTCCTCCACCCTCCCAGTATCTCCACCCATAACACTGGTCCTAAAGAGCCCATCCACCCTGGATTCCCCGTGTTTGAAATTCCTATCGGTACTAGAATACCTTCTCTATTTTGGCCAGATTAGTATGGTAGGACTGGGATCATGATAGTTGGGCAAGAGGAAGCATTAAGAACTAGAGGAAAGTTGTGTTTCATCTTTGCTGTCTCATACCCTGTATTCTTTCATCTCCTCTCTGAGATCCTTCTGTAAGGGGATGTCCAGTGCACTGCAAATAGGTTTTGGGTCTATACCCGGCAGTCCCCTCTCATTCTCCATGATAAGATTTTTTTGTTCTCATGATGCCTGTTGCCTTATCCCTTTGAAACTTTGTGATCACACAGGCTGGTATGCTTCCTCCATGTGGGCTCTGTTGCTTCTGAGCCAGATGGCTGCTTCTTTTACTTCAAGCCTTTAAGACCCCACACGCTATATCTTTTGGTAGCTGGACTCCATCGGCTTTCTTCACCACATTTGCTTATTAAGCCGCTTTGTGGTCAGTGATCGTGTAGGGAAGGTGAGCATCGTAGAATGCCAATTTAATAGAAGAGTGTTCTTGCAATAAGGGAGTCCATGAGCGGAGGCCTATGTCCTTCTGCTACCTTAATACTAAATCTATGAACATATGGACATAGATCTATTTCCCGATGCCCCTTTGTAAGTATATGTACATGCCTTTATTTAGACGTCTATAACTGGCCCTTGCTGCCCAGCTCACTCTTCTATACCCTTTTGTTTCCTCTTGTGCCCACTGCCATGCTCAGTCTTCTTTTGGGTTTCAGTGATTACTCTTGGTTACATTTCCCTTGATCATGCCCTTCCAGGCCTCCTACATCCCCCTCACTACCGATTTCCATCACTTGTTCCCTTGTCTCTGGGTTTCTTGACACCACTTCCTTTCCCCCCACCGTCCTCACTCCCATGCCCAAAGGAAAGGGCCGGTCACATGTTTACTCCTCCAGATTCTTCATCCAGCCTCTCTTAATTAGACAGACCTGTAAAGGTAATAACATGCACAAAACAAGACTGAGCTAAACCAAGCAGCAAAAAGAAAAAAAAACAAAGAAAAATGAAAACAAAACCCAACCAAAATCCAATGACACTAAAGGAAAACAACACTAACCAAGAAAGAAAAGAACAAGGACTGTGTGGTGAACCCTAGGAGTGTTTTCCAGTCCTGTCTTTTGGGGCACCGAGCCCTGACCACAAAGTCCACCTTTGGCATTCCCCGGGGACTTTGATGCTCCGTTTTCTTTCTCTTCTGCTGCACTCTCTTAGTGTCATGCCTCGATGTGGCAGGATCAGTTCGGGCGCAGTTCCCACACTGTGTCTCCAGTGTTGTCCCCTCTAGGGCTATGGGTCTTTGAGGGACGTTTCTCATCGTGGGGCTGCCCATGTGGTCTTCTCTGTGGTTGGCTTCTCTGATTGGGAACATCATCCTCAAGGTGTATTGGGCCAGGGTGTACTCCATTCTTCCCTCCTCCCCCTTGTTCGGCCCTGTGTTCTCTGATCAGATATGTCCTTATCTGCAAGCTGCAGATCAGGTGCCATCCTGTGAAATACAATCTTTGGGGGCTGCAAGGAGGTGGGGGTGGGGTGGGTGTCAGCTCAGATCTTTTGAGAGTCCAGGAGATATTAACTGCTCGATTGGCACAGTTCTGTGGGGCACCGGGCTCTTGGTCCAGACGCTGGTTGTGAATATGACTTTGTTGTTAACAAGTTGTGTGTCTCTGGGCCAACTCCTGTGTGTTTTTGAGTGAGTTTTCTCATCTGGAAAGTAAATGTACTGGATTATCCAGACTCCAGTGTCAGCAAGTGATTGAGAGGGGTTAATCAGAGACTGTTTCATATAGTGTGTACCTGCGTGCTGCATTCTAGACCTGGGGTGGCAATTATGAGCTCAGGATAGAGATGGTGTCCAGCAGGTAACATACGTGGCTCCATATTGAAACAGGAAGCCCACTGTGGAGATTTGGTCCTTCTGTTGATGGCCACCGGCCACCTAGTCTTCTCCTGCTATAACTGCTTCACTGGCTCAGCAGCTGAGCCAGGAGCCAGTGCCATCATAACCACGTGGCTAACTGGGACAAAGGGCAGATAAATATTTGTTATTTTGTTGTCTTGTGAAGCCCACCTAACATCCATGCAAACTTTCTGGTGTGAGTTACCTGTGGAAGGAATCATAAGCTCACAGTAATTCACATTTTTTTTTCTTTGAAAATGTGCCCGTATTCCTTTCTGAACCTAAGAAGGTGGCCCCTCTGTCCACCAAGAAATTTACTGGCTGGCCTCCTACATGGAGAGTTAGCCTGGGCTTATGGTGGCGAAGGGAAAAAGAGCTCTGACCCCTTCATTCAGCTTCTTCAAGCATGATTGTCTCTTGCTTGATTTTTCTAGGTGCAGATGAGGCCCCTCCACTCTAGTGGAGGGTCGTGCACCTCTCCTGGGGTTTCAAGACACTGATTTTTCCAGTGTCCTTCTTTCCTGCAGTAGGCACATTGATCCTTCCCCATGGCTTGGCGGTGCCCACAGGTTAGTCTCTCCGTGAGTGGGCCATGCTCTCCTTTTCCTGAGTCTCTGGGCTCTCTCATGGCAATTACTAGTATTTTAGCTAGTTTCTTTGTCTCTGTCGTGCTAGGGTTATCTCTGTTGTTATACACTCAATGAGCCACTTGTACCAAATCACTAAGATTTTTCCGTTCAAACCCTTCCAACTTCTTTTTCATGTCTGAGACAGACTGACTGAGTAATAAAGGCAATACTTATTGCCCTCCGGTTCTCGGGGCCGTTAGGGGTATAAAGCCCGTAGGCTTACATCAGCTACTCTAGAAAGGCAGGTGGAAATTCTCTTATAAGAGCCTGAAAATTCTCACTGACCTTAGATACAGTCATAGGTTTCCTAGTTCTTCCGCAGAGGGTCATGTAAGAGCAACGGGTGATACCTGGTAAAGCCCTCTGGGCCTTGCTAGGAATTGAGATCCCACATTGATCGTGTAGTGGCCAAAAGAGTTTCTCTCAAGTGGGGAGTGCCCACTCGCTGACCATCAGGTTCACTGACTGCTTACTGGGCCTCTGTCTGGAAGGGCTACCCTTCCTCCGTGGTGAACAGCACCTGGAGAAGTTGCTGGCAATTATACAGGTGGGCTGATGAGTATGGAAGACATACCAGTACTAGTGTGTGTAGGGGGCTGCTGGTTGGGGGTGGGGGTGAGGTTGGTGGGGGCGGTGGGGGAGGGAGTGACTCAATAAGGGCCTGTTAGAAGTTTTCTATTTCTGGACCCTAGAAAACTTATAGGGCGGGATTGGAACCAAAGGGTCTGAAGCCAGCTCTCCCACTCCCAGAGTTCTGCAAAATGGGATAAAGCCGATTAGGGGAGAGAGATCGGGAGGGGAGGGTAGGGGAAGATGGGGGAGAGGGAGGTGGTGGGGGAGGGGGTTGGGGAGGGATGGCCTCCACCTATGTGGTTTTGGGAACTTGGACCGTTTGTTTTTCCGGTCCTGCCATGTTTCGTGAAACCTTGGAAACAAGGACCCTTTCTTTGAGGGAGGGAGTAAGTCTTATATTTGCAGGCTTCTTCGTGGCAATGTCAGCCCACACTTGAATTAAAGGGATCAGATCGGGATGTCCTGGTTCCCCTTAACCATAACTATGAACTCTTAGTAATAGGGGATGGGAAAACTAGTCTTGCGTGGGTCAATCAGCGACTCCTTCTGCCCCATTACTTTTAAACAAATTGTAGTGTCTCCAAGCTATTGGGTTAAAACCACATCCTCTTGGTGACCGCCTAGAGCATGGGTCCTCAAACTACAGCCTATGGGCCACATGCAGACAGCCGAGGACATTGAGCCTTTTTGCCGGGTATATGTGCCCCATTTATTATTTTTTTTTTTTGGACTTCAAATCAAGATGTGCATGGCGCACATGAATTTTTTCATAATTTTTGTTGTTTTTTTTAACTATAGTCTGCCCCTCCAATAGCCTGAGGTACAGTAAACTGGCGCCCTGGTTAAACAGTTTCAGGACCCCTGCCCTAAGGTATCCTGGACTTAGGGGTTACTAATCTCCCAGCCCTGAAACATCCCTGAACATTCTACCTGTTGTAGGAGGCACCATGTGAATTTGGACCCCGGGTAATTTACAAGCCTTTACTCCAATTGATCCCAAGAAAATTCAAAATGACTTAGGCTGTTACTCTATTATGGTCACTTTTGACTCCTCCTTTACTAGCCCATTATTTCCATTTAATTCTATAATGTGGAGCATGATGTATCCATAACATTAAAAAATGTATATATTCATATATATATTTGTAACTATGAAAGTCCACAACAAAAATAAAATAATTTTTCCCAAAATTAAAATTGAAGTGTTATAGGGTTAAAAATAATGATGGGTCTTATCAGCGGGTCCAAGACCTTAGCATCATAAATGAATCAGTGATCCCACTGCACCTAGTAGTGCCCAAACCTGTGCCCTCTAAGGGGAAAGTGTGAATGCTTTTATCCCTCTTCCTGTACTTCCAATGAACAAACACACATGCCTGGTAATCCTAAGATTTTTTTTGTTTCCTGTGACACTCACCTAATTTCAAGCTACTGCCACCTCACAAGCTTAGCCTTGTCGTAGTCAAACTGTTCACCTTTTTGACAGTTTGTTTTTCCCAAAAGTTATCGGGTGACTAAAACTTCTGAACCAAGTGCGCCAGGTCCACGACTACCATCTCCTGGACCACCTCAACCTTATCCATCCTGGATAAAGTTGCCCTCAATGGACAACCCCTCCCAGCAGTGTAGGAAGGGTATGGACCCAAAGCCCCATTCGCCCCTTTTTCCAGCAGGAAGTAGCTAGAGATGTAGTCGCCCACTACCCCAAAGATTTGGGTCCATATCTCTTGAGGGGGGCAAATGTTAGGTAGCTATCCTAGGGACTGGGGCATCCGTAATGCATGCCCATAGGACCAAGATAAGAGCCCAGTTAGGAGAGGCACCCTGTGCATGCTCAGAGGTCCAGGTTTCTGGCCATGAAGGGGAGGTACACCTGCGTGGGTCCTTTACCTGGAGTGACCAACCTAGGCCATGTAAATTCAATTCAGCCACTGGGGTCAGCCAGACATGCCCACCACGCCTCCCTAATGCTCATAAAACTCACTTGAGTGCAGACCAGGCTTCTGCATGATTTCTCTTTCACTCAGGAAGGCTCTTTGGAGGCAGCTGTGCTGCACATGGGTGGCTGGTGGATACTGTTCAGATGCATGGCTTTCTGCTTGCAAGGGTTTTTGTCTCACCTGACTGGAAGGGTGGAGGTAGTACGTCTGGATCACAGAGTATCCATGTCCACAAATGAGGCTGCTCATTCCACAGTCCTGGAAGTGCTTCATGAAAACCCTCTGCTTTGCAATGTCATTCCTTGTAGATTAGAGTGGGAGGGGCTGGCACCAAGGTATGCTGCCTCTTATTCCCAGTTGCAGGTTTCTGGATGCTGATTGTATCTCTTACAGCATCAATTAGTGGACTTGCTGTCTGCCTCAGGCTTTGTTCACGGAGATCCTCCAGCTGGTTGGTGTTGTGTGCGCATGAGCAGAGGCTTCCTGCCAATCCTCCACGAGTAGTAGAGCTCCCATGGTGTGGACTCCATGAAAGCCGTGCCACAGACATCACGCTTACAAAGGAGGGTGGGCCGTGCAGGACAGACGACCATTCCCCCTGTGGAAAGCCTCAGAGACAAACCTCCCTGACTGGCCAGCTGCTGGGGCTGTGGGCCCTAAGCTTCATGCCTGACTCAGGAATAGACACAGGGTGAGTCGACTCCAGTAGTTGTTTTGACTGGTCTAATCCAGCCTGAGGTCATCCTTGCATGAGCCCTCTGCACAGATTTTTTTTTATGATGTTTTCATTAGTGGCTCCTACAACACTAACCACAATCCATATATACATCAGCTGTTTGAAGCACATCTGTACATTAATTGCCCTCATTATTCTCAAAATCTCCACTCTCCACCCAAGCCCCTGGCCTCAGCTCCTCATTTTTTCCCCCTCAATGCCCGCCACCCATCCCTCATCAATCCTTGGAAATGGACTAATTCTTTTGTCATATCTTCACCCACCTTTCTTTTGAGGTCAATGATGATCCTTGTAATCGGCTCCCACTTTCCATCCAGCCCTTCCTCCACCCTCCCAGTATCTCCACCCATAACACTGGTCCTAAAGAGCCCATCCACCCTGGATTCCCCGTGTTTGAAATTCCTATCGGTACTAGAATACCTTCTCTAGTTTGGCCAGATTAGTATGGTAGGACTGGGATCATGATAGTGGGGCAAGAGGAAGCATTAAGAACTAGAGGAAAGTTGTGTTTCATCTTTGCTGTCTCATACCCTGTATTCTTTCATCTCCTCTCTGAGATCCTTCTGTAAGAGGATGTCCAGTGCACTGCAAATAGGTTTTGGGTCTATACCCGGCAGTCCCCTCTCATTCCCCATGATAAGATTTTTTTGTTCTCATGATGCCTGTTGCCTTATCCCTTTGAAACTTTGTGATCACACAGGCTGGTATGCTTCCTCCATGTGGGCTCTGTTGCTTCTGAGCCAGATGGCTGCTTCTTTTACTTCAAGCCTTTAAGACCCCACACGCTATATCTTTTGGTAGCTGGACTCCATCGGCTTTCTTCACCACATTTGCTTATGCAGCCGCTTTGTGGTCAATGATCGTGTAGAGAAGGTGAGCATCGTAGAATGCCAATTTAATAGAAGAGTGTTCTTGCAATAAGGGAGTCCATGAGCGGAGGCCTATGTCCTTCTGCTACCTTAATACTAAATCTATAAACATATGGACATAGATCTATTTCCCGATGCCCCTTTGTAAGTATATGTACATGACTTTATTTAGACGTCTATAACTGGCCCTTGCTGCCCAGCTCACTCTTCTATACCCTTTTGTTTCCTCTTGTGCCCACTGCCATGCTCAGTCTTCTTTTGGGTTTCAGTGATTACTCTTGGTTACATTGCCCTTGATCATGTCCTTCCAGGCCTCCTACATCCCCCTCACTACCGATTTCCATCACTTGTTGTTCCCTTTTCTCTGGGTTTCTTGACACCACTTCCTTTCCCCCCACCGTCCTCACTCCCATGCCCAATGGAAAGGGCCGGTCACATGTTTACTCCTCCAGATTCTTCATCCAGCCTCTCTTAATTAGACAGACCTGTAAAGGTAATAACATGCACAAAACAAAACTGAGCAAAAGCAAGCAGCAAAAAGAAAAAAAAAACAAAGAAAAATGAAAACAAAACCCAACCAAAATCCAATGACACTAAAGGAAAACAACACTAACCAAGAAAGAAAAGAACAAGGACTGTGTGGTGAACCCTAGGAGTGTTTTCCAGTCCTGTCTTTTGGGGCACCGAGCCCTGACCACAAAGTCCACCTTTGGCATTCCCCGGGGACTTTGATGCTCCGTTTTCTTTCTCTTCTGCTGCACTCTCTTAGTGTCATGCCTCGATGTGGCAGGATCAGTTCGGGCGCAGTTCCCACACTGTGTCTCCAGTGTTGTCCCCTCTAGGGCTATGGGTCTTTGAGGGACGTTTCTCATCGTGGGGCTGCCCATGTGGTCTTCTCTGTGGTTGGCTTCTCTGATTGGGAACATCATCCTCAAGGTGTATTGGGCCAGGGTGTACTCCATTCTTCCCTCCTCCACCTTTTTCTGCCCTGTGTTCTCTGATCAGATATGTCCTTATCTGCAAGCTGCAGATCAGGTGCCATCCTGTGAAATACAATCTTTGGGGGCTGCAAGGAGGTGGGGGTGGGGTGGGTGTCAGCTCAGATCTTTTGAGAGTCCAGGAGATATTAACTGCTCGATGGGCACAGTTCTGTGGGGCACCGGGCTCTTGGTCCAGACGCTGGTTGTGAATATGACTTTGTTGTTAACAAGTTGTGTGTCTCTGGCCCAAATCCTGTGTGTTTTTGAGTGAGTTTTCTCATCTGGAAAGTAAATGTACTGGATTATCCAGACTCCAGTGTCAGCAAGTTATTGAGAGGGGTTAATCAGAGACTGTTTCATATAGTGTGTACCTGCGCGCTGCATTCTAGACCTGGGGTGGCAATTATGAGCTCAGGATAGAGATGGTGTCCAGCAGGTAACATACGTGGCTCCATATTGAAACAGGAAGCCCACTGTGGAGATTTGGTCCTTCCGTTGATGACCACCGGCCACCTAGTCTTCTCCTGCTATAACTGCTTCACTGGCTCAGCAGCTGAGCCAGGAGCCAGTGCCATCATAACCACGTGGCTAACTGGGACAAAGGGCAGATAAATATTTGTTATTTTGTTGTCTTGTGAAGCCCACCTAACATCCATGCAAACTTTCTGGTGTGAGTTACCTGTGGAAGGAATCATAGGCTCACAGTAATTCACATTTTTTTTCTTTGAAAATGTGCCCATATTCCTTTCTGAACCTAAGAAGGTGGCCCCTCTGTCCACCAAGGAATTTACTGGCTGGCCTCCTACATGGAGAGTTAAGGTGGCGAAGAGAAAAAGAGCTCTGACCCCTTCATTCAGCTTCTTCAAGCATTATTGTCTCTTGCTTGGGTCTTTCTAGGTGCAGATGAGACCCGTCCACGCTACTGGAGGGTCGTGCACCTTTCCTGGGGTTTTCAAGGCACTGATTTTTCCAGTGTCCTTCTTTCCTGCAGTAGGCACATTGATCCTTCCCCATGGCTTGGCGGTGCCCACAGGTTAGTCTCTCCATGAGTGGGCCATGCTCTCCTTTTCCTGAGTCTCCGTGGTCTCTCATGGCAATTACTAGTATATTAGCTAGTTTCTTTGTCTCTGTCGTGCTAGGGTCATCTCTGTTGTTATACACTCAATGAGCCACTTGTACCAAATCACTAAGATTTTTCCGTTCAAACCCTTCCAACTTCTTTTTCATGTCTGAGACAGACTGACTAAGTAATAAAGGCAATACTTATTGCCCGCCGGTTCTCGGGGCCGTTAGGGGTATAAAGCCCGTAGGCTTACATCAGCTACTCTAGAAAGGCAGGCGGACATTCTCTTATAAGAGCCTGAAAATTCTCACTGACCTTAGATACAGTCATAGGTTTCCTAGTTCTTCCGCAGAGGGTCATGTAAGAGCACCGGGTGATACCTGGTAAAGCCCTCTGGGCCTTGCTAGGAATTGAGATCCCACATTGATCGTGTAGTGGCCAAAAGAGTTTCTCTCAAGTGGGGAGTGCCCACTCGCTGACCACCAGGTTCACTGACTGCTTACTGGGCCTCTGTCTGGAAGGGCTACCCTTCCTCCGTGGTGAACAGCACCTGGAGAAGTTGCTGGCAATTATACAGGTGGGCTGATGAGTATGGAAGACATACCAGTACTAGTGTGTGTAGGGGGCTGCTGGTTGGGGGTGGGGGTGAGGTTGGTGGGGGCGGTGGGGGAGGGAGTGACTCAATAAGGGCCTGTTAGAAGTTTTCTATTTCTGGACCCTAGAAAACTTATAGGGCGGGATTGGAACCAAAGGGTCTGAAGCCAGCTCTCCCACTCCCAGAGTTCTGCAAAATGGGATAAAGCCGATTAGGGGAGAGAGATCGGGAGGGGAGGGTAGGGGGAGATGGGGGAGAGGGAGGTGGTGGGGGAGGGGGTTGGGGAGGGATGGCCTCCACCTATGTGGTTTTGGGAACTTGGACCGTTTGTTTTTCCGGTCCTGCCATGTTTCGTGAAACCTTGGAAACAAGGACCCTTTCTTTGAGGGAGGGAGTAAGTCTTATATTTGCAGGCTTCTTCGTGGCAATGTCAGCCCACACTTGAATTAAAGGGATCAGATCGGGATGTCCTGGTTCCCCTTAACCATAACTATGAACTCTTAGTAATAGGGGATGGGAAAACTAGTCTTGCGTGGGTCAATCAGCGACTCCTTCTGCCCCATTACTTTTAAACAAATTGTAGTGTCTCCAAGCTATTGGGTTAAAACCACATCCTCTTGGTGACCGCCTAGAGCATGGGTCCTCAAACTACAGCCTATGGGCCACATGCAGACAGCCGAGGACATTGAGCCTTTTTGCTGGGTGTATGTGCCCCATTTATTTTTTTTTTTTGAACTTCAAATCAAGATGTGCATGGTGCACATGAATTTTTTCATAATTTTTGTTGTTTTTTTTAACTATAGTCTGCCCCTCCAATAGCCTGAGGTACAGTAAACTGGCGCCCTGGTTAAACAGTTTCAGGACCCCTGCCCTAAGGTATCCTGGACTTAGGGGTTACTAATCTCCCAGCCCTGAAACATCCCTGAACATTCTACCTGTTGTAGGAGGCACCATGTGAATTTGGACCCCGGGTAATTTACAAGCCTTTACTCCAATTGATCCCAAGAAAATTCAAAATGACTTAGGCAGTTACTCTATTATGGTCACTTTTGACTCCTCCTGTACTAGCCCATTATTTCCATTTAACTCTATAATGCGGAGCATGATGTTTTCATAACATTAAAAAATGTATATATTCATATATATATTTGTAACTATGAAAGTCCACAACAAAAATAAAATAATTTTTCCCAAAATTAAAATTGAAGTGTTATAGGGTTAAAAATAATGATGGGTCTTATCAGCGGGTCCAAGACCTTAGCATCATAAATGAATCAGTGATCCCACTGCACCTAGTAGTGCCCAAACCTGTGCCCTCCTAGGGTAAAGTGTGAATGCTTTTATCCCTCTTCCTGTACTTCCAATGAACAAATACACATGCCTGGTAATCCTAAGATTTTTTTTGTTTCCTGTGACACTCACCTAATTTCAAGCTACTGCCACCTCACAAGCTTAGCCTTGTCGTAGTCAAACTGTTCACCTTTTTGACAGTTTGTTTTTCCCAGAAGTTATCGGGTGACTAAAACTTCCGAACCAAGTGTGCCAGGTCCACGACTACCATCTCCTGGACCACCTCAACCTTATCCATCCTGGATAAAGTTGCCCTCAATGGACAACCCCTCCCAGCAGTGTAGGAAGGGTATGGACCCAAAGCCCCACCTCGTCCCTTTTGCCAGCAGGAAGTAACTAGAGATGTCGTCGCCCACTACCCCAATGTTTTGGGTCCATACCTCTTCAGGTGGGCAAATGTTAGGTAGCTATCCTAGGGACTGGGGCATCCGTTATGCATGGCCATAGGGCCAAGATTACAGCCCAGTTAGGAGAGGCACCCTGTGCATGCTCAGAGGTCCAGGTTTTTGGCCATGAAGGGGAGGTACACCTGGGTGGGTCCTGTACCTGGAGTGACTAACCTAGGACATGTAAATTCAATTCAGCCACTGGGGTCGGCCAGACATGCCCACCACGCCTCCCTAACGCTCATAAATCTCACTTGAGTGACAGACCAGGCTTCTGCGTGATTTCTCTCTCACTCAGGAAGGCTCTTTGGAGTCAGCAGGTCTGCACATGAGTGGCTCGTGGATACTGTTCAGATGCATGGCTTTCTGCTTTCAAGGGTTTTTGTCTCAGCTGGCTGGAAGGGAGGAGGTAGTACGTCTGGATCAGAGAGTATCCATGTCCACAAGCGAGGCTGCTCATTCCACAGTCCTGGAAGTGCTTTATGAAAACCCTCTGCTTTGCAATGTCACTCCTTGTAGATTAGAGTGGGAGGGGCTGGCACCAAGGTATGCTGCCTCTTACTCCCAGTTGCAGGTTTCTGGATGCTGATTGTATCTCTTACAGCATCAGTTAGAGGGCTTGTTGTCTGCCTCAGGCTTTGTTCACGGAGATCCTCCAGCTACTTGGTGGTGTGTGCACATGGGCAGAGGCTTCCTGCCAATCCCCCATGAGTAGTAGAGCTCCCATGGTGTGGACTCCATGAAAGCCGTGCCCCAGACATCACGCTTACAAAGGAGGGTGGGCCCTGCAGGACAGACGACCATTCCCCCTGTGGAAAGCCTCAGAGGCAAACCACCCTGACTGGCCAGCTGCTGGGGCTGTGTGCCCTAAGCTTCATGCCTGACTCAGGAATAGACACAGGGTGAGGCGACTCCAGTAGATGTTTTGACTGGTCTAATCCAGCCTGAGATCATCCTTGCATGAGCCCTCTGCACAGATTTTTTTTTTATGATCTTTTCATTAGTGGCTCCTACAACACTAACCACAATCCATATATACATCAGCTGTTTGAAGCACATCTGTACATTAATTGCCCTCATTATTCTCAATATCTCCACTCTCCACCCTAGCCCCTGGCCTCAGCTCCTCATTTTTTCCCCCTCAATGCCCGCCATCCATCCCTCATCAATCCTTGGAAATGGACTAATTCTTTTGTCATATCTTAACCCACCTTTCTTTTGAGGTCAATGAAGATCCTTGTAATCGGTTCCCACTTTCCATCCTGCCCTTCCTCCACCCTCCCAGTATCTCCACCCATAACACTGGTCCTAAAGAGCCCATCCACCCTGGATTCTCCGTGTTTGAAATTCCTATCGGTACTAGAATACCTTCTCTAGTTTGGCCAGATTAGTGTGGTAGAACTGGGATCATGATAGTGGGGCAAGAGGAAGCATTAAGAACTGGAGGAAAGTTGTGTTTCATCTTTGCTGTCTCATACCCTGTATTCTTTAATCTCCTCTCTGAGATCCTTCTGTAAGGGGATATCCAGTGCGCTGCAAATAGGTTTTGGGTCTATACCCGGCAGTGCCCTCTCATTCTCCATGATAAGATTTTTTTGTTCTCATGATGCCTGTTGCCTTATCCCTTTGAAAATTTGTGATCACACAGGCTGGTATGCTTCCTCCATGTGGGCTCTGTTGCTTCTGAGCCAGATGGCTGCTTCTTTACCTTCAAGCCTTTAAGACCCCACACGCTATATCTTTTGGTAGCTGGACACCAATGGCTTTCTTCACCACATGTGCTTATTAAGCCGCTTTGTGGTCAGTGATCGTGTAGGGAAGGTGAGCATCGTAGAATGCCAATTTAATAGAACAGTGTTCTTGCAATAAGGGAGTCCTTGAGCGGAGGCCCTATGTCCATCTGCTACCTTAATACTAAATCTATAAACATATGGACATAGATCTATTCCCCATGCCCCTTTGTAAGTATATGTACCTGCCTTTATTTAGAGGTCTATAAGGGGACTTGCTGCCCTACTCACTCTTCTATACACTTTTGTTTTCCTCTTGTGCCCACTGCCATGCTCAGTCTTCCTTTGGGTTTCAATAATTACTCTTGGTTACATTACCCTTGATCATGCCCTTCCAGGCCTCCTACATCCCCCTCACTACCGATTTCCATCACTTGTTGTTCCCTTGTCTCTGGGTTTCTTGACACCATTTCTTTTCCTCCCACCGTGCTCACTCCCATGCCCAATGGAAAGGGCCAGTCACATGTTTACTCCTCCAGATTGTTCATCCAGCCTCTCTTAATTAGACAGACCTGTAAAGGTAATAACATGCACAAAACAAGACTGAGCAAAAGCAAGCAGCAAAAAGAAAAAAAAACAAACAAAAATGGAAACAAAACCCAACCAAAATCCAATGACACTAAAGGAAAACAACACTAACCAAGAAAGAAAAGAACAAGGACTGTGTGGTGAACCCTAGGAGTGTTTTCCAGTCCTGTCTGTTGGGGCACCGAGCCCTGACCACAAAGTCCACCTTTGGCATTCCCCGGAGACTTTGATGCTCCGTTTTCTTTCTCTTCTGCTGCACTCTCTTAGTGTCATGCCTCGATGTGGCAGGATCAGTTCGGGCGCAGTTCCCACACTGTGTCTCCAGTGTTGTCCCCTCTAGGGCTATGGGTCTTTGAGGGACGTTTCTCATCGTGGGGCTGCCCATGTGGTCTTCTCTGTGGACTGGCTTCTCTGATTGGGAACATCATCCTCAAGGTGTATTGGGCCAGGATGTGCTCCATTCTCCCCTCCTCCCCCTTGTTCTGCCCTGTGTTCTCTGATCAGATATGTCCCTCTCCGCGAGCTGCAGATCCGGTGCCATCCTATGAAATACAATCTTTGGGGCCTGAAAGGAGGTGGGGGGGGTGGGTGTCAGCTCAGATCTTTTGAGAGTACAGGAGATATTGACTGCTCGATGGGCACAGTTCTTTGAGGCACCGGGCTCTTGGTCCAGACGCTGGTTGTGAATATGATTTTGTTGTTAACCAATTGTGTGTCTCTGGGCCAAATCCTGTGTGTTTTTGAGTGAGTTTTCTCATCTGGAAAGTAAATGTACTGGATTATCCAGACTCCCATGTCAGCAAGTCATCGAGAGGGATTAATCAGAGACTGTTTCATATAGTGTGTACCTGCGCGCTGCATTCTAGACCTTGGGTGGCAATTATGAGCTCAGGAAAGAGATGGTGTCCCGCAGGTGACATACGTGGCTCCATATTGAAACAGGAAGCCCACTGTGGAGATTTGGTCCTTCCGTTGATGGCCACCGGCCACCTAGTCTTCTCCTGCTATAACTGCTTCACTGGCTCAGCAGCTGAGCCAGGAGCCAGTGCCATCATAACCAGGTGGCTAACTGGGACAAAGGGCAGATAGATATTTGTTATCTTGTTGTCTTGTGAAGCCCACCTAACATCCATGCAAACTTTCTGGTTTGAGTTATCTGTGGAAGGAATCATAGGCTCACAGTAATTCACATCTTTCTTCTTGAAAATGTGCCCATATTCCTTTCTGAACCTGACAAGGTGGCCCCTGTGTCCACCAAGAAATTTACTGCCTGGCCTCCTACTTGGAGAGTTAGCCTGGGCTTTTGGCGGCGAAGGGAAACAGAGCCCTGACCCCTTCATTGAGCTTCTTCAAGCATTATTGTCTCTTGCTTGGGTCTTTCTAGGTGCAGATGAGACCCGTCCACTCTAGTGGAGGGTCGTGCACCTTTCCTGGGGTTTTCAAGGCACTGATTTTTCCAGTGTCCTTCTTTCCTGCAGTACGCACATTGATCCTTCCCCATGGCTTGGCGGTGCCCACAGGTTAGTCTCTCCATGAGTGGGCCATGCTCTCCTTTTCCTGAGTCTTTGGGGTCTCTCATGGCAATTACTAGTATTTTAGCTAGTTTCTTTGTCTCTGTCGTGCTAGGGTCATCTCTGTTGTTATACACTCAATGAGCCACTTGAACCAAATCACTAAGATTTTTCCGTTTAAACCCTTCCAACTTCTTTTTCATGTCTGAGGCAGACTGACTGAGTAATAAAGGCAATACTTATTGCCCTCCGGTTCTCGGAGCCGTTAGGGGTATAAAGCCCTTAGTCTTACATCAGCTACTCTAGAAAGGCAGGCGGACATACTCTTATAAGAGCCTGAAAATTCTCACTGACCTTAGATACAGTCATAGGTTTCCTAGTTCTTCCGCAGAGGGTCGTGTAAGAGCAAAGGGTGATACCTGGTAAAGCCCTCTGGGCCTTGCTAGGAATTGAGATCCCACATTGATCGTGTAGTGGCCAAAAGAGTTTCTCTCAAGTGGGGAGTGCCCGCTCGCTGACCACCAGGTTCACTGACTGCTTACTGGGCCTCTGTCTGGAAGGGCTACCCTTCCTCCGTGGTGAACAGCACCTGGAGAAGTTGCTGGCAATTATACAGGTGGGCTGATGAGTATGGAAGACATACCAGTACTAGTGTGTGTAGGGGGCTGCTGGTTGGGGGTGGGGGTGAGGTTGGTGGGGGCGGTGGGGGAGGGAGTGACTCAATAAGGGCCTGTTAGAAGTTTTCTATTTCTGGACCCTAGAAAACTTATAGGGCGGGATTGGAACCAAAGGGTCTGAAGCCAGCTCTCCCACTCCCAGAGTTCTGCAAAATGGGATAAAGCCGATTAGGGGAGAGAGATCGGGAGGGGAGGGTAGGGGAAGATGGGGGAGAGGGAGGTGGTGGGGGAGGGGGTTGGGGAGGGATGGCCTCCACCTATGTGGTTTTGGGAACTTGGACCGTTTGTTTTTCCGGTCCTGCCATGTTTCGTGAAACCTTGGAAACAAGGACCCTTTCTTTGAGGGAGGGAGTAAGTCTTATATTTGCAGGCTTCTTCGTGGCAATGTCAGCCCACACTTGAATTAAAGGGATCAGATCGGGATGTCCTGGTTCCCCTTAACCATAACTATGAACTCTTAGTAATAGGGGATGGGAAAACTAGTCTTGCGTGGGTCAATCAGCGACTCCTTCTGCCCCATTACTTTTAAACAAATTGTAGTGTCTCCAAGCTATTGGGTTAAAACCACATCCTCTTGGTGACCGCCTAGAGCATGGGTCCTCAAACTACAGCCTATGGGCCACATGCAGACAGCCGAGGACATTGAGCCTTTTTGCTGGGTGTATGTGCCCCATTTTTTTTTTTTTTTGAACTTCAAATCAAGATGTGCATGGTGCACATGAATTTTTTCATAATTTTTGTTGTTTTTTTTTAACTATAGTCTGCCCCTCCAATAGCCTGAGGTACAGTAAACTGGCGCCCTGGTTAAACAGTTTCAGGACCCCTGCCCTAAGGTATCCTGGACTTAGGGGTTACTAATCTCCCAGCCCTGAAACATCCCTGAACATTCTACCTGTTGTAGGAGGCACCATGTGAATTTGGACCCCGGGTAATTTACAAGCCTTTACTCCAATTGATCCCAAGAAAATTCAAAATGACTTAGGCAGTTACTCTATTATGGTCACTTTTGACTCCTCCTGTACTAGCCCATTATTTCCATTTAACTCTATAATGCGGAGCATGATGTTTTCATAACATTAAAAAATGTATATATTCATATATATATTTGTAACTATGAAAGTCCACAACAAAAATAAAATAATTTTTCCCAAAATTAAAATTGAAGTGTTATAGGGTTAAAAATAATGATGGGTCTTATCAGCGGGTCCAAGACCTTAGCATCATAAATGAATCAGTGATCCCACTGCACCTAGTAGTGGCCAAACTTGTGCCCTCCTAGGGGAAAGTGTGAATGCTTTTATCCCTCTTCCTGTACTTCCAATGAACAAACACACATGCCTGGTAATCCTAAGATTTTTTTTGTTTCCTGTGACACTCACCTAATTTCAAGCTACTGCCACCTCACAAGCTTAGCCTTGTCGTAGTCAAACTGTTCACCTTTTTGACAGTTTGTTTTTCCCAGAAGTTATCGGGTGACTAAAACTTCCGAACCAAGTGTGCCAGGTCCACGACTACCATCTCCTGGACCACCTCAACCTTATCCATCCTGGATAAAGTTGCCCTCAATGGACAACCCCTCCCAGCAGTGTAGGAAGGGTATGGACCCAAAGCCCCACTTCGCCCCTTATGCCAGCAGGAAGTAGCTAGAGATGTCGTCGCCCACTACCCAATGTTTTGGGTCCATACCTCTTCAGGTGGGCAAATTGAGGTAGCTATCCTAGGGACTGGGGCATCCGTTATGCATGGCCATAGGGCCAAGATTAGAGCCCAGTTAGGAGAGGCACTCTGTGCATGCTCAGAGGTCCAGGTTTTTGGCCATGAAGGGGAGGTACACCTGGGTGGGTCCTGTACCTGGAGTGACTAACCTAGGACATGTAAATTCAATTCAGCCACTGGGGTTGGCCAGACATGCCCACCACGCCTCCCTAACGCTCATAAAACTCACTTGAGTGACAGACCAGGCTTCTGCGTGATTTCTCTCTCACTCAGGAAGGCTCTTTGGAGTCAGCAGGTCTGCACATGAGTGGCTCATGGATACTGTTCAGATGCATGGCTTTCTGCTTTCAAGGGTTTTTGTCTCAGCTGGCTGGAAGGGAGGAGGTAGTACGTCTGGATCAGAGAGTATCCATGTCCACAAGCGAGGCTGCTCATTCCACAGTCCTGGAAGTGCTTTATGAAAACCCTCTGCTTTGCAATGTCACTCCTTGTAGGTTAGAGTGGGAGGAGCTGGGACCAAAGTATGCTGCCTCTTACTCCCAGTTGCAGGTTTCTGGATGCTGATTGTATCTCTTACAGCATCAGTTAGTGGGCTTGTTGTCTGCCTCAGGCTTTGTTCACGGAGATCCTCCAGCTAGTTGGTGGTGTGTGCACATGGGCAGAGGCTTCCTGCCAATACCCCATGAGTAGTAGAGCTCCCATGGTGTGGACTCCATGAAAGCCGTGCCCCAGACATCACGCTTACAAAGGAGGGTGGGCCCTGCAGGACAGAGGACCATTCCCCCTGTGGAAAGCCTCAGAGGCAAACCTCCCTGACTGGCCAGCTGCTGGGGCTGTGTGCCCTAAGCTTCATGCCTGACTCAGGAATAGACACAGGGTGAGGCGACTCCAGTAGATGTTTTGACTGGTCTAATCCAGCCTGAGATCATCCTTGCATGAGCCCTCTGCACAGATTTTTTTTTTATGATCTTTTCATTAGTGGCTCCTACAACACTAACCACAATCCATATATACATCAGCTGTTTGAAGCACATCTGTACATTAATTGCCCTCATTATTCTCAATATCTCCACTCTCCACCCAAGCCCCTGGCCTCAGTTCCTCATTTTTTCCCCCTCAATGCCCGCCATCCATCCCTCATCAATCCTTGGAAATGGACTAATTCTTTTGTCATATCTTCACCCACCTTTCTTTTGAGGTCAATGAAGATCCTTGTAATCGGTTCCTACTTTCCATCCTGCCCTTCCTCCACCCTCCCAGTATCTCCACTAATAACACTGGTCCTAAAGAGCCCATCCACCCTGGATTCTCCGTGTTTGAAATTCCTATCGGTACTAGAATACCTTCTCTAGTTTGGCCAGATTAGTATGGTAGAACTGGGATCATGATAGTGGGGCAAGAGGAAGCATTAAGAACTGGAGGAACGTTGTGTTTCATCTTTGCTGTCTCATACCCTGTATTCTTTAATCTCCTCTCTGAGATCCTTCTGTAAGGGGATATCCAGTGCGCTGCAAATAGGTTTTGGGTCTATACCCGGCAGTGCCCTCTCATTCTCCATGATAAGATTTTTTTGTTCTCATGATGCCTGTTGCCTTATCCCTTTGAAAATTTGTGATCACACAGGCTGGTATGCTTCATCCATGTGGGCTCTGTTGCTCTGAGCCAGATGGCTGCTTCTTTACCTTCAAGCCTTTAAGACCCCACACGCTATATCTTTTGGTAGCTGGACACCATCGGCTTTCTTCACCACATCTGCTTATTAAGCCGCTTTGTGGTCAGTGATCGTGTAGGGAAGGTGAGCATCGTAGAATGCCAATTTAATAGAACAGTGTTCTTGCAATAAGGGAGTCCTTGAGCGGAGGCCCTATGTCCATCTGCTACCTTAATACTAAATCTATAAACATATGGACATAGATCTATTTCCTGATGCCCCTTTGTAAGTATATGTACATGCCTTTATTTAGACGTCTATAAGGGGACTTGCTGCCCTACTCACTCTTCTAAACACTTTTGTTTTCCTCTTGTGCCCACTGCCATGCTCAGTCTTCCTTTGGGTTTCAATAATTACTCTTGGTTACATTACCCTTGATCATGCCCTTCCAGGCCTCCTACATCCCCCTCACCACCGATTTACATCACTTGTTGTTCCCTTGTCTCTGGGTTTCTTGACACCATTTCCTTTCCTCCCACCGTGCTCACTCCCATGCCCAATTGAAAGGGCCAGTCACATGTTTACTCCTCCAGATTCTTCATCCAGCCTCTCTTAATTAGACAGACCTGTAAAGGTAATAACATGCACAAAACAAGACGGAGCAAAAGCAAGCAGCAAAAAGAAAAAAAAAACAAAGAAAAATGGAAACAAATCCCAACCAAAATCCAATGACACTAAAGGAAAACAACACTAACCAAGAAAGAAAAGAAAAAGGACTGTGTGGTGAACTTTAGGAGTGTTTTCCAGTCCTGTCTGTTGGGGCACCGAGCCCTGACCACAAAGTCCACCTTTGGCATTCCCCGGGGACTTTGATGCTCCGTTTTCTTTCTCTTCTGCTGCACTCTCTTAGTGTCATGCCTCGATGTGGCAGGATCAGTTCGGGCGCAGTTCCCACATTGTGTGTCCAGTGTTGTCCCCTCTAGGGCTATGGGTCTTTGAGGGACGTTTCTCATTGTGGGGCTGCCCATGTGGTCTTCTCTGTGGACTGGCTTCTCTGATTGGGAACATCATCCTCAAGGTGTATTGGGCCAGGATGTGCTCCATTCTCCCCTCCTCCCCCTTGTTCTGCCCTGTGTTCTCTGATCAGATATGTCCCTCTCCGCGAGCTGCAGATCCGGTGCCATCCTATGAAATACAATCTTTGGGGGCTGCAAGGAGGTGGGGGGGGTGGGTGTCAGCTCAGATCTTTTGAGAGTCCAGGAGATATTGACTGCTCGATGGGCACAGATCTTTGAGGCACCGGGCTCTTGGTCCAGACGCTGGTTGTGAATATGATTATGTTGTTAACCAATTGTGTGTCTCTGGCCCAAATCCTGTGTGTTTTTGAGTGAGTTTTCTCATCTGGAAAGTAAATGTACTGGATTATCCAGATTCCCATGTCAGCAAGTCATCGAGAGGGGTTAATCAGAGACTGTTTCATATAGTGTGTACCTGCGCGCTGCATTCTAGACCTGGGGTGGCAATTATGAGCTCAGGAAAGAGATGGTGTCCCGCAGGTGACATACGTGGCTCCATATTGAAACAGGAAGCCCACTGTGGAGATTTGTTCCTTCCGTTGATGGCCACCGGCCACCTAGTCTTCTCCTGCTATAACTGCTTCACTGGCTCAGCAGCTGAGCCAGGAGCCAGTGCCATCATAACCAGGTGGCTAACTGGGACAAAGGGCAGATAGATATTTGTTATCTTGTTGTCTTGTGAAGCCCACCTAACATCCATGCAAACTTTCTGGTTTGAGTTATCTGTGAAAGGAATCATAGGCTCACAGTAATTCACATTTTTTTTCTTTGAAAATGTGCCCGTATTCCTTTCTGAACCTAAGAAGGTGGCCCCTCTGTCCACCAAGAAATTTACTGGCTGGCCTCCTACATGGAGAATTAGCCTGGGCTCATGGTGGCGAAGGGAAAAAGAGCTCTGACCCCTTCATTCAGCTTCTTCAAGCATTATTGTCTCTTGCTTGGGTCTTTCTAGGTGCAGATGAGACCCGTCCACTCTAGTGGAGGGTCGTGCACCTTTCCTGGGGTTTTCAAGGCACTGATTTTTCCAGTGTCCTTCTTTCCTGCAGTACGCACATTGATCCTTCCCCATGGCTTGGCGGTGCCCACAGGTTAGTCTCTCCATGAGTGGGCCATGCTCTCCTTTTCCTGAGTCTCTGGGGTCTCTCATGGCAATTACTAGTATTTTAGCTAGTTTCTTTGTCTCTGTCGTGCTAGGGTCATCTCTGTTGTTATACACTCAATGAGCCACTTGAACCAAATCACTAAGATTTTTCCGTTTAAACCCTTCCAACTTCTTTTTCATGTCTGAGGCAGACTGACTGAGTAATAAAGGCAATACTTTTTGCCCTCCGGTTCTCGGAGCCGTTAGGGGTATAAAGCCCTTAGTCTTACATCAGCTACTCTAGAAAGGCAGGCGGACATTCTCTTATAAGAGCCTGAAAACTCTCACTGACCTTAGATACAGTCATAGGTTTCCTAGTTCTTCCGCAGAGGGTCGTGTAAGAGCAACGGGTGATACCTGGTAAAGCCCTCTGGGCCTTGCTAGGAATTGAGATCCCACATTGATCGTGTAGTGGCCAAAAGAGTTTCTCTCAAGTGGGGAGTGCCCGCTCGCTGACCACCAGGTTCACTGACTGCTTACTGGGCCTCTGTCTGGAAGGGCTACCCTTCCTCCGTGGTGATCAGCACCTGGAGAAGTTGCTGGCAATCATTCCAGGTGGACTGATGAGTATGGAAGACATACCAGTACTAGTTTGTGTGGGAGGCAGCTGGTTGGGGGTGGGGGTGAGGTTGGGGGGGGCGGTGGGGGAGGGAGTGACTCAATAAGGGCCTGTTAGAAGTTTTCTATTTCTGGACCGTAGAAAACTTATAGGGCGGGGTTGGAACCAAAGGGTCTGAAGCCAGCTCTCCCAATCCCAGAGTTTTCCTGCAAACTGGGATAAAGCCGATTAGGGGAGAGAAATCGGGAGGGGATGGGAGGGGAAGGTGGGGGAGAGGGAGGTGGTGCGGGAGGGGGTGGGGGAGGGATGGCCTCCACCTATGTGGCTTTGGGAACTTGGACCGTTTGTATTTCCGATCCTGACATGTTTCCTGAAACCTTGGAAACAAGGACCCTTTCTTTGAGGGAGGGAGTAAGTCTTTTATATTTGCAGGCTTCTTCGTGGCAATGTCAGCCCACACTTGAGTTAAAGGGATCAGATCGGGATGTCCTGGTTCCCCTTAACCATAACTATGAACTCTTAGTAATACGGCATGGGAAAACTCGTCTTGCGTGGGTCAATCAGGGACTCCTTCTGCCCCATTACTTTTAAACAACTTGTAGTGTTTCTAAGCTATTGGGTTGAAACCACATCCTCTTGGTGACCGCCTAGAGCATGGGTCCTCAAACTACAGCCTATGGGCCACATGCAGACAGCCGAGGACAATGATCCTTTCTGCCGGGTGTACGTGCCCCATTTATTTAATTTTGAACTTCAAATCAAGAAGTGCATGGTGCACATGAATTTTTTCATAATTTTTGTTGTTTTTTTTAACTATAGTCTGCTCCTCCAATAGCCTGAGGTACAGTAAACTGGCCCCCTGAGTAAACAGTTTCAGGACCCCTGCCCTAAGGTATCCTGGACTTAGGGGTTACTAATCTCCCAGCCCTGAAACATCCCTGAACATTCTACCTGTTGTAGGAGGCACCATGTGAATTTGGACCCCGGGTAATTTACAAGCTTTTACTCCAATTGATCCCAAGAAAATTCAAAATGACTTAGGCAGTTACTCTATTTTGGTCACTTTTGACTCCTCTTGTACTAGCCCATTATTTCCATTTAACTCTATAATGCGGAGCATGATGTTTTCATAACATTAAAAAATGTATATATTAATATATATATTTATAACTATGAAAGTCCACAACAAAAAAAATAATTTTTTCCCAAAATTAAAATTGAAGTGTTATAGTTTTAAAAATAATGATGGGTCTTATCAGCGGGTCCAAGACCTTAGCATCATAAATGAATCAGTGATCCCACTGCACCTAGTAGTGGCCAAACCTGTGCCCTCCTAGGGGAAAGTGTGAATGCTTTTATCCCTCTTCCTGTATTTCCAATGAACAAACACACATGTCTGGTAATCCTAAGATTTTTTTTGTTTCCTGTGACACTCACCTAATTTCAAGGCCACTGCCACCTCACAAGCATAGCCTTGTCGAAGTCAAACTGTTCACTTTTAGTCCATTTGTTTTTCCCAGAAGTTATCGTGTGACTAAAGCTTCTGAACCATGTGTTCCATGTCCACGACCACCATCTCCTGCACCACCTCAACCTTATCCATCCGGGATAAAGTTGCCCTCAATGAACAACCCCTCCCAGCAGTGTAGGAAGGGTATGAACCCAAAGCCCCACTTCGCCCCATTTGCCAGCAGGAAGTAGCTAGTGATGTCGTCTCCCAGTACCCCAAAGATTTGGGTCCATATGTCTTCAGGGGGGCAAATGTTAGGTAGCTATCCTAGGGACTGGGGCATCCGTTATGCATGCCCATAGGGCCAAGATAAGAGCCCAGTTAGGAGAGGCACCCTGTGCATGCTCAGAGGTCCAGGCTTCTGGCCATGAAGGGGAGGTACACCTGGGTGGGTCCTGTTCCTGGAGTGACCAACCTAGGCCATGTAAATTCAATTCAGCCACTGGGGTCGGCTGGACTTGCCCACAACGCCTCCCTAACGCTCATAAAACTCACTTGAGTGACAGACCAGGCTTCTGTGTGATTTCTCTCTCACTCAGGAAGGCTCTTTGGAGGCAGCAGGGCTGCACATGAGTGGCTGGTGGATACTGTTCAAATGCATGGCTTTCTGCTTGCAAGGGTTTTTGTCTCAGCTGACTGGAAGGGAGGAGGTAGTACGTCTGGATCACAGAGTATCCATGTCCACAAATGAGGCTGCTCATTCCACAGTCCTGGCAGTGCTTTATGAATACCCTCTGCTTTGCAATGTCACTCCTTGTAGATTAGAGTGGGAGGGACAGGGACCAAAGTATGCTGCCTCTTACTCCGACTTGCAGGTTTCTGGATGCTGATTGTATCTCTTACAGCATCAGTTAGTGGGCTTGTTGTCTGCCTCAGGCTTTGTTCACGGAGATCCTCCAGCTAGTTGGTGGTGTGTGCGCCTGAGCAGAGGCTTCCTTTAAATCCCCCATGAGTCGTAGTCTTCCCATGGTGTGGACTCTATGAAAGCCGTGCCCCAGACAGCACACTTACAAAGGAGGGTGGGCCCTGCAGGACAGAGGACCATTCCCCCTGTGGAATGGCCTCAGAGACCCACCTCCCTCACTGGCCAGCTGCTGGGGCTGTGGGCCCTAAGCTTCATGCCTGACTCAGGAATAGACACAGGGTGAGGCGACTCCAGTAGTTGTTTTGACTGGTCTAATCCAGCCTGAGATCATCATTGCATGAGCCCTCTGCCCAGATTATTTTTGTTTCTTTTATGATCCTTTTATGAAGGGTTCCTACAACACTAACCACAATCAATATATACATCAGTTGTTTGAAGCACATCTGTACATTAATTGCCCTCATTATTCTCAAAATATCCACTCTCCACCCAAGCCCCTGGCCTCAGCTCCTCATTTTTCCCCCCTCAATGCCCGCCACCCATCCCTCATCAATCCTTGGAATTGTACTAATTCTTTTGTCATATCTTCACCCACCTTTCTTTTGAGGTCAGTGAAGATCCTTGTAATCAGTTCCCACTTTCCATCCTGCCCTTCCTCCACCCTCCCACTATCTCCACTCATAACACTGGTCCTAAAGCGCCCTTCCACCCTGGATTCCCCATGTTTGAAACTCCTATCTGTTCTAGAATACCTTCCCTAGTTTGGCCAGATTTGTATGGTAGAACTGGGATCATGATAGTGGGGCAAGAGGAAGCATTAAGAACTAGAAGAAAGTTGTGTTTCATCTTTGCTGTCTCATACCCTGTATTCTTTAATCTCCTTTGTGAGATCCTTCTGTAAGTGGATGTGAGTGCACTGCAAATAAGTTTTGGGTCAATACCCGGCATTCCCCTCTCATTCTCCATGATAAGGTTTTTTTTATTCTCATGATGCCTGTTGCCTTATCCTTTTGAAACTTTGTGATCATACAGGCTGGTATGCTTCCTCCATGTGGGCTTTGTTGCTTCTGAGCCAGATGGCTGCTTCTTTACCTTCAAGCCTTTAAGACCACACACGCTATATTTTTAGGTAGCTGGACACCATCGGCTTTCTTCACCACATTTGCTTATTAAGCCGCTTTGTGTTCAGTGATCGTGTAGGGAAGGTGAGCATCATAGAATGCCAATTTAATTGAAGAGTGTTCTTGCAATGAGGGAGTCCATGAGCGGAGGCCTATGTCCTTCTGCTACCTTAATACTAAATCTATAAACATATGGACATAGATCTATTTCCCCATGCCCCTTTGTAAATATATGTACATACTTTTATTTAGACGTCTATAACTGGCCCTTGCTTCCCAGCTCACTCTTCTATACCCTTTGATTTTCCTCTTGTGCCCACTGTCATGCTCAGTCTTCCTTTGTGTTTCAGTAATTCCTCTTGGTTTCATTACCCTTGATCACGCCCTACCAGGCCTCCTACATCCCCTTCACCACCGATTTCCATCACTTGTTGTTCCCTTGTCTCTGGGTTTCTTGACACTACTTCCTTTCCCCCCACCGTGCTCACTCCCATGCCCAATGGAAAGGTCCGGTCACATGTTTACTCCTCCAGATTCTTCATCCAGCCTCTCTTAATTAGACAGATCTGTGAAGGTAATAACATGCACAAAACAAGACTGATCAAAACCAAGCAGCAAAAAGAAAAAAAAAACAAAGAAAAATGAAAACAAAACCCAACCAAAATCCAATGACACTAGAAGAAAACAACACTAACCAAGAAAGAAAAGTACAAGGACTGTGTGGTGAACTTTAGGAGTGTTTTCCAGTCCAGTCTGTTGGGGCACCGAGCCCTGACCACAAAGTCCACCTTTGGCATTCCCCGGGGACTTTGATGCTCCGTTTCCTTTCTCTTCCGCTGCACTCTCTTAGTGTCATGCCTCGATGTGGCAGGATCAGTTCGGGCGCAGTTCCCACACTGTGTGTCCAGTGTTGTCCCCTCTAGGGCTGTAGGTCTTTGAGGGACGTTTCTCATCGTGGGGCTGCCCATGTGATCTTCTCTGTGGACTGGCTTCTCTGATTGGGAACATAATCCTCAAGGTGTATTGGGCCAGGATGTACTCCATTCTCCCCTCCTCCCCCTTGTTCTGCCCTGTGTTCTCTGATCAGATATGTCCCTCTCCGCGAGCTGCAGATCCGGTGCCATCCTGTGAAATACAATCTTCGGGGGCTGCAAGGATGTGGGTGTGGGTGGGTGTCAGCTCAGATCTTTTGAGAGTCCAGGAGCTATTGACTGCTCGATGGGCACAGTTCTGTGGGGCACCGTGCTCTTGGTCCAGATGCTGGTTGTGAATATGACTTTGTTGTTAACCAGTTGTGTGTCTCTGGGTCAACTCCTGTGTGTTTTTGAGTGAGTTTTCTCATCTGGAAAGTAAATGTACTGGATTATCCAGACTCCCATATCAGCAAGTTATCGAGAGGGGTTAATCAGACACTGTTTCATATAGTGTGTACCTGCGCTGCATTCTAGACCTGGGGTGGTAATTATGAGCTCAGGATAAAGATGGAGTCCAGCAGGTGACATACGTGGCTCCATATTGAAACAGGAAGCCCACTGTGGAGATTTGGTCCTTCCGTTGATGTCCACCGGCCACCTAGTCTTCTCCTGCTATTACTGCTTCACTGGCTCAGCAGCTGAGCCAGGAGCCAGTGCCATCATAACCAGGTGGCTAACTGGGTAAAGGGCAGATCGACATTTGTTATCTTGTCGTCTTTGGAAACCAACCTACCCTCCATGCATACCTTCTGGTGTGAGTTATCTGTGGAAGGAATCATAGGCTCACAGTAATTCACATCTTTCTTTTTGAAAATGTGCCCGTATTCCTTTCTGAACCTGAGAAGTTGGCGCCTGTGTCCACCAAGGAATTTACTGGCTGGCCTCCTACATGGACAGTTTGCCTGGGCTTTTGGCGGCGAAGTGAAACAGAGCCCTGACCCCTTCATTCAGCTTCTTCAAGCATTATTTTCTCTTGCTTGGGTCTTTCTAGGTGCAGTTGAGGCCTGTCCACTCTAGTGGAGGGCCGTGCACCTCTCCTGGGGTTTTCAAGGCACTGATTTTTCCAGTGTCCTTCTTTCCTGCAGTAGGCACATTGATCCTTCCCCATGGCTTGGCGGTGCCCACTGGTTAGTCTCTCCGTGAGTGGGCCATGCTCTCCTTTTGCTGAGTCTCTAAGGTCTCTCATGGCAATTACTAGTATTTTAGCTAGTTTCTTTGTCTCTGTCGTGTTAGGGTCATCTCTGTTGTTATACACTCAATGAGCCACTTGTACCAAATCGCTAAGATTTTTCCCTTCAAACCCTTCCCACTTCTTTGTCATGTCTGAGGCAGACTGACTGAGTAATAAAGGCAATACTTATTGCCCTCCTGTTCTCGGGACCTCCAGGCCGTTAGGGGTATAAAGCCTGTAGGCTTCCATCAGCCACTCTAGAAACATAGGCGGACATTCTCTTATAAGAGCCTGAAAATTCTGACTGACCTTAGATAAATTCATAGGTTTCCTAGCTCTTCCGCAGAGGGTCATGTAAGAGCAACTGGTGATACCTGGTAAAGCCCTCTGGGCCTTGCTAGGAATTGAGATCCCACATTGTTCGTGTAGTGGCCAAAACAGATTCTGTCAAGTGGGGAGTGCCCTCTCGCTTACCATCAGGTTCACTCACTGCTTCCTGGGCCTCTGCCTGGAAGGGCTACCATTCCTCTGTTGTGGACAGCACGTGGAGAAGTTGCTGGCAGTCATTCCAGGTGGGCTGATGAGTATGGAAGGCATACAAGTACTAGTGTATGTGGGGGGCTGCTGGTTCGGGTTGGGGGTGAGGTTGGGGGGCCGGTGGGGGAGGGAGTGACTCAATAAGTTCCTGTTAGAAGTTTTCTATTTCTGGCCCTTAAAAACCTTATAGGGCGGGGGTGGAACCAAGGGGTCTGAAGCCAGCTCTCTGTCTCCCAGAGTTCTCCTGCAAAATGGGATAAAGCCGATTAGAGAAGAGAGATCAGGAGGGGAAGGGGAGGGCAAGTGAAGGGGAGGGGGAGGGATTGGGGGAGGGTTACGGGGAGGAATGGCCTCCACCTTTGTGGTTTGGGAACTTGGACCGTTTGTTTTTCGGGTCCTGCCATGTTTCCTGAAACTTTGGAAACAAGGACCATTTCTTTGAGACAGGGAGTAAGTCTTTTATATTTGCAGGCTTCTTAGTGGCAATGTCAGCCCACACTTGAATTAAAGGGATCACATCAGGATGTCCTGGTTCCCCTTAACCATAACTATGAACTCTTAGTAATAGGGCATGGGAAAACTAGTCTTGCGTGGGTCAATCAGGGACTCCTTTTACCCCATCACTTTTAAACAAATTGTATAGTCTCCAAGCTTTTGGGTTGAAACCACATCTTCTTGGTGAACGCATAGAGCAGGGGTCATCAACTACAACCTGTGGGCCACATGCAGACAGCCGAGGACATTGATCCTTGCTACTGGGTGTATGTGCCCCATTTATTTTTTTTTTTGAACTTCAAAGCAAGATCTGCAGTGTGTACATGAATTTGTTCGTAATTTTTGTTTTTTTTTTTAAACTATACTCTGTCCCTCCAATGGCCTGAGGTACAGTGAACTGGCCCCCTGGGTAAACAGTTTCAGGACCCCTGCCCTAAAGTATCCTGGACTTAGGGGTTACTAATCTCCCAGCCCTGAAACATCCCTGAACATTCTACCCGTTGTAGGAGGCACCATGGGAATTTGGACACCGGGTAATTTACAAGCCTTTACTCCAATTGAACCCAAGAAAATTCAAAATGACTTAGGCAGTTACTCTATTTTGGTCACTTTTGACTCCTCCTGTACTTCCCCATTATTTCTGTTTAACTCTATAACACAGAGCATGATGTTTTCATAACATTTAAAAAATGTATATATTCATATATATATATATATATATTTATAACTATGAAAGTCCACAACAAAAAGAAAATAATTTTTTCCCAAAATTAAAATTGAAGCGTTATAGGGTTAAAAAGAAGGATGGGTCTTATCAGCGGGTCCAAGACCTTAGCATCATAAATGAATCTGTGATCCCACTGCACCTAGTAGTGCCCAAACCTGTGCCCTCCTAGGGGAAAGTGTGAATGCTTTTATCCCTCTTCCTGTACTTCCAATGAACAAACACACGTCTGGTATTCCTAAGATTTTTTTTGTTTCCTTTTGACACTCACCTAATTTCAAGGCCACTGTCAACTCACAAGCTTAGCCTTGTCGTAGTCAAACTGTTTACCTTTTAGACTGTTTGTTTTTCCCAGAAGTTATCGGGTGACTAAAGCTTCCGAACCAAGTGTGCCAGGTCCACGACTACCATCTCCTGGACCACCTCAACCTTATCCATCCTGGATAAAGTTGCCCTCAATGGACAACCCCTCCCAGCAGTGTAGGAAGGGTATGGACCCAAAGCCCCACCTCGCCCCTTTTGCCAGCAGGAAGTAGCTAGAGATGTCTTCGCCCAGTACCCCAAAGATTTGGGTCCATATCTCTTCAGGGGGGCAAATGTTAGGTAGCTATCCTAGGGACTGGGGCATCCATTATGCATGCCCATAGGGCCAAGATAAGGGCCCAGTTAGGAGAGCCACCCTGTGCATGCTCAGAGGTCCAGGTTTCTGGCCATGAAGGGGAGGTACACCTGGGTAGGTCCTGTACCTGGATTGACCAACCTAGGCCATGTAAATTCAATTCAGCCATTGGGGTCGGCCAGACTTGCCCACCATGCCTCCCTAACGCTCATAATACTCACTTGAGTGACAGAACAGGCTTCTGCATGATTTCTCTCTCACTCAGAAAGGCTCTTTGTAGGCAGCAGGGCTGCACATGAGTGGCTGGTGGGTACTGTTCAGATGCATGGCTTTCTGCTTGCAAGGGTTTTTGTCTCAGCTGACTGGAAGGGAGGAGGTAGTACGTCTGGATCACAGAGTATCCATGTCCACAAATGAGGCTGCTCATTCCACAGTCCTGGCAGTGCTTTCTGAAAACCCTCTGCTTTGCAATATCACTCCTTGTAGATTAGAGTGGGAGGGGCTGGGACCAAGTTATGCTGCCTCTTACTCCCAGTTGCAGGTTTCTGGATGCTGATTGTATCTCTTACAGAACCAGTTAGTGGGCTTGCTGTCTGCCTCAGGCTTTGTTCACGGAGATCCTCCAGCTTGTTGTTGGTGTGTGGCATGAGCAGAGGCTTCCTGCCAATCCCCCATGAGCAGTAGAGCTCCCATGGAGTGGACTCCATGTAAGCCGTACCCCAGACAGCACGCTTACATAGGAGGGTGGGCCCTGCAGGACAGAGGACCATTCCCCCTGTGGAATGGCCTCAGTGATCCACCTCCCTCACTGGCTAGCTGCTGGGGCTGTGGGCCCTAAGCTTCATGCCTGACTCAGGAATAGACACAGGGTGAGGCGACTCCAGTAGTTGTTTTGACTGGTGTAATCCAGCCTGAGATCATCCTTGCAGGAGCCCTCTGCCAAGATTATTTTTGTTTCTTTTATGATCTTTTCATTAGGGGCTCCTACAACACTAACCACAATCCATATATACATCAGCTTTTTGAAACACATCTGTACATTAATTGCCCTCATTATTCTCAAAATCTCCACTCTCCACCCAAGCCCCTGGCCTAAGCTCCTCATTTCCCCCCCCCTCAATGCCCGCCACCCATCCCTCATCAATCCTTGGAAATGTACTAATTCATTTGTCATATCTTCACCCACCTTTCTTTTGAGGTCAATGAAGATCCTTGTAATCGGTTCCCACTTTCCATCCTGCCCTTCCTCCACCCTCCCAGTATCTCCTCTCATAACACTGGTCCTAAAGGGCCCATCCACCCTGGATTCCCCGTGTTTGAAATTCCTATCGCTACTAGAATACCTTCTCTAGTTTGGCCAGATTAGTATGGTAGAACTGGAATCATGATAGTGGGGCAAGAGGAAGCATTAAGAACTAGAGGAAAGTTGTGTTTCATCTTTGCTGTCTCATACCCTGTATTGTTTAATCTCCTCTCTGAGCTCCTTCTGTAAGGGGATGTCCAGTGCACTGCAAATAGGTTTTGGGTCTATACCCGGCAGTCCCCTCTCATTCTCCATGATAAGATTTTTTTGTTCTCATGATGCCTGTTGCCTTATCCCTTTGCAAATTTGTGATCACACAGGCTGGTATCCTTCCTCCATGTGGGCTCTGTTGCTTCTGAGCCAGATGGCTGCTTCTTTACCTTCAAGCCTTTAAGACCCCACACGCTATATCATTTGGTAGCTGGACACTATCGGCTTTCTTCACCACATTTGCTTATGCAGCCACTCTGTGGTCAGTGATCGTGTAGGGAAGGTGAGCATCGTAGAATGCCAATTTAATAAAACAGTGTTCTCGCAATGAGGGAGTCCTTGAGCGGAGGCCCTATGTCCATCTGCTACCTTAATACTAAATCTATAAACATATGGACATAGATCTATTTCCCCATGCCCCTTTGTAAATATATGTACATGCCTTTATGTGGACGTGTATAACTGGCCCTTGCTTCCCAGCTCACTCTTCTATACCCTTTGATTTTCTTCTTGTGCCCACTGCTATGCTCAGTCTTCCTTTGGGTTTCAGTAATTCCTCTTGGTTACATTACCCTTGATCACGCCCTACCAGGCCTCCTACATCCCCCCTCACCACCGATTTCCATCACTTGTTGTTCCCTTGTCTCTGGGTTTCATGACACTACTTCCTTTCCCCCCACCGTGCTCACTCCCTTGCCCTATGGAAAGGGCCGGTCACATGTTTACTCCTCCAGATTGTTCATCCAGCCTCTCTTAATTAGACAGACCTGTAAAGGTAATAACATGCACAAAACAAGACTGAGCAAAACCAAGCAACAAAAAGAAAAAAAACAAACAAAAATGAAAACAAAACCCAACCAAAATCCAATGACACTAGACGAAAACAACACTAACCAAGAAAGAAAAGAAAAAGGACTGTGTGGTGAACTTTAGGAGTGTTTTCCAGTCTAGTCTTTTGGGGCACCGAGCCCTGACCACAAAGTCCACCTTTAGCATTCCCCGGGACTTTGATGCTCCGTTTTCTTTCTCTTCCGCTGCACTCTCTTAGTGTCATGCCTCGATGTGGCAGGATCAGTTCGGGCGCAGTTCCCACACTGTGTGTCCAGTGTTGTCCCCTCTAGGGCTATGGGTCTTTGAGGGACGTTTCTCATCGTGGGGCTGCCTGTGTGGTCTTCTCTGTGGACTGGCTTCTCTGATTGGGAACATCATCCTCAAGGTGTATTGGGCCAGGATGTGCTCCATTCTCCCCTCCTCCTCCTTGTTCTGCCCTGGGTTCTCTGATCAGATATGTCCCTCTCCACGAGCTGCAGATCCGGTGCCATCCTGCGAAATACAATCTTTGGGGGCTGCAAGGATATGGGAGGGTTGGTGTCAGCTCAGATCTTTTGAGAGTCCAGGAAATATTGACTGTTCAATGGGCACAGTTCTGTGGGGCACCGTGCTCTTGGTCCAGACGCTGGTTTTATGTGGAAAGCCGCAGCTTTCACAGCCATTACAAGATTGCGCCGGTCAGTCAGGGCGGTGGCCCAATTATGTGGTAAACAACCACTTAGAGCATGCGCACTGTTTAGATGACCTAGTCATAACTCCACCCTGGAGTATGCTAATAAGGTTTCTGGTGAACACACTAATCAATGCACATCACGTCCCCATAGAGCGCATATAAGCAGCAGTGGTTTGGGGCTTCGGGGTTTTTTTCCGCATCTGCAAATCGAACCCGCATTAAATGCCTGTGGATGAATCCTGTTGTCGCACATCCTTCTTGCTGGCGAGACTGAGCGCGCGACAAGTGGTGCTGAAACATGGGAACGACCACCTCCGGCAGGAGCGGAGACCTCCTGTCATCAGGGAGGATTCAGAACCGCAAGACGTGGCAAGAAACGGTAAGTTCTGAGAGACATGAGCCTGAATGATTGTTAAGCCGCTTGCTGGTGCTTGAGTGTCGGCGTGTGAATACTTCCGCTTTCGGTTTTAACGGCGAGCAGCCAGCCGCTTTTTCTTTATCGCGCATAAAACGGGTGTAGATAAATCCGTGCACGCCCGTGTGTTAAGTCCTTGTATACATAAGAAGGCAACATGGGGAACGCGGCAATAAAGACTATGGTTACGGCTCTCGATGCCCTATTGAGTAAGAGAGCATTAAAAATTTCAGAACAGACTGTGTAAATTTGTAAAAAACATAGATGAGATAGGACCATGGTTTGTTTCCACAGGCTCGCTAACATCTGCGAGCTGGAATAAGCTAGGGTGAGACATAGACCGAGCTGCTGAAGCCGGACGGCTGAAGCCGGGGATTAGACCCATTTGGAAGCTAGTGAAAGTATGCATTGAGGACAAAGAGTGTGAGCAGCCATTACGCCCAGGGCAGCAGGCTTTAGAAGATGTTCAGAGGGCATGTCAGAAACAGAGCGGGAGGAAGAACAAGGAGCTCATAGGAAGCAGTACAAAGCTGTTAAAAATGAGGAGGCTGCGCAGTTAAAAGAGGAAGTTGATCAACAGAAGAAGAGCCATGCCCGCCATTCGGAGCCATTGTACCCGTGGCGAGAACTAGAGCTTCTTGAGTTATCAGAGGAAAAAGAGGAACAGTTAGAGGAGGCAGCCGCTCGCTACAAGGAGGGACGGTATAATGCTTTTCAAGTAACCGCTGTGAGCCCGTCCGTGCCACCCCCTTATAGCGAGAACAGGCAGAAAGGGTGTGGATACTCCTTTTGCCCACCCGGTACCAGCATAGCAATACAACAAATGTACCCAGTATTTGAGGACCAGAATAATGCTCGTTATCATACGCCTTTAGAGCATAAGCAAGTGAAGGACTTAGCTGAAGCAGTAAGATCTTATGGTGTCAATGCAAATTATACTCAGTCCCTGATTGAGAGACTTACAGGCAATGCTATGACACCTGCTGATTGGACTTTTGTTACAAAAGCAGTCTTGACAACAGGACAGTATTTGGAGTGGAAATCCTTGTGGCAGGACCTATTAATGGCTCAGGCTAGGGAAAATGCCACAGCGGGGCAACCCGCATGGAATTTTGAAATGCTGACAGGTCAGGGAAGATGGGTTAACAATCAAACAGCCTTCCCAATACAGGTATATCAACAAATAAATACTGTCGCGAGCAAGGCATGGAGGACCTTGCCTAATAAAGGAGAGGTTAGAGGTAACTTAACTAAAATTATACAGGGACCTACTGAGCCTTTCTCAGATTTTGTCGCCTGTATGTTGGAAGCGGCAGGAAAAATCTTTGGAGACCAGGACACAGCCATGCCTCTCATTGAGCAGTTAGTTTTTGAGCAGTGTACTAAAGAATGTAGAACAGTTCTAACGCCCTGGAAGTCCAAAGGACTGCAGGCATGGATGAAGGCTTGCAGGGAAGTTGGTGGTCCTTTGACAAATGCAGGATTGGCTGCTGCAGTATTGGAGGCCCAAAAAAGAGGCCCCCTAAAATGCTTTCAGTGTGGTAAGGAAGGACACATTAAAAAACATTGCCCTACTGGCACCGCGAGTCAAACTGGGATAGGGACCAAAAGGACCCCGGGAGTTTGCCCTCGGTGTGGTAAGGGTAGACATTGGGCCAACGAATGCAGATCTGTGAAAGATAGCAAGGGGCGCCCCCTAGAGCAAAATGACCAGGAGCCAAAAAACGGGAAGCGGGGCCCTCGTCCCCAGGGCCCGCAGATGTATGGGGCAATCCAGGAGGATGGCCTCCGCCCACTGGGGAGGCCACTCCCAAAAGGGCCACTGCAGGATCCGCAGGGGTGGACCTCAGTGCCACCACCAGAGCAGTACTATCGCCATAGCAGGGATGCCAGCCCATCCCTATGGATTTTTATGGTCCCCTTCCAGAAGGCACCGTGGGCTTGCTGCTTGGTAGGTCCTCCACCACCTTAAAAGGCTTAATTGTGCACCCAGGAGTCATTGATCAGGATTTTACAGGACAAGTGAAGGCAATGTGCTCCTCCCCACGGGGAATATATGCCATCTCACCTGGAGACCGTATCGCGCAGCTCTTGGTGTTGCCTAGCAAGTATGCACTGTTCCCAAGTACTAAAGTTAGTAGAGAAAAAATGAGCTTTGGATCATCAGGAGAAGCTGGGGCCTTTTTCTCAGTGCAGTTGGATCAACGCCCAACTTTGACATTGGACATTGAAGGGAAAACCTTTGAAGGTATATTAGACACAGGGGCAGACAAAAGCATTATATCCACCAAATGGTGGCCTTCCTGTTGGCCGGTAACATAATCTTCACAGTCTCTACAAGGACTCGGGTATGCATCCATGCCTATGATAAGCACCAGACGGTTGCACTGGAAAGCTGAGGAAGGACAATCAGGCCAGTTCCAACCATATGTCCTCCCCTTACCTGTAAATTTGTGGGGAAGGGACATGTTGACACACCTAGGATTAGTACTAACCAATGATTACTCACCTATAAGTCAAGTACTTATGCAAAAAATGGGATATGTACCGGGAAAGGGAGTTGGGAAACACCTACAGGGTCGTCCTGAACCAGTAGAGGTAGCAGTGAAGAAAGATCGCACAGGTCTGGGTTTTTCCTAGGGGCCACTGCGGAGCCGCTACCCATTCCGTGGCTCTCAGCAGAGCCAGTTTGGGTACCACAGTGGCCGCTCCCAGTAGAAAAATTAATTGCGGCACAAAGGCTAGTTAAGGAACAGCTAGAACTAGGACATTTAGAACCATCCGTGTCCCCCTGGAACACACCCATATTTGTTATTAAGAAAAAATCAGGGAAGTGGAGATTGTTGCATGATTTAAGAGCCATCAACGCCCAAATGTCACTCAAGGCCCTGTGCAGAAAGGCCTCCCATTGCTATCTGCAATACCTACCAAAGGCTGGACCGTCATTATAATAGACATTAAGGATTGTTTTTTCTCCATCCCTTTGCATAAGAAAGATAAGGAAAGATTTGCCTTTACCCTACCCTCCATTAATCATGAAGAACCTGACAAGCACTTTCAGTGGCGAGTTTTGCCACAGATAATGGCCACTAGTCCTACTATGTGCCAGTTGTTTGTGGACCACGCCCTAGCACCCGTCAGAGAAAAATTTGGTCAGTTAAAAATCTACCATTACATGGATGACATATTAATAACTGGAGAAGAGGAGCCAGATGTGCAGCAGGGATACAGCGAGGTAGTTAAGGAATTAGAATCCCATCAGTTAGCCATAGCACCAGATAAGGTCCAACAATCTTCAATTGGACAGTTTTTAGGAGCCACAATAAGCCCATGTCACATAATGCCTCAAAAATTGACTATACGGAAGGATCAGTTAAAGATATTAAATGATTTTCAAAAGTTGCTAGGAGATATCAATTGGCTCCGCCCATATTTAAAGGTTTCCACTGCTGACCTTAAGCCATTGTTCAATATCTTGGAAGGAGAAAGCCATATTACTTCTCCTCGAGAAATTACTCCTCAAGCCCAGAAAGTATTAGAACAGGTTGAAAAGGCCATTTCTGAAGTGCAGTTAGATAGAATAGACATAAAATCTCCTTTTCAGCTGTGCATTCTAAAAACTGCCTGCGCTCCTACTGCGGTCTTGTGGCAGACTGGGCCTTTGTTGTGGATCCATGCCCACTCCTCACCTTCCAAAACTATTGAACACTACCCTTCTATGGTAGCCACAATGGCCCTAAGGGGTGTTAAGACAGCTATTATGCATTTTGGAAGAGAGCCTAGCAGCGTCATTGTCCCATATACTAGTGAGCAAGTTTCTACACTGTGCGCCACTACGGATGAGTGGGCAATTTTTAAATGCAGTTTTAATGGACTAATAGACAACCATTATGCTAAACATTCCTTGTTGCAATTTGTGACTGCTCATCCAGTAATTTTTCCCCGTGTCACTGTTAACAACCCCATTAAGGAAGCTTTAGACATTTATACAGATGGCTCTAAAACAGGCAAAGGATGTTATGTAATAAACGATCAAGTGACTACATTACAATTTTTAGCTGATGCACCCCAATTAGTAGAATGTTTGGTGGTCTTAGAAGTTTTTAAGAAATTCACGGAGCCAATTAACATCATATCTGACTCCCATTACGTAGTCAACGTGGTGTCTAAGCTGGAAATTGCTGGCTACATTAAGCAATCCAGCAAGGTAGCAGACATCTTGTCTCAAATTAGAAAATGTATTTTGCAACGAAAACACCCATTTTATATTCAGCATATACGTGCTCATAGCTTGCTCCCGGGACCCATGGTAAAAGGTAATGATTTGGCTGATCAAGCTAAACTTGCTAAAGACTTTCATGAGCTGTATCATGTGCCTGCTGCCACCCTACGCATTAAGTTTCCAATTACTCGCGCAGAGGCTCGCACTATTGTGTTGCAGTGCGCCAAGTGTGCAGAATTTATTTCCAAACCCTCGGTCGGGGTAAACCCTCGAGGCGTCCGTCCTCTCGACATCTGGCAAATGGACGTTACCCACGTATCTGCTTTTGGAAAGTTGCAGTACGTGCATGTGTCAGTGGACACCAGTTCTGGCATTGTACATGCAACACCCCTAACGGGGGAAAAATCCAGCCAATAATTCAACACTGCTTAGAAGCCTGGAGTGCATGGGGCAAGCCCACCATGTTAAAAACAGATAATGGGCCTGCATACACTTCCACCAAGTTCCGACAGTTTTGCTTGCAAATGCAAGTGAAGCACTTCACGGGTTTGCCGTACAATCCCCAAGGGCAAGGAATTGTGGAACGATGTCATCGCACTCTAAAGCAATATTTATCAAAGCAAAAAGGGGGAATAGAGACCGTGACAGTCACTACCCCTAGAATGGCTTTATCTCTAACCCTTTTCACCCTAAATTTTTAAAATTTGGATGAGAAAGGCCAATCAGCTGCAGACAGACACGGGCAATGGCCAAAGCCACCAAAGGAAATGGCCCGGTGGAAAAATGTCCTAGACAACAAATGGTATGGCCCAGACCCCATATTAATCAGGTCCAGGGGAGCAATTTGTGTTTTTCCACAGGAAGAAGAAAACCCCATCTGGGTGCCAGAGAGACTGGTGAGACTAATTAAGAAGGAGGATGAAGATCGTGGGAGCAGAAAGAATGAAGAGGACAGCGATCCATCCAGCGCTACTATTGACGCTAATGGTGATATGGGCCCCGGTAGCACAGGGAATTAAGAACAGTATTGTGTCTCAAACCGCTGAAGCGTTACTGCAATGTCAGCGTGTGGATGCCCATCTGACCTCTGGCATTTTATTATTAAATCAAAAAACAGATTTGCTCCAGCAGCAAATCAACCAGCTTACCACTATGGTACAATTAAGCTGTGTCTCTTCCACCACAGCGCTTTGCATCACTCAAGTGTTATATGATAATTTTAGAGCATTGAGTGATAATATTTCTCAGTATCTCACAGGACAATGGACCAAAGAGTTGAACCAGCTGCAAGAAGACCTCCTGAATCAAGTTGTCCGATTGAATGGAACACGCGTGGAACCCCTTACCCTTGAAAATTTTTCTTCTTGGCTTTCATCTGCATTTACCTACTTTAAGGAGTGGGTGGGGGTGTTTACATTTGCTGCAATAATGTGCTGTGGAGGGGTGTTGTTGCTATGGTTGCTCTGCAAACTGAAAGCACAGCAAAGGTGTGACAAGGTCATCATTGCGCAGGCGCTCTTAGCGATTGAGCGCGGTGGTTCCCATGATCTTTGGCTTCCTTTGTTAAAAGAAAACTAACCCCCATAAGTTGTCAGCTCTCGCACCCCAAGGGGAAGACCCCATTGCACTGGGAAGAGTGACAGAAAATGGATCATGGCCAGCCGTTGCACCATGCGGAGCTCTGCTCATTGCACGCATCAGGGTGACCAGATTTGGGTTCTTTTATCCATCTTCATCTCCTGGGGCTGCTGGAGGCTCCGGGGTGGATCGATGGATTAGGCCTAAAATAAATAAGAAAGGAGGAGATGTGGGAAGCCGCAGCTCTCGCCGCCATTACAAGATGGCGCCGGGCAGTCAGGGCAGTGGCCCAGTTAAGTGGTAAACAACCACTTAGAGCATGCGCACTGCTTAGATGACGTAGTCATAACTCCACCCTGGTGTATGCTAATAAGGGTTCTGGCGAACGCACCAATAAATTCACAGCACGTCCCCATAGAGCGCATATAAGCAGCAGTAGTTTGGGGCTTTGGGGTCTTTTTTCCGCATCTGCAAATCGAATCCGCATTAAACGCCTGTGGTAGAATCCTGTTGTGGTGCGTCCTTCTTGCTGGCAAGACTGAGCGCGTGACAGTAGTGAATATGACTTTGTTGTTAACCAGTTGTGTGTCTCTGGGTAAACTCCTGTGTGTTTTTGAGTGAGTTTTCTCATCTGGAAAGTAAATGTACTGGATTATCCAGACTCCCATGTCAGCAAGTTATCGAGAGGGGTTAATCAGAGACTGTTTCATATAGTGTGTACCTGCGCGCTGCATTCTAGACCTGGGGTGGCAATTATGCGCTCAGGATAGAGATGGTGTCCAGCAGGTGACATACGTGGCTCCATATTGAAACAGGAATCCCACTGTGGAGATTTGGTCCTTCCGTTGATGGCCACCGGCCACCTAGTCTTCTCCTGCTATAACTGCTTCACTGGCTCAGCAGCTGAGCCAGGAGCCAGTGCCATCATAACCAAGTGGCTAACTGGGACAAAGGGCAGATAGATATTTGTTATCTTGTTGTCTTGGGAAGCCCACCTAACCACCATGCAAACCTTCTGGTGTGAGTTAACTGTGGAAGGAATCATAGGCTCACAGTAATTCACATCTTTCTTTTTGAAAATGTGCCCATATTCCTTTCTGAACCTGAGAAGGTGACCCCTCTGTCCACAAAGAAATTTACTGGCTGGCCTCCTACATGGAGAGTTAGCCTGGGCTTTTGGCGGCGAAGTGAAACAGAGCCCTGACCCCTTCATTCAGTTTCTTCAAGCATTATGGTCTCTTGCTTGGGTCTTTCTAGGTGAAGATCAGGCCCGTCCACTCTAGTGGAGGGTCGTGCACCTCTCCTGGGGTTTTCAAGGCACTGATTTTTCCAGTGTCGTTCTTTCCTGCAGTAGGCACATTGATCCTTCCCCATGGCTTGGCGGTGCCAACAGGTTAGTCTCTCCGTGAGTGGGCCATGCTCTCCTTTTCCTGAGTCTCTGGGGTCTCTCATGGCAATTCCTAGTATTTTAGCTAGTTTCTTTGTCTCTGTCGTGCTAGGGTCATCTCTGTTGTTATACACTCAATGAGCCACTTGTACCAACTCACTAAGATTTTTCCCTTCAAACCCTTCCCACTTCTTTTTCATGTCTGAGGCAGATTGACTGAGTCACAAAGGCAATACTTATTGCCCTCCTGTTCTCAGGGCCTCCAGGCCGTTAGGGGTATAAAGCCCGTAGGCTTCCATCATCCACTCTAGAAAGGCAGGCAGACACTCTCTTATAAGAGCCTGAAAATTCTCACTGACCTTAGATAAATTCATAGGTTTCCTAGCTCTTCCGCATTGGGTCATGTAAGAGCAACAGTTGACACCTGGTAAAGCCCTCTGGGCCTTGCTAGGAATTGAGATCCCACATAGTTCGTGTAGTGGCCAAAAGAGTTTCTCTCAAGAGGGGAGTGCTTGCTCGCTGACCATGAGATTCACTGACTGCTTACTGGGCCTCTGTCTGGAAGGGCTATCCTTCCTGTTGTGAACAGCACCTGGAGAAGTTGCTGGCAATCATTCCAGGTGGGCTGATGATTATGGAAGACATACCAGTACTACTGTGTGGGGGGGGCTGCTGGTTGGGGGTGGGGGTGCGGTTGGGGGGCCAGTGGGGGAGGGAGTGACTCAATAAGGGCCTGTTAGAAGTTTTCTATTTCTGGCCCCTAGAAACCTTATAGGGCGGGGGTGGAACCAAGGGGTCTGAAGCCAGCTCTCCGATTCCCAGAGTTCTCCTGCAAAATGGGATAGAGCCGATTAGGGGAGAGAGATCGGGGGGGGAGGGGAGGGGAAGCTAGGTGGTGGCGGAGGGGGTGGGGGAGGGGGAGAGGGAGGGATGGCATCCACCTATGTGGTTTTGGGAAATTGGACCGTTTGTTTTTCCAGTCCTGCCATGTTTCCTGAAACCTTGGAAACAAGGACCCTTTCTTTGAGGGCGGGAGTAAGTCTTTTATATTTGCAGGCTTCTTAGTGGCAATGTCAGCCCACACTTGAATTAAAGGGAACAGATCGGGATGTCCTGGTTCCCCTTAACCATAACTATGAACTCTTAGTAATAGAGGATGGGAAAACTAGTCTTGCGTGGGTCAATCAGGGACTCCTTCTGCCCAATCACTTTTGAACAAATTGTAGAGTCTCCAAGCTTTTGGGCTGAAACCACATTCTCTTGGTGAACGCCTAGAGCAGGGGTCCTCAAACTACAACCTGTGGGCCACATGCAGACAGCCGAGGACATTGATCCTTTCTGCCGGGTTTATGTGCCCCATTTATTATTTTTTTTTGAACGTCAAATCAAGATGAGCATTGTGCACATGAATTTGTTCGTAAATTTTGTTTTTTTTAAACTATACTCTGTCCCTCCAATGGCCTGAGGGACAGTGAACTGGCCCCCTGGGTAAACAGTTTCAGGACCCCTGCCCTAAGGTATCCTGGACTTAGGGTTTACTAATTTCCCAGCCCTGAAACATCCCTGAACATTCTACCCATTGTAGGAGGGACCCTGGGAATTTGGACCCCGGGTAATTTACAAGCCTTTACTCCAATTGTTCCCAAGAAAATTCAAAATGACTTAGGCAGTTACTCTATTTTGGTCACTTTTGACTCCTCCTGTACTAGCCCATTATTTCCATTTAACTCTATAACGCGGGGCATGATGTTTTCCTAACATTTAAAAAATGTATATATTAATATATATTTATAAGTATAAAAATCCACAACAAAAAGAAAATAATTTTTTCCCAAAATTAAAATTGAAGAGTTATAAGGTTAAAAAGAAGGTTGGGTCTTATCAGCGTGTCCAAGACTTTAACCTCATGAATAAATCAGTGATCCCACTGCACCTAGTAGTGCCCAAACCTGTGCCCTCCTAGGGGAAAGTGTGAATGTTTTTATCCCTCTTCCTGTACTTCCAATGAACAAACACATATGTCTGGTAATCCTAAGATTTTTTTTGTTTCCTGTGACACTCACCTAATTTCAAGGCCATTGCCATCACACAAGCTTAGCCTTGTCGTAGTCAAACTGTTTGCCTTTTAGACCGTTTGTTTTTCCCAGATGTTATCGGTGACTAAAGCTTCCGAACCAAGTGTGCCAGGTCCACGACTACCATCTCCGGGACCACCTCAACCTTATCCATCCTGGATAAAGTTGCCTTCAATGGACAACCACTCTCCGCAATGTAAGAAGCGTATGGACCCAAAACCCCAATGGGCCCCTTTTTCCAGCAGGAAGTAGCTAGAGATGTCGTCGCCCAGTACCCCAAAGATTTGGGTCCATATCTCTTCAGGGGGGCAAATGTTAGGTAGCTATGCTAGGGACTGGGGTATCCGTTATGCATGCCCATAAGGCCAAGATAAGAGCCCAGTTAGGAGAGGCACCCTGTGCATGCTCAGAGGTCCAGGTTTCTGGCCATGAAGGGGAGGTACACCTGGGTGGGTCCTGTACCTGGATTGACCAACCTAGGCCATGTAAATTCAATTCAGCCACTGGGATCGGCCAGACTTACGCACCACGCCTCCCTAACGCTCATAAAACTCACTTGAGTGACAGACCAGACTTCTGTGTGATTTCTCTCTAACTCAGGAAGGCTCTTTGGAGGCAGCAGGGCTGCACATGAGTGGCTGGTGGATACTGTTCAGATGCATGGCTTTCTGCTTGCAGGGGTTTTTGTCTCAGCTGACTGTAAGGGAGGAGGTAGTACGTCTGGATCACAGAGTATCCATGTCCACAAATGAGGCTGCTAATTCCACAGTCCTGGCAGTGCTTTATGAAAGCCCTCTGCTTTGCAATGTCACTCCTTGTAGATTACAGTGGGAGTGGCTGGCACCAAGGAATACTGCCTCTTACTCCCAGTTACAGGTTTCTGGATGCTTATTGTATCTCTTACAGCATCAGTTAGTGGGCTTGTTGTCTGCCTCAGGCTTTGTTCACGGAAATCCTCCAGCTAGTTGGTGGTGTGTGCGCATGAGCAGAGGCTTCCTGCCAATCCCCCATGAGTAGTAGAGCTCCCATGGTGTGGACTCCATGAAAGCCGTGCCCCAGACAGCACGCTTACAAAGGAGGGTGGGCCCTGCAATACAGAGGACCATTCCCCCTGTGGAATGGCCTCAGAGACCCATCTCCCTCAATGGCCAGCTGCTGGGGCTGTGGGCTCTAAGCTTCATGCCTGACTCAGGAATAGACACAGGGTGAGGAGACTCCAGTAGCTGTTTTGACTGGTCTAATCAAGCCTGAGATCATCCTTGCATGAGCCCTTTGCCCAGATTATTTTTGTTTCTTTTATGATCTTTTTATTAGGGGCTCCTACAACACTAACCACAATCCATATATACATCAGCTGTTTGAAGCCCATCTGTACATTAATTGCCCTCCTTATTATCAAAATATCCACTCTCCACCCAATCCCCTGGTTTCAGCTCCTCATTTCCCCCACCCCACTCAATGCCCGCCACCCATCACTAATCAATCTTTTGAAATGTACTAATTCTTTTGTCATATCTTCACCCACCTTTCTTTTGAGGTCAATGAAGATCCTTGTAATCGGTTCCCACTTTCCATCCTGCCCTTCCTCCACCTTCCCAGTATCTCCACTCAAAACACTGGTCCTAAATGGCCCATCCACCCTGGATTCCCCGTGTTTGAAATTCCTATCGCTACTAGAATACCTTCTCTAGTTTGGCCAGATTAGTATGGTAGAACTGGGAGCATGATAGTGGGGCAAGAGGAAGCATTAAGAACTAGAGGAAAGTTGTGTTTCATCTTTGCTGTCTCATACCCTGTATTCTTTCATCTCCTCTCTGAGATCCTTCTGTAAGGGGATGTCCAGTGCACTGCAAATAGGTTTTGGGTCTATACCCGGCAGTCCCCTCTCATTCTCCATGATAAGATTTTTTTGTTCTTATCATGCCTGTTGCCTTATCCCTTTGAAACTTTGTGATCACACAGGCTGGTATGCTTCCTCCATGTGGGCTCTGTTGCTTCGGAGCTAGATGGCTGCCTCTTTACCTTCAAGCCTTTAAGACCCCACACCCTATATCTTTTGGTAGCTGGACACCATTGGCTTTCTTCACCACATCTGCTTATGCAGCCCCTTTGCGGTCAGTGATCGTGTATGGAAGGTGAGCATCGTAGAATGCCAATTTAATAGAAGAGTGTTTTTGCAATGAGGGAGTCCTTGAGCGGAGGCCCTATGTCCATCTGCTACCTTAATACTAAATCTATAAACATATGGACATAGATCTATTTCCCCATGCCCCTTTGTAATTATATATACATGCCTTTATTTAGACGTCTATAACAGGCCCTTGCTTCCCAGCTCACTCTCCTATACCCTTTGATTTTCCTCTTGTGCCCACTGCCATGCTCAGTCTTCCTTTGGGTTTCAGTAATTCCTCTTGGTTACATTACCCTTGATCACGCCCTACCAGTCCTCCTACATCCCCCTCACCACCGATTTCCATCACTTGTTGTTCCCTTGTCTCTGGGTTTCTTGACACCACTTCCTTTCCCCCCACTGTCCTCACTCCCATGCCCAATGGAAAGGACCGGTCACATGTTTACTCCTCCAGATTGTTCATCCAGCCTCTCTTAATTAGACAGACCTGTAAAGGTAATAACATGCACAAAACAAGACTGAGCAAAACCAAGCAGCAAAAAGAAAAAAAACAAACAAAAATGAAAACAAACCCAACCAAAATCCAATGTCACTAAAAGAAAACAACACTAACCAAGAAAGAAAAGTACAAGGACTGTGTGGTGAAATTTAGGAATGTTTTCCAGTCCAGTCTGTTGGGGCACCGAGCCCTGACCACAAAGTCCACCTTTGACATTCCCTGGGGACTTTGATGCTCCGTTTTCTTTCTCTTCCGCTGCACTCTCTTAGTGTCATGCCTCGATGTGGCAGGATCAGTTCGGGCGCCGTCCCACACTGTGTCTCCAAGGTTGTCCCCTCTAGGGCTATGGGTCTTTGAGGGACGTTTCTCATCGTGGGGCTGCCCGTGTGGTCTTCTCTGTGCACTGGCTTCTCTGATTGGGACCATCATCCTCAAGGTATATTGGGCCAGGATGTGCTCCATTCTCCCCTCCTCCCCCTTGTTCTGCCCTGTGTTCTCTGATCAGATATGTCCCTCTCCGCGAGCTGCAGATCCGGCGCCATTCTGTGAAATACAATCTTTGTGGGCTGCAAGGATGTGGGGGGTGGGTATCAGCTCAGATCTTTTGAGAGTCCAGGAGATATTGACTGATCGATGGGCACAGTTCTGTGGGGCACCGAGTTCTTGGTCCAGACGCTGGTTGTGAATATGACTTGGTTGTTAACCAGTTGTGTGTCTCTGGGTCAACTCCTGTGTGTTTTTCAGTGAGTTTTCTCATCTGGAAAGTAAATGTACTGGATTATCCAGACTCCCATGTCAGCAAGTTATCGAGAGGGGTTAATCAGACACTGTTTCATATAGTGTGTACCTGCGTGCTGCATTCTAGACCTGGGGTGGCAATTATGCGCTCAGGATAGAGATGGTGTCCAGCAGGTGACAGACGTGGCTCCATATTGAAACAGGAAGCCCACTGTGGAGATTTGGTCCTTCCGTTAATGGCCACAGGCCACCTAGTCTTCTCCTCTATAACTGCTTCACTGGCTCAGCAGCTGAGCCAGGAGCCAGTGCCATCATAACCAAGTGGCTAACTGGGAGAAAGGGCAGATAGATATTTGTTATCTTGTTGTCTTGGGAAGCCCACCTACCCTCCATGCAAACCTTCTGGTGTGAGTTATCTGTGGAAGGATTCATAGACTCACAGTAATTCACATCTTTCTTTTTGACAATGTGCCCATATTCCTTTCTGTACCTGAGAAGGTGGCCCCTGTGTCCACCAAGAAATTTACTGGCGGGCCTCCTATATGGAGAGTTAGCCTGGGCTTTTGGCGGCGAAGGGAAACAGAGCCCTGACCCTTTCATTGTGCTTCTTCAAGCATTATTGTCTCTTACTTGGGTTTTTCTAGGTGCAGATGAGGCCCGTCCACTCTAGTGGAGGGTCGTGCACCTCTCCTGGGGTTTTCAAGGCACTGATTTTTCCAGTGTCGTTCTTTCCTGCAGTAGGCACATTGATCCTTCCCCATGGCTTGGCGGTGCCCACAGGTTAGTCTCTCCTTGAGTGGGCCATGCTCTCCTTTTCCTGAGTCTCGGGGTCTCTCATGGCAAATACTAGTATTTTAGCTAGTATCTTTGTCTCGTCGTGCTAGGGTCATCTCTATTGTTATACACTCAATGAGCCACTTGTACAAAATCAATAAGATATTTCCCTTCAAACCCTTCCCACTTCTTTTTCATGTCTGAGCCAGATTCACTGAGTAATAAAGGCAATAATTATTGCCCTCCTGTTCTCGGCGCCTCAGGGCCATTAGGGGTATAAAGCCCATAGGCTTCCATCATCCACTCTAGAAAGGCAGGCGAACATTCTTTTATAAGAGCCTGAAAATTCTCACTGACCTTAGATAAATTCATAGGTTTCCTAGCTCTTCCGCAGAGGGTCATGTAAGAGCAACAGTTGATACCTGGTAAAGCCCACTGGGCCTTGCTAGGATTTGAGATCCCACATTGTTCGTGTAGTGGCCAAAAGAGTTTCTCTCAAGTGGGGAGTGCCCGCTCGCTGACCATCAGGTTCACTGACTGCTTTCTGGGCCTCTGTCTGGAAGGGCTACCCTTCCTCCGTTGTGAACAGCACCTGGAGAAGTTGCTGGCAATCATTCCAGGTGGGCTAATGAGTATGGAAGAAATACCAGTACTAGTGTGTGTGGGGTCTGCTGGTTGAGGGTGGGGGTGAGGTTGGGGGGCCGGTGTGGGAGGGAGTGACTCAATAAGGGCCTGTTAGAAGTTTTCTATTTCTGGCCCGTAGAAACCTTATAGGGCGGGGGTGGAACTAAAGGGTCTGAAGCCAGCTCTCCGATTCCCAGAGTTCTCCTGCAAAATTGGATAAAGCCGATTAGGGGAGAGAGATCGGGAGGGGAGAGGAGCGGAAGGGAAGGGGAGGGATAGAGGGAGGGGGAAGGTACGGGGAGGGATGGCCTCCACACATGTGGTTTTGGGAACTTGGACCGTTTGTTTTTCCGGTCCTGCCATGTTTCCTGAAAACTTGGAAACAAGGACCCTTCTTTGAGGGAGGGGGTAAGTCTTTTATATTTGCAGGATTCTCTAGTGGCAATGTCAGCCCACATTTGAATTAAAGGGATCAGATCGGGATGTCCTGGTTCCCCTTAACCATAATTATGACTCTTAGTAATAGGGGATGGGAGAACTAGTCTTGCGTGACTCAATCAGGGACTCCTTCTGCCCCATCACTTTTAAACAAATTGTAGAGTCTCCAAGCTTTTGCGTTGAAACCACATCCTCTTGGTGAACGCGGAGAGCAGGTGTTCTCAAACTACCGCCTGTGGGCCCCAAGGAGACAGCCAAGGACATTGATTCTTTATGCCGGGTGAATGTGCCCCGTTTATTTTTTTTTTGAACTTCAAATCAAGATGTGCATTGTGCAAATGAATCTGTTCGTAATTTTTTTTTTAAACTATAGTATGTCCCTGCAATTGCCTGAGGGACAGTGAACTGGCCCCCTAGGTAAACAGTTTTAGGACCCCTGCCCTAAGGTATCCTGGACTTAGGGGTTACTAATCTCCCAGCCCTGAAACATCCCTGAACATTCTACCCATTGTAGAATGGGAATTTGGACCCCGGGTAATTTACAAGCCTTTACTCCAATTGAACCCAAGAAAATTCAAAATACTTAGGCAGTTACTCTATTTTGATCACTTTTGACTTCTCCTGTACTAGCCCATTATTTACATTTAACTCTATAACGCGGAGCAGGCTGTTTTCATAACATTTTAAAAAATGTATATATATATATATATATATATATATATATATATATATTTATGAAAGTCCACAACTAAAAGAAAATAATTTTTCCCAAAATTAAAATTGAAGCGTTATAGGGTTAAAAAGAATGATGGGTTTTATCAGCGGGTCCAAGACCTTAGCATCATAAATGAATCAGTGATTCACTGCACCTAGTAGTGCCCAAACCTGTGCCCTCCTAGGGGAAAGTGTGAATGCTTTTATCCCTCTTCCTGTACTTCCAATGCACAAACACACATGTCTGGTATTCCTAAGATTTTTTTTGTTTCCTGTGACACTCACCTAATTTCAAGGCCACTGCCATCACACAAGCTTAGCCTTGTCACAGTCAAAGTGTTCACCTTTTAGACCGTTTGTTTTTCCCAGAAGTTATCGGTGACTGAAGCTTCCGAACCAAGTGTGCCAGGTCCACGACTACCATCTCCTGGACCACCTCAACCTTATCCATCCTGGATAAAGTTGCCCTCAATCGACAACCCCTCCCAGCAGTGTAGGAAGGGTATGGACCCAAAGCCCCACCTCGCCCCTTTTTCCAGCAGGAAGTAGCTAGAGATGTCGTCGCCCAGTACCCCAAAGATTTGGGTCCAGATCTCTTCAGGGGGGCAAATGTTAGGTAGCTATGCTAGGGACTGGGGCATCCGTTATGCATGCCCATAGGGCCAAGATAAGAGCCCAGTTAGGAGAGGCACCCTCTGCATGCTCAGAGGTCCAGGTTTCTGGCCATGAAGGGGAGGTACACCTGGGTGGGTCCTGTACCTGGATTGACCAACCTAGGCCATGTAAATTCAGTTCAGCCACTGGGATCGGCCAGACTTACCCAACACGCCTCCCTAACGCTCATAAAACTCACTTGAGTGACAGAACAGGCTTCTGCATTATTCTCTCTCACTCAGGAAGGCTCTTTGGAGGCAGCGGGGCTGCACATGAGTGGCTGGTGGATACTGTTCAGATGCATGGCTTTCTGCTTGCAAGGGTTTTTGTCTCAGCTGACTGTAAGGGAGGAGGTAGTACGTCTGGATCACAGAGTATCCATGTCCACAAATGAGGCTGCTCATTCCACAGTCCTGGAAGTGCTTTATGAAAACCCTCTGATTTGCAATGTCACTCCTTGTAGATTAGAGTGGGAGGGGCTGGGACCAAGTTATGCTGCCTCTTACTCCCAGTTGCAGGTTTCTGGATGCTGATTGTATCTCTTACAGCATCAGTTAGTGGGCTTGTTGTCTGCCTCAGGCTTTGTTCACGGAGATCCTCCAGCTAGTTGGTGGTGTGTGCGCATGAGCAGAGGCTTCCTGCCAATCCCCCATGAGTAGTAGAGCTCCCATGGTCTGGACTCCATGAATGCCGTGCCCCAGACAGCACTCTTATAAAGGAGGGTGGGCCCTGCAGGACAGAGTACCATTCCCCCTGTGGAATGGCTCAGAGACCCAGCTCCCTCACTGGCCAGCTGCTGGGGCTGTGTGCCCTAAGCTTCATGCCTGACTCAGGAATAGACACAGGGTGAGGAGACTCCAGTAGCTGTTTTGACTGGTCTAATCCAGCCTGAGATCATGCTTGCTTGAACCCTCTGGCCAGATTATTTTTGTTTCTTTTATGATCTTTTTATTAGGGGCTCTTACAACACTAACCACAATCCATATATACATCAGCTGTTTGAATCACATCTGTACATTAATTTCCCTCATTATTCTCAAAATATCTACTCTTCACCCAAGCCCCTGGGCTCAGCTCCGCATTTTTTCCCTCCTCAATGCCCGCCACCTATCCCTCATCAATCCTTGGGAATGTATTAATTCTTTTGTCATATCTTCACCCACCTTCCTTTTGAGGTCAATGAAGATCCTTGTAATCGGTTCCCACTTTCCATCCTGCCCTTCCTCCACCTTCCCAGTATCTCCACTCATAACACTGGTCCTAAAGGGCCCATCCACCCTGGATTCCCCGTGTTTGAAATTCCTGTCTGTACTGGAATACCTTCTCCAGTTTGGCCAGATAGTATGGAAGAACTGGGATCATGATAGTGGGGCAAGAGGAAGCATTAAGAACTAGAGGAAAGTTGTGTTTCATCTTTGCTGTCTCATACCCTGTATTGTTTAATCTCCTCTCTGAGCTCCTTCTTTAAGGGGATGTCCAGTGCACTGCAAATAGGTTTTGGGTCTATACCCGGCAGTGCCCACTCATTCTCCATGATAAGATTTTATGTTCTCATGATGCCTGTTGCCTTAACCCTTTGAAACTTTGTGATCACACAGGCTGGTATGCTTCCTCCATGGGGGCTCTGTTGCTTCTGAGCCAGATGGCTGCTTCTTTACTTTCAAGCCTTTAAGACCCCACACGCTATATCTTTTGGTAGCTGGACACCATCGGCTTTCTTCACCACATTAGCTTATGCAGCCGCTTTGTGGTCAGTGATCGTGTAGGGAAGGTGGGCATCGTAGAATGCCAATTTAATAGAGCAGTGTTCTTGCAATGAGGGAGTACTTGAGCGGAGGCCCTATGTCCATCTGCTACCTTAATACTAAATCTATAAACATATGGACATAGATCTATTTCCCCATGCCCCTTTGTAAATATATGTACATGCCTTTATTTAGACGTTTATAACTGGCCCTTGCTTCCCAGCTCACTCTTCTATACCCTTTGATTTTCCTCTTGTGCCCACTGCCATGCCTGTCTTCCTTTGGGTTTAAGTAATTCCTCTTGGTTACATTACTCTTGATCATGCCCTACCAGGCTTCCTACATCCCCCTCAACACCGATTTCCATCACTTGTTGTTCCCTTGTCTCTGGGTTTCTTGACACCACTTCCTTTCCCCCTACCGTGGTCACTCCCATGACCAATGGAAAGGGCCGGTCACATGTTTACTCCTCCAGATTGTTCATCCAGCCTCTCTTAATTAGACAGACCTGTAAAGGTAATAACATGCACAAAACGAGACTGAGCAAACCTAAGCAGCAAAAAAACAAAAACAAAAATGAAAACAAAACCCAACCAAAATCCAATGTCACTAAAAGAAAACAACGCTAACCAAGAAAGAAAATTACAAGGACTGTGTGGTGAATTTCAGGAGTGTTTTCCAGTCCAGTTTGTTGGGGCACCGAACCCTGACCACAAAGTCCACCTTTGGCATTCCCCGGGGACTTTGATGCTCCATTTCCTTTCTCTTCCGCTGCATTTCTTAGTGACATGCCTCGAGGTGGCAGGATCAGTTAGGGAGCAGTTCTCACACTGTGTCTCCAGTGTTGTCCCCTCTAAGGCTATGGGTCTTTGAGGGACGTTTCTCATCGTGGGGCTGCCCATGTGGTCTTCTCTGTGGACTGGCTTCTGTGATTGGGAACATCATCCTCAAGGTGTATTGGGCCAGGATGTGCTCCATTCTCCCCTCCTACCCCTTGTTCTGCCCTGTGTTGTCTGATCAGATATGTCCCTCTCCACGAGCTGCAGATCCGGTGCCATCCTGTGAAATACAATCTTTGTGGGCTGCAAGGATGTGGGGGTGGGCTGGGTGTCAGCTCAGATGTTTTGAGAGTCAGGAGATATTGACTGCTCGATGGGCCAAGTTCTGTGGGGCACCGTGCTCTTGGTCCAGACGCTGGTTGTGAATATGACTTTGTTGTTAACCAGTTGTGTGTCTCTGGGTCAACTCCTGTGTGTTTTTCAGTGAGTTTTCTCATCTGGAAAGTAAATCTACTGGATTATCCAAACTCCCATGTCAGCAAGTTATCGAGAGGGGTTAAGCAGAGACATTTTTCATAAATAGTGTGTACCTGCGCACTGCATTCTAGACCTGGCGTGTCAATTATGCGCTCAGGATAGATATGGTTTCCAGCATGTGACATACGTGGCTCCATATTGAAACAGGAAGCCCACTGTGGAGATTTGTTCCTTCCGTTGATGGCCACGGGCCACCTAGACTTCTCCTGCTATAATTGCTTCACAGGCTCAGCAGCTTAGCCAGGAGCCAGTGCAATCATAATAAGGTGGCTAACTGAGACAAAGGGCAGATTTGTATTTGTTATCTGTTGTCTTGGGAAGCCCACCTACCATTCATGCAAACCTTCTGGTGTGAGTTATCTGTGGAAGGAATCATAGGCTCACAGTAATTCACATCTTTCTTTTTGAAAATTTTCCCGTATTCTTTTCTGAACCTGAGAATGTGGCCCCTGTGTCTACAAAGAACTGGCTGGCCTCCTACATGGAGAGTTAGCCTGGGCTTTTGGCGGGCACTTTGACGATCTAGGTTAGCAAACGGGCACTTGGACTATGTAGGTTACCTAGCAGGCACTTGGCCTGTCTAGGTTACCTAGCGGGCACTTGGACGATCTAGGTTAACTAGCGGGCACTTTGACTAACTTGGTTACCTAGCGGGCACTTGGACTATGTAGGTTTAGTAGTGTACACTTGAACGAACTAGGTTAACGAGCGGGCCCTTGGACTATGTAGGTTACCTAGCGGGCACTGGGACTATCTAGGTTAGCTAACAGGAACTTGGACTATCTAGGTTACCTAGCGGGCACTTAGACTATGTAGGTTACCTAGCGGGCAGTTGGACTATCTAGGTTACCTAATGGGCATTTGGACTATGCAGGTAACATAGCAGGCATTTGGACAGTCTAGGTTACCTAACGGGCACATGGACTTCAAGGTTAACGAACGGGCACCTGGACTATGTAGGTTGCCTACTGGGCACTTGGACGATCTAGGTTAGGTAACGGGCACTAGGACTATCTAGGTTACCTAGCAGGAACTTGGACTATGTAGGTAAATTAGCGGGCACTTGGACTATCTAGGTGACCTAACGGGCACTTGGACAATCTAGGTTAACTAGTGGGCACTTGGACTATCTAGGTTACCTAGCGGGAACTTGGACTATATAGGTTACCTAGCAGCACTTAGACTATCTAGGTTACCTAACGGGCACTTTGACTATCTAGGTTACCTAGCGGGCACTTGGACTATCTAGGTTAGCTAACAGGAACTTGGACTATCCAGGTTACCTAGCGGGCACTTGGACTATGTAGGTTTCCTTGCGGTCACTTGGACTATGTAGGTCACCTAGCGGGCACTTGAACTATCTAGGTTAGCTAACGGGCACTTGGACTATCTAGGTTACCTAGCGGGCACTTAGACTATGTAGGTTACCTAGCGGGCAATTGGACTATCTAGGTTAAATAAGGGGCATTTGGACTATGCAGGTAACATAGCGGGCACTTGGACTGTCTAGGTTACCTAACGGTCACATGGACTTCTAGGTTAACGAACGGGCACTTGGACTATGTAGGTTGCCTACTGGACCCTTGGACGATCTAGGTTAGGTAACTGGCACTAGGACTATCTAGGTTACCTAGCGAGAACTTGGACTATCTAGGTTAACGAACGAGCACTTGAACTATCTAGGTTACCTAACGGGCACTTGGACGATCTAGGTTAAATAGCGGGCACTTGGACTATCTAGGTTAACTAGCGGGCACTTGGACGATCCAGGTTCCCTAGCGGGCACTTGGAATATGTGGGTACCCTAGCGGGCATTTTTGACTATCTAGGTTACCTAACGGGCATTTGGACTATGTAGGTTCCCTAGTGGGCACTTGGATTATGTAGGTTCCCTTCTTGCACTTGGACTATGTAGGTAACAAGTGGGCATTTGGTCTATGTAGGTTACCTAGCGGGCCCTTGGATTATGTAGGTTCCCTATCGGGCACTTGGACAATATAGGTTAACTAGCGGGCTCTAGGACTATGTAGGTGCCCTAGCGGGCATTTGGACTATATAGATTACCAAGCACGCACTTGGGCTTTGTAGTTTTCCTAGCGGGCACTTGGACTATCTAGGTTCCCTAGCGGGCACTTGGACTATATAGGTTCCCTAAAGGGCACTTGGACTATGTAGGTTCCCTAGCAGGCACTCAGATTATGAAGGTTCCCCAGCGGGCACTTGGGCTATGTAGGTTGCCTAGCAGGCCCTTTGACTATGTAAGTTCTCTAACCGGCATTTGGACTATGTGGGTTCCCTAGCGGGCATTTGGACTATCTAGGTTACCTAACGGGCACTTGGTCTATGTACGTTACTAGCGGGCATTTGGACTATGTAGGTTACCTAGCGGATACTTGGACTATGTAGGTTCCCAATCAGGTACTTGGACAATGTAGGTTAACTAGAGGGCATTTGGACTATCTAGGTTAACTAGCGGGCCCTTGGACTATGTAAGTTAACTAGCGGGCACTGTGACGATCTAGGTTATCAAACGGGCACTTGGACTATGTAGGTTACCTAGAAGGCACTTAGACTGTCGAGGTTACCTAGAGGGCACTTGGACTATCTAGGTTAATGAACGGGCACTTGGACTATCTAGGTTACCTAGCGGGCACTTGGACTAACTATGTTATCTAGCGGGCACTTGGACTTTGTAGGTTACCTAGCGGGCACTTGGACTATCTAGGTTCCCTAGCGGGCACTTGGACTATATAGGTTCCCTAAAGGGCACTTAGACTATGTAGGTTCCCTAGCAGGCACTCGGACTATGAAGGTTCCCTAGCGGGCTCTTGGACTATGTAGGTTCCCTAGCAGGCCCTTTGACTATGTAAGTTCTCTAACGGGCACTTGGACAATGTGGGTTCCCTAGCGGGCATTTGGACTATCTAGGTTACCTAACGGGCACTTGGACTATGTACGTTACTAGCGGGCATTAGGACTATGTAGGTTACCTTGCGGATACTTGGACTATGTAGGTTCCCTATCAGGGACTTGGACAATGTAGGTTAACTAGCGGGCGCTTGGATTATCTAGGTTCCCTAGCGGGCAATTTGACTATTGGGTACCCTAGCGGGCATTTGGACTATCTAGGTTACCTAACGGGCATCGACTATGTAGGTTCCCTAGCGGGCACTTGGATTATGTAGGTTCCCTTCTTGCACTTGGATTATGTAGGTTACTAGCGGGCATTTGGACTATGTAGGTTACCTAGCAGGCACTTGGACTATGTAGGTTACCTAGCGGGCACTTGAACTATGTAGGTTAACTAGCGGGCACTTGGACTATCTAGGTTACCTAGCGGGCACATGGACTATGTACGTTTCCTAGCGGGCACTTGGACTATCTATGTTAACTAGCGGGCACATGGACTATGTAGGTTCCCTATCGGGCAATTAGACTATGTGGGTTACCTAGCGGGCACTTGAACTATGTAGTTTAACTAGTGGGCCCTTAGGCTATCTATGTTAGCTAACGGGCACTTGGACTATGAAGGTTAATTAGCGGGTACTTGGACTATGTAGGTGCCCTAGCGGGCACTTGGACTATCTAGGTTACCTAGCGTGCACTTGAACTATCTACGTTACCTAGTGGGTACTTGGACTATCTAGGTTAACTAGCGGGCACTTGGACTATGTAAGTTCCCTAGCGGGCACTTGGATTATGTAGGTTCCCTATCAGGCACTTGGACTATGTTGGTTACTAGCGGGCATTTGGACTATGTAGGTTATCTAACGGGCACTTGGACAATGTAGGTTCCGTATGGGGCACTTGGACTATGTTGGTTAACTTCGGGCACTAGGACTATGTAGGTTACCTAGCGGGCACTTGGACTATCTTGGTTACCTAGCGGGCACTTGGACTATGTAGGTTAACTAGCGGACACTTGGACGAACAAGTTTAACGAGCGGGCACTTTGACTATGTTGGTTACCTAGCGGGCACTTGGACTATGTAGGTTAACTAGGGGACACTTGGACGACCTAGGTTAACGAGTGGGCCCTTGGGCTATGTAGGTTACCTAGCGGGCAGTTGGACTATGTAGGTTACCTAGCGGGCACTTGGACTATGTAGGTTACCTAGCGGGCACTAGGACTATCTAGGTTAGCTAACGGGCACTTGGAGTATCTAGGTTACCTAGCGGGCAGTTGGACTATGTAGGATACCTTGCGGGCACTTGGACTATGTAGGTTACCTAACGGGCACTTGGACTATGCAGGTAAACTTGCGGGCAGTTGTACAGTCTAGGTTACCTAGCGGGCACTTGGACTTCTATGTCAACGAACGGGCATTTGGACTACGTATGTTGCTTAGCGGGCACTTGGACTATCTAGGTAAGCTAACTGGCAATTGGATTATCTAAGTTACCTAGAGGGCACTTGGACTATGTAGGTTACTTAGCGGGCACTTGAACTATGTAGGTTACCTAACGGGCACTTGGACTATGCAGGTAAACTTGCGGGCAGTTGTACAGTCTAGGTTACCTAGCGGGCACTTGGACTTCTATGTTAACGAATGGGCATTTGGACTATGTAGGTTGCTTAGCGGGCACTTGGACTATCTAGGTTAGCTAACTGGCAATTGGATTATCTAAGTTACCTAGCGGGCACTTGGACTATGTAGGTTACCTAGCGGGCACTTGGACTATCTAGGTTAACTAGCAGACACTTGGACTATCTAGGTTAACTAGCGAACACTTGGACGATGCAGGTTCCCTAGCGGGCACTTGAACTATCTAGGTTCCCTAACGGGCACTTGGACTATGTAGGTTTCCTAGCGGTCACTTGGACTATGTAGGTTACCTAGCGGGCAGTTGGACTATCTAGGTTACCTAACGGGCATTTGGACTATGCAGGTAACATAGCGGGCACTTGGACTGTCTAGGTTACCTAACGGGCACATGGACTTCTAGGTTAACGAACGGGCACTTGGACTATGTAGGTTGACTACTGGGCCCTTGAACGATCTAGGTTAGGTAACGGGCATTAGGACTATCTAGGTTACCTAGCGAGAACTTGGACTATGTAGGTAACCTAGCGGGCACTTGGACTATCTAGGTTACCTAACGGGCACTTGGACGATCTAGGTTAACTAGCGGGCACTTGGACGATGCAGGTTCCCTAGCGGGCACTTGGACTATGTGGGTACCCTAGCGGGCATTTGGACTATCTAGGTTACCTAACGGGCATTTGGATTATGTAGGTTCCCTAGTAGGCACTTGGATTATGTAGGTTCCCTTCTTGCACTTGGACTATGTAGGTTACTAGCAGGCATTTGGACTATGTAGGTTACCTAGCGGGCACTTGGACTATGTAGGTTCCCTATCGGGCACTTGGAAAATGTAGGTTAACTAGCGGGCGCTAGGACTATGCAGGTGCCCTAGCGGGCATTTGGACTATATAGATTACCAAGCACGCCCTTGGGCTTTGTAGTTTACCTAGCGGGCACTTGGACTATCTAGGTTACCTAGCAGGCACTTGGACTATCTCGGTTCCCTAGCGGGCACTTGGACTATATAGGTTCCCTAAAGGGCACTTGGAATATGTAGGTTCCCTAGCAGGCACTTGGACTATCTAGGTTAGCTAACTGGCAATTGGATTATCTAAGTTACCTAGCGGGCACTTGGACTATGTAGGTTACCTAGCGGGCACTTGGACTATCTAGGTTAACTAGCAGACACTTGGACTATCTAGGTTAACTAGCGAACACTTGGACGATGCAGGTTCCCTAGCGGGCACTTGAACTATCTAGGTTCCCTAACGGGCACTTGGACTATGTAGGTTCCCTAGCGGGCACTTGTACTATGTACGTCCCTTAGCGGACACTTGGACTAAGTTGGTTCCCTATCGGGCACTTGGACTATCTAGGTTAGCTAACAGGAACTTGGACTATCTAGGTTACCTAGCAGGCACTTGGACTATGTAGGTTTCCTAGCGGTCACTTGGACTATGTAGGTTACCTAGCGGGCAGTTGGACTATCTAGGTTACCTAACGGGCATTTGGACTATGCAGGTAACATAGCGGGCACTTGGACTGTCTAGGTTACCTAACGGGCACATGGACTTCTAGGTTAACGAACGGGCACTTGGACTATGTAGGTTGACTACTGGGCCCTTGAACGATCTAGGTTAGGTAACGGGCATTAGGACTATCTAGGTTACCTAGCGAGAACTTGGACTATGTAGGTAACCTAGCGGGCACTTGGACTATCTAGGTTACCTAACGGGCACTTGGACGATCTAGGTTAACTAGCGGGCACTTGGACGATGCAGGTTCCCTAGCGGGCACTTGGACTATGTGGGTACCCTAGCGGGCATTTGGACTATCTAGGTTACCTAACGGGCATTTGGATTATGTAGGTTCCCTAGTAGGCACTTGGATTATGTAGGTTCCCTTCTTGCACTTGGACTATGTAGGTTACTAGCAGGCATTTGGACTATGTAGGTTACCTAGCGGGCACTTGGACTATGTAGGTTCCCTATCGGGCACTTGGAAAATGTAGGTTAACTAGCGGGCGCTAGGACTATGCAGGTGCCCTAGCGGGCATTTGGACTATATAGATTACCAAGCACGCCCTTGGGCTTTGTAGTTTACCTAGCGGGCACTTGGACTATCTAGGTTACCTAGCAGGCACTTGGACTATCTCGGTTCCCTAGCGGGCACTTGGACTATATAGGTTCCCTAAAGGGCACTTGGAATATGTAGGTTCCCTAGCAGGCACTCGGACTATGAAGGTTCCCCAGCGGGCACTTGGACTATCTAAGTTAACTAGCGGGCCCTTGGACTATGTAGGTTAACTAGCGGGCACTTTGACGATCTAGGTTAGCAAAAGGGCACTTGGACTATGTAGGTTACCTAGCGGGCACTTGGACAATCTAGGTTAACCAACGGGCACTTGTACTATGTAGGTTAGCTAACAGGAACTTGGACTATCTAGGTTACCTAGCGGGCACTTGGACGATGCATGTTCCCTAGCGGGCACTTTGACTATGTAGGTTCCCTAGCGGGCAATTGGACTATGTGGGTACCCTAGCGGGCATTTGGACTATCTAGGTAACCTAACGGGCATTTCGACTATGTAGGTTCCCTAGCGGGCAATTGGATTACGTAGGTTCCCTTCTTGCACTTGGACTATGAAGGTTACTAGCGGGCACTTTGACTGTCTTGGTTACCTAGCGGGCACTTGGACTATGTAGGTTAACTAGCGGACACTTGGACGAACTAGGTTAACGAGCGGGCCATTGGACTATGTAGGTTACCAAGCGGGCACTTGGACTATCTAGCTTAGCTAACGGGCACTTGGAGTATCTAGGTTACCTAGCGGGCAGTTGGACTATGTAGGTTACCTTGCGGGCACTTGGACTATCTAGGTTACCTAACGGGCACTTGGACTATGCAGGTTACCTAGCGTGCACTTGAACTATCTATGTTACCTAGAGGGTACTTGGACTATCTAGGTTAACTAGCGGGCACTTGGACTATCTAGGTTAACTAGCGGGCAATTGGACTATGTAAGTTCCTTTATGCGGGCTCTTGGATTATGTAGGTTCCCTATCAGGCACTTGGACTATGTAGGTTACTAGCGGGCATTTAGACTATGTAGGTTACCTAACGGGCACTTGGACTATGTAGGTTCCGAATCGGGCACTTGGACTATGCAGGTTACCTAGCGTACACTTGAACTATCTACGTTACCTAGAGGGTACTTGGACTATCTAGGTTAACTAGCGGGCAATTGGACTATCTAGGTTAACTAACGGGCACTTGGACTATGTAAGTTCCTTAGCGGGCACTTGGATTATGTAGGTTCCCTATCAGGCACTTGGACTATGTAGGTTACTAGCGGGAATTTGGACTATGTAGGTTACCTAACGGGCACTTGGACTATGTAGGTTCCGAATCGGGCACTTGGACTATGTTGGTTAACTAGCGGGCACTAGGACTATGTAGGTTACCTAGCGGGCACTTGGACTATCTAGGTTAGCTAACAGGAACTTGGACTAACTAGGTTACCTAGCGGGCTTTGGACTATCTAGGTTAACTAGCGGACACTTGGACGAACTAGGTTAACGAGCGGGCCATTGGACTATGTAGGTTACCTAGCGGGCACTTAGACTATCTAGGTTAGCTAACAGGAACTTGGACTATCTAGGTTACCTAGCGGGCACTAGGACTATGTAGGTTTCCTAAAGGTCACTTGGACTATCTAGGCTACCTAAGGGGCACTTGGACTATCTAGGTTAGCTAACGGGCACTTGGACTATGCAGGTAACCTTGCGGGCACTTGGACAGTCTAGGTTACCTAGCGGGCACTTGGACTTCTATGTTAACGAACGGGCACTTGGACTATGTAGGTTGCCTAGCGGGCACTTGGACTATCTAGGTTAGCTAACGGGCAATTGGATTATCTAGGATACCTAGCGGGCACTTGGACTATGTAGGTTACCTAGCGGGCACTTGGACTATCTAGGTTACCTAACGGGAACTTGGAAAATATAGGTTAACTAGCGGGCACTTGGACTATCTAGGTTAACTAGCAGGCACTTGGACTATCTAGGTTAACTAGCGAGCACTTGGACGATGCATGTTCCCTAGCGGGCACTTGGACTATCTAGGTTCCCTAACGGGCATTTGGACTATCTAGGTTCCCTAGCAGGCACGTGTACTAAGTACGTCCCTTAGCGGGCACTTGGACTATGTTGGTTCCTTATCGGGCACTTGGACTATGTAGGTTAACTAGCAGGCCCTTGGACTATGTAGGTTAACTAGAGGGCACTTAGACTATCTAGGTTACCTAGCGGACACTTGGACTATGTACATATCCTAGCGGGCACTTGGACTATCTAGGTTACCAAGAGGGCACTTGGACTATGTACGTCCCCTAGAGGGCACTTGAACTATCTAGGTTAACTAAGGTGCACTAGGACAATCTAGGTTAACTAGCGGGCACTTGGTCTATCTAGGTTAGCTAACGGGCACTTGGATTATGTAAGTTCACTAGCGGGCACTTGGACTATGTAGGTTAACTAGCGGACACTTGGACGATCTAGGTTAACTAGCGGCCCCTTGCACTATGTAGATTAACTAGCGGGCCCTTGGACTATGTAGGTTAACTAGCGCACACTTGGACGATCTAGGTTAACTAGCGGGCACTTGGATTATCTAGGTTAGCAAGCGTGCACTTGAACTATCAACGTTACCTAGAGGGTCCTTGGACTATCTAGGTTAACTAGCAGGCACTTGGACTATCTAGGTTAACTAATGGGCACTTGGACTATGTAAGTTCCTTAGCGGGCACTTGGATTATGTAGGTTACCTAATGGGCACTTGGACTATGTAGGTTCCGAATCGGGCACTTGGACTATGTTGGTTATCTAGCGGGCACTAGTACTATGTAGGTTACCAAGCGGGCACTTGGACTATCTAGGTTAGCTAACAGGAACATGGACTAACTAGGTTACCTAGTGGGCACTTGGACTATCTAGGTTACCTAGCGGGCCCTTGGACTATGTAGGTTACCTAGCGGGCACTTGGACTATCTAGGTTAACGAATGGGCACTTGGACTATGTAGGTTACCTAGCGGGGACTTAGACTATCTAGGTTAGTTAACTGGAACTTGGAATATCTAGGTTACCTAGCCGGCACTTGGACTATGTAGGTTACCTTGCGGGCACTTGGAATATGTAGGTTACCTTGCGGACACTTGGACTATCTAAGTTACCTTGCGGGCACTTGGACTATCTAGGTTAGCTAACAGGAACTTGGACTATCTAGGCTACCTAGCGGGCACTTGGTCTATCTAGGTTAGCTAACGGGCACTTGGACTTCTATGTTAATGAACGGGCACTTGGATTATGTAGGTTGCCTAGCGGGCACTTGGACTCTCTAGGTTAGCTAACGGGCAATTGGATTATCTAGGATACCTAGCGGGCACTTGGATTATGTAGGTTACCTAGCGGGCACTTGGACTATGTAGGTTAACTAGCGGGCACTTAGAAAATCTAGGTTAACTAGCGGGTTCTTGGACTATGTACGTTAACTAGCGGGCCCTTGGACTATGTAGGTTCCCTAGCGGACACTTGGACTATGTACATCCCTTAGCAGGCACTTGGAGTATGTTGGTTCCCTATCGGGCACTTGGACTATGTAGGTTAACTAGCAGGCCCTTGGACTATGTAGGTTAACTAGCGGGCACTTAGACTATCTAGGTTACCTAGGGGACACTTGGACTATGTAAACATCCTAGCGGGCACTTGGACTATCTAGGTTACCAAGAGGGCACTTGGACTATGTACGTCCCCTAGTGGGCACTTGGACTATCTAGGTTACCTAACGGGCAATAGTACTATCTAGGTTACCTAGCGGCACTTGGACTATCTAGGTTACCTAGCGGGCACTTGGACTATGTAGGTCAACTAGCGGGCCCTTGGACTATCTAGGTTAGCTTACAGGCACTTGGACTATGTAGGTTAACTAGAGGGCACGTGGACTATGTAGGTTAACTAGAGGGCACTTGGACTATGTAGGTTAACTAGCGGGCACTTGGACCATCTAGGTTAACTAGCGGGCACTTGGACTATATAGGTTAACTAGCGGGCACTTGGATTAGCTAGGTTACCTAGCAGGCACTTGAACCATGTAGGTTAACTAGTTGGCCCTTGGACTATCTAGGTTAGCTAACGGGCACTTGGACTATGTAGGTTAATTAGCGTGCACTTGGATTATGTAGGTGCCCTAGTGGACATTTGGACTATATAGATTACCTGGCGGGCACTTGGACTTGTATGTTACCTAGTGGGCACTTGGACTATCTAGGTTACCTATCGGGCACTTGGACTATCTAAGTTCCCTAGCGAGCACTTGGACTATATAGGTTCCCTAAAGGGCACTTGGACTATGTAGGTTCCCTAGCAGGCACTAGGACTATGTAGTTTCCCTAGCGGGCACGTGGACTATGTATGTTCCCTAGCAGGCCCTTTGACTATGTAAGTTCCCTAGCGGGCACCTCGACTATGTGGGTTCCCTAGCGGGCATTTGGACTATCTAGGTTACCTAACGGGCACTTGGACTATGTGGGTACCCTAGCGGGCACTTGGACAATGTAGGTTAACTAGCGGGCGCTAGGACTATGTAGGTTCCCTATCAGGAACTTGGACAATGTAGGTTAACTAGCGGGCACTAGGACTATGTAGGTTACCTAGCTGGCCCTTGGACTATGTAGGTTAACAAGCGGGCACTTTGACTATCTAGGTTAACTAGCGGGCCCAATGACTATCTAGGTTAACTAGGGGCCTTTGACGATCTAGGTTAGCAAACGGGCAATTGGACTATGTAGGTTACCTAGGGGCACTTGGACTATGTGGGTACCCTAGCGGGCATTTGGACTATCTAGGTTACCTAACGAGCACTTGGACTATGTGGGTACCCTAGCGGGCACTTGGACAATGTAGGTTAACCAGCGGGGGCTAGGACTATGTAGTTTACCTAGCGGGCACTTGGACTATGTAGGTTAACTAGCAGGCACTTGGACAATCTAGGTTACCTAGCAGGCTCTTGGACTATGTATGTTTCCTAGCGGGCACTTGGACTACCTATGTTAACTAGCGGGCACATGGACTATGTATGTTCCCTAGCGGGCACTTGGACTATGTAGGTTAACTAGCGGGCCCTTGGACTATCTAGGTTACCTAAGGGTACTTGGACTATCTAAGTTACCTAGAGGGCACTTGGACTATTTAGATTAACTAGCGGACACTTGGAAGACCTAGGTTTACTAGCGGGCACTTGGACAATCTAGGTTACCTAGCTGGCCCTTGGACTATGTAGGTTAACTAGCAGGCACTTGGACTATCAGGTACTAGCGGTCACTTGGACTATGTAGGTAACCTAGCGGGAACTTGGACTGTCTAGGTTACCTAGCGGGCAATTGGACTATCTAGGTTACCTAACAGGCAATTGGACTATCTAGGTTACCTAACGGGCCATGGGACTATCTAGGTTAACTATCGGGCACTTGTACTATGTAGGTTACCTAGCGGGCACTTGGACTATCTAGGTTAGTTAACAGGAACTTGGAATATCTAGGTTACCTAGCGGGCACTTGGACTATGTAGGTTACCTTGCGGGCACATGGACTATCTATATTAGCTAACGGGCACTTGGAATATCTAGGTTAACGAACGGGCACTTGGACTATGTAGGTTAGCTAACAGGAACTTGGACTATCTAGGTTAACTAGCGGGCACTTGGACGATGCAGGTTCCCTAGTGGGCACTTTGACGATGTAGGTTCCCTAGTGGGCACTTGGACTATGTGGGTACCCTAGCGGGCATTTTGATTATCTAGGATACCTAACGGGCATTTGGACTACATAGGTTCCCTGGCGGGCATTTGGACTATGTAGATTACCTAGTGCGCACTTGGAATATGTAGGTTCCCTATCGGGCACTTGGACAATGTAGGTTAATTAGTGGGCGCTAGGACTCTGTAGGTTACCTAGCGGGCACTTGGACTATGTAGGTTAACTAGCGGGCACTTGGACTATCTAGGTTAACTAGCGGACACTTGGACGAACTAGGTTAACGAGCGGGCCCTTGGACTATGTAGGTTACCTAGCGGGCACTTGGACTATCTAGGTTAGCTAACAGGAACTTGAACTATCTAGGTTACCTAGCGGGCCCTTCGACTATGTAGGTTACCTAGCGGGCACTTGGACTATCTAGGTTACCTAGCGGGCACTTAGACTATGTAGGTTAAGTAGCGGGCACTTGGACTATCTAGGTTACCTAGCTGGCACTTGGATGATATCGCTTAACTAGCGGGCACTTGGATTATCTAGGTTAGCTAGCGGGCACTTGAACTATGTAGGTTAACTAGTGGGCCCTTAGACGATCTAGGTTAGCTAACGGGCACTTGAACAATGTAGGTTAATTAGCGGGTATTTGGATTATGTAGGTGCCCTAGCGGGCATTTGTACTATATAGATTACCTAGCGGACACTTGTACTTTGTAGGTTAACTAGCGGGCACGTGGACTATCTAGGTTACCTAGCGTGCACTTGAACTATCTACGTTACCTAGCGGGTACTTGGACTATCTAGCTTAACTAGCGGGCACTTGGACTATCTAGGTTAACTAACGGGCACTTGGACTATGTAAGTTCCCTAGCGGGCACTTGGATTATGTAGGTTCCCTATCAGGCACTTGGACTATGTAGGTTACTAGCGGGCATTTGGACTATGTCGGTTACCTAACGGGCACTTGGACTATGAGGGTTCCGTATCCGGCACTTGAACAATGTTGGTTAACTAGCGGGCACTAGGACTATGTAGGTTACCTAGCGTGCACTTGGACTATCTAGGTTAGTTAACGGACACTTGGACTATCTAGGTTACCTAGTGGGAACTTGGACTATGTAGGTTACCTAGCGGCCACTTTGACTATCTTGGTTACCTAGCGGGCAGTTGGACTATGTAGGTTGACTAGCGGACACTTGGACGAACTAGGTTAACAATCGGGCCCTTGGACTATGTAGGTTACCTAGTGGGCACTTGGACTATCTAGGGAAGCTAAGAGGAACATGGACTATCTGGGTTACCTAGCGGGCACTTAGACTATGTAGGTTACCTAGCGGACACTTGGACTCTCTAGGTTACCTAACGGGCACATGGACTATGCAGGTAACCTAGCGGGCACATGGACTGTCTAGGTTACTTAGCGGGCACATGGACTTCTAGGTTAACGAACGGGCACTTGGACTATGTAGGTTGCCTAGCGGGCACTTGGACGATCTAGGTTAGGTAACGGGCAGTTGGACTACCTAGGTTACCTAGCGGGAACTTGGACTATGTAGGTAACCTAGCGGGCACTTGGACTATCTAGGTTACGTAACGGGCACTTGGATGATCTAGGTTAACTAGCGGGCATTTGGACTATCTAGGTTAACTAGCGGGCACTTGGATGATGCAGGTTCCCTAGCGTGCACTTGGACTATCTAGGTTCCCTAACGGTCACTTGGACTATGAAGGTTCCCTAGCAGGCACTTGTACTATGAACGTCCCTTAGCGGGCACTTGGACTATGTTGGTTCCCTATTGGGCACTGGACTATCTAGGTTACCTAGCGGGCACTTGGATTATCTAGGTTAACTAGTGGGCCCATGGACTATGTAGGTGAACTAGCCGGCACTTTGACTATCTAGGTTACCTAGCGGGAACTTGGACTATGTACGTTCACTAGCGGCCACTTGGACTATCTAGGTTAACTAGCGGGCACTTGGACTATGTAGGTTCCCTAGCGGGCATTTGGACTATATAAGTTACCTAGTGGGCACTTGGATTATGTAGGTTACCTAGCGGGTACTTGGACTATGTAGGTTAACTAGCGGGCACTTGGATTATCTAGGTTAACTAACAGGCACTTGGACTATGTATGTTCCAGAGCGGACAATTGGACTATATAGGTTCCCTAGCGGGCACTTGGACTATCTAGCTTCCCTAAAGGGCACTTGGACTATGTAGGTTAACTAGCGGACAATTGGATGATCTAGGTTAACTCACGGGTACTTGGACTATCTAGGTTAACTAGGGGTCCCTTGGACTACGTAGGTTAACTAGCAGACACTTGTACTATGTAGGTTACCTAGCGGGCACTTGGGCTATCTCCGTTACCTAGCGGGCACTTGGACTATGTAGGTTAACGAACGGGCACTTGGACTATCTTGGTTACCTAGCGGGCACTTGGATTATGTAAGATCCCTATCGGACATTTGGACTACTTTGTTTACATAGCGGGCACTTGGACTGTCTAGGTTAACTAGCGGGAAATTGGACTATGTAGGTTAACTAGCAGACCTTTGTATTATGTAAGTTAACTAGAGGGTACTTTGATGATCCTGGTTAACTAGCGGGCATTTGGACTATGTAGGTTACCTAGCAGACACTTGGACTATCTAGGTAAACTAGCGGGCCCTTGGTCTATGCAGGTTAACTGGCAGACCTTTGGACTATGTAAGTTAACTACAGGGTATTTTGATGATCCTGGTTAACTAGTGGGCACTTGGACTATGTAGGTTACCTAGCAGACACTTGCACTATATAGGTTACCTAGCGGGGACTTGGAATATGTAGGTTAACTAGAGGACATATGGACGATCTAGGTTAACTAGCGGGCACTTGGATGATCTAGGTTAACTAACTGGCACTTGGACTATCAAAGTTAACAAGCGAGCCCTTGGACTATGTAGGTTAAGTAGCGGGCCCTTGGACTATCTAGGTTACCTAGATAGCACTTGGACTATATAGGTTCCCTAGCGGGCACTTGGACTATCTAGGTTAACGAACGGGCACTTGGACTGTCAAGGTTACATAACGGGCACTTGGACTTCTAGGTTAACGAACGGGCACTTGGACTATGTATGTTGCCTAGCGGGCACTTGGACTATCTAGGTTAGGTAACGGGCACTTGGACTATCTAGGTTACCTAGCGGGAACTTGGACAATGTAGGTTACCTAGCAGGCACTTGGACTATCTAGGTTACCTAACGGGCACTTTCACTATTTAGGTTACCTAGCGGGCACTTGGACTATCTAGGTTACCTAACGGGCACATAGACTGTCCAGGTTACCTAGCGGGCACTTTGACTATCTAGGTTAACTAGCAGACCTTGGACTATGTAGGTTAACTAGCGGGCCCTTGGACTATGTAGGTTAACTAGCGGGCTCTTGGACTATCTAGGTTTCCTAGCAGGCACTTGGATTATGTACATACCCTAGCGCGCACTTGGATTATCTAGGTTACCTAGCGGGAACTTGGACAATGTAGGTTACCTAGCAGGCACTTGGACTATCTAGGTAAACTAGCGGGCCCTTGGTCTATGCAGGTTAACTAGCAGACCTTTGGACTATGTAAGTTAACTACAGGGTATTTTGATGATCCTGGTTAACTAGTGGGCACTTGGACTATGTAGGTTACCTAGCAGACACTTGCACTATATAGGTTACCTAGCGGGGACTTGGAATATGTAGGTTAACTAGAGGACATATGGACGATCTAGGTTAACTAGCGGGCACTTGGATGATCTAGGTTAACTAACTGGCACTTGGACTATCAAAGTTAACAAGCGAACCCTTGGACTATGTAGGTTAAGTAGCGGGCCCTTGGACTATCTAGGTTACCTAGATAGCACTTGGACTATATAGGTTCCCTAGCGGGCACTTGGACTATCTAGGTTAACGAACGGGCACTTGGACTGTCTAGGTTACATAGCGGGCACTTGGACTTCTAGGTTAACGAACGGGCACTTGGACTATGTATGTTGCCTAGCGGGCACTTGGACTATCTAGGTTAGGTAACGGGCACTTGGACTATCTAGGTTACCTAGCGGGAACTTGGACAATGTAGGTTACCTAGCAGGCACTTGGACTATCTAGGTTACCTAACGGGCACTTTCACTATTTAGGTTACCTAGCGGGCACTTGGACTATCTAGGTTACCTAACGAGCACATAGACTGTCCAGGTTACCTAGCGGGCACTTTGACTATCTAGGTTAACTAGCAGACCTTGGACTATGTAGGTTAACTAGCGGGCCCTTGGACTATGTAGGTTAACTAGCGGGCTCTTGGACTATCTAGGTTTCCTAGCAGGCACTTGGACTATGTACATACCCTAGCGCGCACTTGGATTATCTAGGTTACCTAGCGGGAACTTGGACTATGTACGTCCCCTAGTGGGCACTTGGACTGTCTAGGTTAACTAACGGGCAGGAGGACTATCTAGGTTAACTAGCGGGCACTTTGACTATCTAGGTTACCTAGCAGGCAGTTGGATTATGAAGGATCCCTAGCATGCACTTGGACTATCTAGGTTAACTAGCGGGCACTTGGAATATGTAGGTTAACTAGCGGACACTTGCACGATCTAGGTTAACTAGCGGGCCCTTGCACTATGTAGGTTAACAGGCGGGCCCATGGATTATGTAGGTTTACTAGCAGGCACTTGGACTATCTAGGTTAACTAGCGTGCACTTGGACTATGTAGTTTCCCTAGCGGGCATTTGGACTATTTAGGGTACCAAGCGGGAACTTGGACTATGTAGGTTACCTAGCGGGCTCTTGGACTATCTAGGTTACCTAGCAGGCACTTTGACTATCTAGGTTAACTAATGGCCTCTTGGACTATGTAGGTTGCCTAGCGGGCACTTGGACTATATAGGTTCCCTAGCGGGCACTTGGATTATGTAGGTTCCCTATCGGGCACTTGGATTATGTAGGTTAACTAGCGGGCACTTGAACTGTCTACGTTACCTAGCGGGCACTTGGATTATCTAGGTTAACAAATGGGCACTTGGACTATGTAGGTTACCTAGCCGCCACTTGGGCTATTTAGGTTAGCTAGGGGGCACTTGTACTATCTAGGTTACCTAGGTGGCACTTGGACTATGTAGGTCAAGTAACGGGCCCTTGGACTACCTAGGTTAGCTAACGGGAACTTAGATTATGTAGGTTAACTAGGGGGCACTTGGAATATATAGGATAACTAGCGGACACTTGCTCTATGTAGGTTAACTAGCGGGCCCCTGGACTATGATGGATAACTAGCGGGCCCTTGGACTATCTAGGTTCCCTAAAGGGCAATTGGACTATCTAGGTTACCTCGCGGGCACTAGGACTATGTAGGCAAACTAGGGGGCCCTTGGACGATCTAGGTTACCTAGCGGGTACTAGAACTATCTAGGTTAACTAGCGGGCACTTGCACTATCTAAATTACCTAGCGGGCATATGGACTATGTACGTTCCTTAGCGGGAACTTGGACTATCTAGGTTAACTAGCGGGCACTTGGAATATGTAGGTTAACTAGCGGACATTTGCACTATGTAGGTTACCTAGCAGGCACTTGTACTATGTAGGTTAACTAGCGGGCACTTGGACTGTCTAGGTTACCTAGCGGGCACTTGGATTATCTAAGTTAACGAACGGGCACTTGGACTATGTAGGTTACCTAGCCGCCACTTGGACTATCTAGGTTAGCTAACAGGCACTTGGACTATCTAGGTTCCCTAGCAGGCACTTGTACTATCTGGGTTACATAGCTGGTACTTGGACTATGTAGGTCAACTAGCGGGCCCTTGGACTATCTAGGTTAGCTAACGGGCACTTAGATTATGTAGGTTAACTAGCGGGCACTTGGAATATGTAGGTTAACTAGCGGACACTTGCACTATGTAGATTTACTAGCGGGCCCTTGGACTATCTAGGTTCCCTAAAGTGCACTTGGACTATCTAGTTACCGAACGGGCACTTGGACTATTTAGGTTACCAAGCGGGCAGTTGGACTATGTAGGCTAACTAGGGGGCCCTTGGACGATCTAGGTTACCTAGCGGGTAATTGAACTATCTAGGTTAACTAGCGGGCACTTGCACTATCTCGGTTACCTAGTGGGCACTTGGACTATGTACGTTCCCTAGCGGGCACTTGGATTATCTATGTTAACTAGAGGGCACTTGGAATATGTAGGTTAACTAGCGGACACTTGCACTATGTAGGTTACCTAGCAGGCACTTGGACTATCTAGGTTAACTAGCGGGCAATTGGACTATCTAGGATAATTAGCGTGCACTTGGAATATGTAGGTTCCTTAGCGGGCACTTGGACTATCTAGGTTGCTTAGCGGGCACTTGTATTATGTAGGTTAACTAGCGTGCCCTTGGACTATCTAGGTTATGTAGCGGGCACTTTGTATATAGGATAACTAGCGGGCACTTGGTCTATGTAGGTTAACTAGAGGACACTTGGACTATCTAGGTTAACTTGTGGGCCCTTGGACTATGTAGGTAACCTTGCGGGCACTTGGACAGTTTAGGTTACCTAGCAGGCACTTGGACTATCTAGGTTAACGAACGGGCACTTGGACTATATAGGTTACCTAGCGGGCACTTGGACTATGTAGGATCCCCATCGGACATTTGGACTACTTTGGTTACCTAGTGGGCACTTGGACAATCTAGGTTAACTAGCGGACCTTGGACTATATAGGTTACCTAGCGGGCACTTGGACTATGTAGGATCCCCATCGGACATTTGGACTACTTTGGTTACCTAGTGGGCACTTGGACTATCTAGGTTAACTAGCGGACCTTGGACTATGTGGGTTAACTTGCGGGCCCTTGGACTATGTAGGTTAACTAGCGGGCACTTGGACGATCTAGGTTAACTAGAGGGCACTTGGACTATCTAGGTTACCTTGTGGGCACTTGGACTATGTAGGTTCCCTGGCGGGCATTTGGACTATATAGATAACCTAGCGGGCACTTAGACTTTGTAGGTTACCTAGCGGGCACTTGGACTATCTAGGTTACCTAGCTGGCACTTGAACTATCTACGTTGCCTAGCGGGTTCTTGGAGTATGTAGGTTACGTAGGGGGCTGTTGGACTATCTAGATTACCTAGCGGGCACATGGACTATGTAGGTTCCCTAGCGGGCCCTTGGACTATGTAAGTTCCCTAGCGGGCACTTGGACTATGTGGGTTAACTAGAGGGCATTTGGACTATGTAGGTTACCTAGCGGGCACTTGGACTATGTAGGTTCCTTATCGGGCACTTGGAGAATGTAGGTTAACTAGGGGGCACTAGGACTATGTAGGTTACCTAGCGGGCATTTGGATTATGTAGGCTCCATAGCGGGCATTTGGACTATATAGATTTCTTAGCGGGCACTTAGAGTTTGTAGGTTACCTAGCGGGCACTTGGACTATCTAGGTTAACTTGTGGGCCCTTGGACTATGTAGGTAACCTTGCGGGTACTTGGACAGTTTAGGTTACCTAGCAGGCACTTGGACTATCTAGGTTAACGAACGGGCACTTGGACTATCTAGGTTACCTAGCGGGAACTTGGACAATGTAAGTTACCTAGCGGGCACTTGGACTATCTAGGTTACCTAACGGGCACTTTGGCTATCTAGGTTACATAGGGGGCACTTGGACTATGTAGGTTAACTAGCGAGCACTTGGACTCTAGGTTACCTAGCGGGCACTTGGACTATCTATGTTACCTAGCGGGCCCTTGGACTATCTAGGTTAACGAACGGGCACGTGGAATATGCAGGTAACATAGCGGCCACTTGGACTGTCTAGGTTACCTAGCGGGGACTTTGACTAACTAGGTTACATAGCGGGCACTTGGACTATGTAGGTTAACTAGCGAGCACTTGGATTCTAGGTTACCTAGCGGGCACTTGGACTATCTAGGTTACCTAGCAGGCCCTTGGACTATGTAGGTTTCCTAGCGGGCACTTGGACTATCTAGGTTAACGAACGGGCACTTGGAATATGCAGGTAACATAGCGGCCACTTGGACTGTCTAGGTTACCTAGCGGGGACTTTGACTAACTAGGTTACATAGCGGGCACTTGGACTATGTAGGTTAACTAGCGAGCAATTGGATTCTAGGTTACCTAGCGGGCACTTGGACTATCTAGGTTACCTAGCAGGCCCTTGGACTATGTAGCTTTCCTAGCGGGCACTTGGACTATCTAGGTTAACTAGCGGGAACTTGGACTATCTAGGTCAACTAGCGGGCCCTGGTACTATGTAAGTTAACTAGCGAGCACTTGGACAATCTAGGTTAACTAGTGCACCTTGGACTATGTAGGTTAACTAGCGGGCCCTTGGACTATGTATGTTAACTAGCAGGCACTTGGACGATCTAGGTTAACTAGCGGGCACTTGGACTATGTAGGTTCCCTAGCGGGCATTTGGACTATGTAGATAACCTAGCAGGCACTTAGACTTTGTAGGTTACCTAGCGGGCACTTGGACTATCTAGGTTAACTAACGGGCACTTGGACTATGTAGGTTGCCTAGCGGGCACTTGGATTATGTAGGTTCTCTATCGGGCACTTGGACTATGTAGATTAACTAGCGGGAACTTGGACTGTCTAGGTTACCTAGCGAGCACTTGGATTATCTAGGTTAACGAACGGGCACTTGGACTATGTAGGTTGCCTAGCGGGCCCTTGGACTATCTAGGTTACCGAACGGACACTTGGATTATGTCGGCCCACTAGGGGGCCCTTGGACGATCTAGGTTACCTAGCGGGTACTTGAATTATCTAGGTTAACTAGCGGGCACTTGCACTATCTAGGTTACCTAGCGGGCACTTGGACTATCTATGTTAGGTAACGGGCACTTGGACTATCTAGGTTACCTAGCGGGAACTTGGACAATGTTAGTTACCTAGCGGGCACTTGGACTATCTACGTTACCTAACGGGCCCTTTGACTATCTAGATTACACAGCGGGCACTTGGACTGTGTAGGTTAAATAGCGAGCACTTGGACTCTAGGTTACCTAGCGGGCACTTGGAATATCTTGGTAACCTTGTGGGCCCTTGGACTATGTAGGTTTCCTAGCAGGCACTTGGACTATCTAGGTCAACTAGCGGGCCCTGGTACTATGTATGTTAACTAGCAAGCACTTGGACAATCTAGGTTAACTAGTGGACCTTGGACTATGTAGGTTAACTAGCGGGCCCTTGGACTATGTATGTTAACTAGCAGGCACTTGGACGATCTAGGTTAACTAGCGGGCACTTGGACTATGTAGGTTCCCTAGCGGGCATTTGGACTATGTAGATAACCTAGCAGGCACTTAGACTTTGTAGGTTACCTAGCGGGCACTTGGACTATGTAGGTTAACTAACGGGCACTTGGACTATGTAGGTTGCCTAGCGGGCACTTGGATTATGTAGGTTCTCTATCGGGCACTTGGACTATGTAGATTAACTAGCGGGAACTTGGACTGTCTAGGTTACCTAGCGAGCACTTGGATTATCTAGGTTAACGAACGGGCACTTGAATTATGTCGGCCCACTAGGGGGCCCTTGGACGATCTAGTTTACCTAGCGGGTACTTGAATTATCTAGGTTAACTAGCGGGCACTTGCACTATCTAGGTTACCTAGCGGGCACTTGGACTATCTATGTTAGGTAACGGGCACTTGGACTATCTAGGTTACCTAGCGGGAACTTGGACAATGTTAGTTACCTAGCGGGCACTTGGACTATCTAAGTTACCTAACGGGCCCTTTGACTATCTAGATTACACAGCGGGCACTTGGACTGTGTAGGTTAAATAGCGAGCACATGGACTCTAGGTTACCTAGCGGGCACTTGGAATATCTAGGTTACCTTGTGGGCCCTTGGACTATGTAGGTTTCTTAGCGGGCACTTGGACTATTTAGTTAACGAACGGGCACTTGGACAATGTAGGTTAAATAGCGAGCACTTGGACTCTAGGTTACCTAGCGGGCACTTGGACTATCTAGGTTACCTTGTGGGCCCTTGGACTATGTAGGTTTCCTAGCGGGCACTTGGACTATCTAGGTTAACGAACGGGCACTTGGACTATGTAGGTAACCTAGCGGGCACTTGGACAGTCTAGGTAACCTAGCGGGCACTTGGACAATGTAAGTTAGCTAGCGGGCACTTGGACTATCTAGGTTACCTAACGGGCACTTGGAGAATGTAGGTTAACTAGGGGGCACTAGGACTATGTAGGTAACCTAGCGGGCACTTGGACAGTCTAGGTTACCTAGTGGGCCCTTAGACTATGTAGGTTTCCTAGCGGGCACTTGGACTATCTAGGTTAACTAGCGGACCTTGGACTATGTGGGTTAACTACCTGGCCCTTGGACTATGTAGGTTAACTAGCGGGCACTTGGATGATCTAGGTTAACTAGAGGGGACTTGGACTATCTAGGTTACCTAGCGGGCACTTGGACTATGTAGGTTCCCAGGCGGGCATTTTGACTATATAGATAACCTAGCGGGCACTTAGACTTTGTAGGTTACCTAGCGGGCACTTGGACTATCTAGGTTACCTAGCTGGCACTTGAAATATCTACGTAGCCTAGTGGGTTCTTGGAGTATGTAGGTTACCTAGCGAGCTGTTGGATTATCTAGGTTACCTAAAGGGCACTTTGACTATCTATGTTACCTAGCGTGCCCTTGGACTATATAGGTTTCCTAGCGGGCACTTGGATTATGTAAGTTCCCTAACGGGCACTTGGACTATGTGCGTTAACTAGAGGGCATTTGGACTATGTAGTTTACCTAGCGGGCACTTGGACTATGTAGGTTCCTTATCGGGCACTTGGAGAATGTAAGTTAACTAGGGGGCACTAGGACTATGTAGGTTATCTAGCGGGCCCTTGGACTATCTAGGTTACCTAGCGGGCATTTGGATTATGTAGGCTCCCTAGCGGGCATTTGGACTATATAGATTCCTTAGCGGGCACTTAGACTTTGTAGGTTACCTAGCGGGCACTTGGACTACTTTGGTTACCTAGCGGGCACTTGGACTATCTAGGTTAACTAGCGGGCACTTGGACTATCTAGGTCAACTAGGGGGCCCTTGTACTATGTAGGTTGCTTAGTGGGCACTTGGACTATCTAGGTTAGGTAATGGGCACTTGGACTATCTAGGTTAGGTAAAGGGCACTTGGACTATCTAGGTTACCTAGCGGGAACTTGGACAATGTAAGTTACCTAGCGGGCACTTGGACTATCTAGGTTACCTAACGGGCACTTTGACTATCTATGTTACCTAGTGGGCCCTTGGACTATGTAGGTAACCTAGCGGGCACTTGGACAGTCTAGGTTACCTAGCGGGCACTTGGACAATGTAAGTTAGCTAGCGGGCACTTGGACTATCTAGGTTACCTAACGGGCACTTGGAGAATGTAGGTTAACTAGGGGGCACTAGGACTATGTAGGTAACCTAGCGGGCACTTAGACAGTCTAGGTTACCTAGTGGGCCCTTAGACTATGTAGGTTTCCTAGCGGGCACTTGGACTATCTAGGTTAACTAGCGGACCTTGGACTATGTGGGTTAACTACCTGGCCCTTGGACTATGTAGGTTAATAGCGGGCACTTGGACGATCTAGGTTAACTAGAGGGGACTTGGACTATCTAGGTTACCTAGCGGGCACTTGGACTATGTAGGTTCCCAGGCGGGCATTTTGACTATATAGATAACCTAGCGGGCACTTAGACTTTGTAGGTTACCTAGCGGGCACTTGGACTATCTAGGTTACCTAGCTGGCATTTGAAATATCTACGTAGCCTAGCGGGTTCTTGGAGTATGTAGGTTACCTAGCGGGCTGTTGGATTATCTAGGTTACCTAAAGGGCACTTTGACTATCTATGTTACCTAGCGGGCCCTTGGACTATATAGGTTTCATAGCAGGCACTTGGATTATGTAAGTTCCCTAACGGGCACTTGGACTATGTGCGTTAACTAGAGGGCATTTGGACTATGTAGTTTACCTAGCGGGCACTTGGACTATGTAGGTTCCTTATCGGGCACTTGGAGAATGTAGGTTAACTAGGGGGCACTAGGACTATGTAGGTTATCTAGCGGGCCCTTGGACTATCTAGGTTACCTAGCGGGCATTTGGATTATGTAGGCTCCCTAGCGGGCATTTGGACTATATAGATTCCTTAGCGGGCACTTAGACTTTGTAGGTTACCTAGCGGGCACTTGGACTACTTTGGTTACCTAGCGGGCACTTGGACTATCTAGGTTAACTAGCGGGCACTTGGACTATCTAGGTCAACTAGGGGGCCCTTGTACTATGTAGATTGCTTAGTGGGCACTTGGACTATCTAGGTTAGGTAATGGGCACTTGGACTATCTAGGTTAGGTAAAGGGCACTTGGACTATCTAGGTTACCTAGCGGGAACTTGGACAATGTAAGTTACCTAGCGGGCACTTGGACTATCTAGGTTACCTAACGGGCACTTTGACTATCTATGTTACCTAGTGGGCCCTTGGACTATGTAGGTTTCCTAGCGGGCACTTGGACTATCTAGGTTAACGAACGGGCACTTGGACTATGTAGGTAACCTAGCGGGCACTTGGACAGTCTAGGTTACCTAGCGGGCACTTGGAGTATCTAGGTTAACGAACGGGCACTTGGACTATGTAGGTTACCCAGCGGGCACTTGGACTATGTAGGATACCTATCGGACATTTGGACTACTTTGGTTACCTAGCGGGCACTTGACCTATCTAGGTTATCTTGCGGGCACTTGGACTATCTAGGTCAACTAGCGGACCCTTGTACTATGTAGGTTAACTAGCGAGCACTTGGACTATCTAGGTTAACTAGCGGACCTTGAACTATGTAGGTTAACTAACGGGCCCTTGGGCTATGTAGGTTAACTAGCGGGCACTTGGACGATCTAGGTTAACTAGAGGGCACTTGGTCTATCTAGGTAACCTAGCGGGCACTTGCACTATGTAGGTTGCCTAGCGGCATTTGGACTATATAGATAACCTAGCGGGTACTTAAATTTTGTAGGTTACCTAGCGGGCACTTGGACTATCTAGGTTACCTAGATGGCATTTGAACTATCTACGTAGCCTAGCGGGTTCTTGGAATATGTAGGTTACCTAGCGGGCTGTTGGACTATCTAGGTTAACTAACAGGCACTTGGACTATGTAAGTTCCCTAGCGGGCTCTTGGACTATGTGCGTTAACTAGAGGGCATTTGGACTATGTAGGTTACCTAGCGGGCACTTGGACTATCTAGGTTACCTAGCGGGCATTTGGATTATGTAGGCTCCCTAGCGGGCATTTGGACTATATAGATTCCTTAGCGGGCACTTAGACTTTGTAGGTTACCTAGCGGGCACTTGGACTATCTAGGTTACCTAGCTGGCACTTGAATTATCTACGTTACCTAGCGGGTACTTTGAGTATGTAGGTTACCTACCGTGCTGTTGGACTATCTAGGTTACCTAGCGGGTACTTGGACAATCTAGGTTAACTAACGGGCAATTGGACTATGTAGGTTGCCTAGCGAGCACTTGGACTATGTAGGTTCCCTAACGGGCACTTGGACTATGTAGGTTCCCTAGCAGTCACGTGGACTATGTAGGTTCCCTAGAAGGCACTTGGACTAGGTAGGTTAACTAGCGGGCACTTGGACTATCCAGGTTACCAAGCGGGCACTTGGACTATGCAGGTTACCCAATGGGCACTTGGACTATCTAGGTTAACGAACGGACACTTGGACTATGTAGGTTATTCATCAGGCACTTGGACTATCTAGGTTACCTAGCCGGCACTTGGACTATGTAGGTTACCTAGCGGACACTTGGACGATTTAGGTTAACTAGCGGGCACTTGGACTATCTAGGTAAACTAGCGGGCCCTTTGACTATCTAGGTTTACTAGCGGGCACTTGGACTATCTAGGTTAACTAGCGGGCACTTGATCTATGTATTTTCCCTAGCGGGCATTTGGATTATTTAGGTTACCTAGTGGGCACTTGGACTATGTAGGTTACCTAGCGGGCACTTGGACTACGTAGGTTAACTACAAGGCACTTGGACTGTCTAGGTTACCTAGCGGGCACTAGGACTATCTAGGTTAATGAGCGGGCACTTGGACTATGTAGGTTAACTAGCGGACACTTCGACTATCTAGGTTAGCTAAAGGGCAATTGGACTATCTAGGTTCCCTAGCGGGCAATTGGACTATTTAGGTTACCTAGCAGGCAATTTGACTATCTAGGTTAACTAACGGGCACTTGGACTATGTAGGTTGCCTAGCGAGCACTTGGACTATGTAGGTTCCCTAGCGGGCACTTGAACTATGTAGGTTCCCTATAGGGTACTTGGACTGTCTAGGTTAACTAGTGGGCCCTTGGACTATGTAGTTCCCTAGATGGCACTTGGGCAATCTACGTTAACTAGCGGGCACTTGGACTATGTAGTTTAACGAACGGGCACTTGGACTATGTAGTTTACCTAGTAGGCACTTGGACTATGTAGGTTATCTAGCGGGCACTTGGACTATCTATGTTACCAAGTGGGCCCTTGGAGTATGTAGGTTTCCTAGCGGGCACTTGGACTATCTAGGTTAACGAACGGGCACATGGACTATGTAGGTAACCTAGCGGGCACTTGGACAGTCTAGGTTACCTAGCGGGCACTTGGACTATCCAGGTTGACGAACGGGCACTTGGACTATGTAGGTTACCTAGCGGGCACTTGGACTATGTAGGATCCGTATTGGACATTTGGACTACTTTGGTTACCTACCAGGCACTTGACCTATCTAGGTTAACTTGTGGGCACTTGGGCTATCTAGGTCAACTAGCGGGCCCTTGTACTATGTAGGTTAACTAGCGAGCACTTGGACTATCTAGGTTAACTAGCGGACCTTGGACTATGTAGGTTAACTAAAGGGCTCTGGGACTATGTAGGATAACTAGCGGGCACTTGGACGATCTAGGTTAACTAGAGCGCACTTGGACTATCTAGGTTACGTAGCGGGCACTTGGACTATGTAGGTTCCCTAGCGGGCATTTGGACTATATAGATAACCTAGCGGGCACTTAGACTTTGTAGGTTACCTAGCGGGCATTTGGACTATCTACGTAGCCTAGCAGGTTCTTGGAGTATGTAGGTTACCTAGCGGGCTGTTGGACTATCTAGGTTACCTAGCGGGCACATGGACTATCCAGGTTAACACACGGGCACTTGGACTATGTAGGTTCCCTAGCGGGCCCTTGGACTATGTAAATTCCCTAGCGGGTACTTGGACTATGTGGGTTAACTCGAGGGCATTTGGACTATGGAGGTTACCTAGCGGGCACTTGGACTATCTAGGTTACCTAGCGGGCATTTGGATTATGTAGGCTCCCTCGCGGGCATTTGGCCTATATAGATTCCTTAGCGGGCACTTAGAGATTGTAGGATACCTAGCGGGCACTTGGACTATCTAGGTTACCTAGCTGGCACTTGAACTATCTACGTTACCTAGCGGGTACTTGGAGTATGTAGGTTACCTACCGGGCTTTTGGACTATCTAGGTTACCTAGGGGCAATTGAACTATCTAGGTTAACAAGCGAGCACTTGGACTATCTAGGTTAACTAGCGGGCGCTTGGACAATGTGGGTTCCATAGCGGGCATTTGGACTATATAGGTTACCTAGCGGGCACTTGGACTATCTAGGTTAACTGGCGGGCACTTGGACTATGTATGTTCCAGAGCGGGCAATTGGACTATGTAGGTTCCCTAGTGGGCACTTGGACTATCTAGATTCCCTAAAGGCCACTTGGACTCTTTAGGTTACCGAACGGGCACTTGGACTATCTAGGTTACCTAGCGGGAACTTGGACTATGTAGGTTAACTAGCGGACAATTGGACGATCTAGGTTAACTAGCGGACAATTGGACGATCTAGGTTAACTAGCGGACACTTGCACTATGTAGGTTACCTAGCGTGCACTTGCACTCTCTAGGTTAACTAGCGGGCACTTGGACTATCTAGGTTAACTAGCGGGCACTTGGACTATGTAGGTTACCTAGCAGACACTTGCACTATGTAGGTTACCTAGCGGGCACTTGGACTATGTAGGTTAACTAGAGGACACTTGGACGATCTAGGTTAATAGCGGGCACTTGGACGATCTAGGTTAACTAACGGGCACTTGGACAATCAAAGTTAACAAGCGAGCCCTTGGACTATCTAGGTTAACTAGCGGGCCCTTGGACTATCTAGGTTACCTAGATAGCACTTGGAATATATAGGTTCCCTAGCGGGCACTTGGACTATGTAGGTTAACGTACAGGCACTTGGACTAGCAGGTAACCTAGCGGGCACTTGGACTGTCTAGGATACATAGTGGGCACTTGGACTTCTAGGTTAACGAACGGGCACTTGGAATATGTATGTTGCCTAGCGGGTACTTGGACAATATAGGTTAGGTAACGGGCACTTGGACTATCTAGGTTACCTAGCGGGAACTTGGACAATGTAGGTTACCTGGCAGGCACTTGGACTATCTAGGTTAACTAGCGCGCACTTGGACTATCGAGGTTACCTAGCGGGTACTTGGACTCTCTAGCTTACCTAGCGGGCCCTTGGACTATGTAGGTTACATAGCGGGCACTTGGACTATCTAGGTTAACGAATGGGCACTTGGACTATGTAGGTAACCTAACGGGCACTTGGACAGTCTAGGTTACCTAGCGGGCACTTTGATTATCTAGGTTAACTTGCAGACCTTGGACTATGTAGGTTAACTAGCGGGCCCTTGGACTATGTAGGTTACCTAGCGGGCTCTTGGACTATCTAGGTTTCCTAGCAGGCACTTGGACTATGTACTTAGCCTAGCGCCCACTTGGACTATCTAGGTTACCTAGCAGGGACTTGGACTATGTACGTCCCCTAGTGGGCACTAGGATTATCTAGGTTAACTAGCGGGCACTTGGACTATCTAGGTTACCTAGCAGGCACTTGGATTATGAGGGATCCCTAGCGGGCACTTGGACTATGTAGGTTAACGAACGGGCACTTGGACTATGCAGGTAACCTAGCGGGCACTTGGACTGTCTAGGTTACATAGCGGGCACTAGGACTTCTAGGTTAACGAACGTGCACTTGGACTATGTATGTTGCCTAGCAGGCACGTGGACTATCTAGGTTCGGTAACGGGCACTTGGACTTTGTAGGTTACCTAGCGGGCACTTGGACTATCTAGGTTACCTAGCTGGCACTTGAACTATCTACGTTACCTAGCGGGTACTTGGAGTATGTAGGTTACCTACCGGGCTGTTGGACTATCTAGGTTACCTAGCGGGCACTTGGACTATCTAGGTTAACTAACGGACAATTGGACTATGTAGGTTGCCTAGCGAGCACTTGGACTATGTAGGTTCCCTAGCGGACACTTGGACTATGTAGGTTCACTATCTGGTATTTGGACTGTCTAGGTTAACTAGCGGGCAATTGGACTCTCTAGGTTACCTAGTGGGCACTTGGACTATGTATGTTCCCTAGCGGGCACTTAGACTATGTAGGTTCCCTAGCGGGCATTTGGACTATATAGATAACCTAGCGGGCACTTAGACTTTGTAGGTTACCTAGCGGGCACTTGGACTATCTAGGTTACCTAGCTGGCACATGAACTATCTACGTAGCCTAGCAGGTTCTTGGAGTATATAGGTTACCTAGCGGGCACATGGACTATCTAGGTTAACACACGGGCACTTGGACTATGTAGGTTCCCTAGCGGGCCCTTGGACTATGTAAGTTCCCTAGCGGGCACATGGACTATGTGGGTTAACTAGAGGGCATTTGGACTATGTAGGTTACCTAGCGGGCACATGGACTATCTAGGTTACCTAGCGGGCATTTGGATTATGTAGGCTCCCTAGCGGGCATTTGGACTATATAGATTCCTTAGCGGGCACTGTAGAGGTTGTAGGTTACCTTGCGGGCACTTGGACTATCTAGGTTACCTAACTGGCACTTGAACTATCTACGTTACCTAGCGGGTACTTGGAATATGTAGGTTACCTACCGGGCTGTTGGACTATCTAGGTTACCTAGCGGGCACTTGGACTATCTAGGTTAACTAACGGGCACTTGGACTATGTAGGTTCCCTAGCGGCCCTTGGACTATGTAAGTTCCCTAGCGGGCACTTGGACTATGTGGGTTCCCTAGCGGGCATTTGGACTATCTAGGTTACCTAACGGGCACTTGGACTATGTAGGTTACCTAGCGGGCACTTGGACTGTCTAGGTTACCTAGCGGGCACTTGGATTATCTAGATTAATGAACGGGCACTTGGAGTATGTAGGTTGCCAAGCCGCCACTTAACTATCTAGGTTAGCTAACACGCACGTGGACTATCTAGGTTCCCTAGCGGGCACTTGTACTATCCAAGTTACCTAGTTGGCACTTGGACTATGTAGGTCAACTAGCGGGCCCTTGGACTATCTAGGTTAGCTAACGGGCACTTGGACTATGTATGTTCCAGAGCGGGCACTTGGATTATGTAGGTTTCCCAGCGGGCATTTAGACTATGTAGGTTTCCTTGCTGGTATTTGGACTATGTAGGTTACCTAGCGGGCACTTGGACTATTTAGGTTCCCTAACGGGCACTTGGACTATGTAGGTTCCCTAGCAGTCACGTGGACTATGTAGGTTCCCTAGAAGGCACTTGGACTAGGTAGGTTAACTAGCGGGCACTTGGACTATCCAGGTTACCAAGCGGGCACTTGGACTATGTAGGTTATTCATCAGGCACTTGGACTATCTAGGTTACCTAGCCGGCACTTGGACTATGTAGGTTACCTAGCGGACACTTGGACGATTTAGGTTAACTAGCGGGCACTTGGACTATCTAGGTAAACTAGCGGGCCCTTTGACTATCTAGGTTTACTAGCGGGCACTTGGACTATCTAGGTTAACTAGCGGGCACTTGAACTATGTAGTTTCCCTAGCGGGCATTTGGATTATTTAGGTTACCTAGTGGGCACTTGGACTATGTAGGTTACCTAGCGGACACTTGGACTACGTAGGTTAACTACAAGGCACTTGGACTGTCTAGGTTAATGAACGGGCACTTGGACTATGTAGGTTAACTAGCGGACACTTCGACTATCTAGGTTAGCTAAAGGGCAATTGGACTATCTAGGTTCCCTAGCGGGCACTTGGACTATTTAGGTTACCTAGCAGGCAATTTGACTATCTAGGTTAACTAACGGGCACTTGGACTATGTAGGTTGCCTAGCGAGCACTTGGACTATGTAGGTTCCCTAGCGGGCACTTGAACTATGTAGGTTCCCTATAGGGTACTTGGACTGTCTAGGTTAACTAGTGGGCCCTTAGATTATGTAGTTCCCTAGAGGGCACTTGGGCAATCTACGTTAACTAGCGGGCACTTGGTCTATGTAGTTTAACGAACGGGCACTTGGACTATGTAGTTTACCTAGTAGGCACTTGGACTATGTAGGTTATCTAGCGGGCACTTGGACTATCTATGTTACCAAGTCGGCCCTTGGACTATGTAGGTTTCCTAGCGGGCACTTGGACTATTTAGGTTAACGAAGGGGCACATGGACTATGTAGGTAAACTAGTGGGCACTTGGACAGTCTAGGTTACCTAGCGGGCACTTGGACTATCCAGGTTGACGAACGGGCACTTGGACTATGTAGGTTACCTAGCGGGCACTTGCACTATGTAGGATCCCTATTGGACATTTGGACTACTTTGTTTACCTAACAGGCACTTGACCTATCTAGGTTAACTTGTGGGCACTTGGACTATCTAGGTCAACTAGCGGGCCCTTGTACTATGTAGGTTAACTAGCGAGCACTTGGACTATCTAGATTAACTAGCGGTCCTTGGACTATGTAGGTTAACTAAAGGGCTCTTGGACTATGTAGGATAACTAGCGGGCACTTGGACGATCTAGGTTAACTAGAGGGCACTTGGACTATCTAGGTTACGTAGCGGGCACTTGGACTATGTAGGTTCCCTAGCGGGCATTTGGACTATATAGATAACCTAGCGGGCACTTAGACTTTGTAGGTTACCTAGGGGGCATTTGGACTATCTACGTAGCCTAGCAGGTTCTTGGAGTATGTAGGTTACCTAGCGGGCTGTTGGACTATCTAGGTTACCTAGCGGGCACATGGACTATCTAGGTTAACACACAGGCACTTGGACTATGTAGGTTCCCTAGCGGGCCCTTGGACTATGTAAATTCCCTAGCGGGTACTTGGACTATGTGGGTTAACTAGAGGGCATTTGGAATATGTAGGTTACCTAGCGGGCACTTGGACTATTAGGTTACCTAGCGGGCATTGGGATTATGTAGGCTCCCTAGTGGGCATTTGGCCTATATAGATTCCTTAGCGGGCACTTAGGGATTGTAGGTTACCTAGCGGGCATTTGGACTGTCTAGGTTACCTAGCTGGCACTTGAACTATCTACGTTACCTAGCGGGTACTTGGACTATGTGGGTTCCCTAGCGGGCATTTGGAATATATAGGTTACCTAGTGGGCACTTGGACTATCTAGGTTAACTAGGGGGCACTTGGACTATGTATGTTCCAGAGCGGGCAATTGGACTATAGGTTCCCTAGTGGGCACTTGGACTATCTAGATTCCCTAAAGGCCACTTGGACTATCTAGGTTACCGAACGGGCACTTGGACTATCTAGGTTACCTAGGGGGAACTTGGACTATGTAGGTTAACTAGCGGACAATTGCACGATCTAGGTTAACTAGCGGACACTTGCACTATGTAGGTTACCTAGGGGGAACTTGGACTATGTAGGTTAACTAGCAGGCCCTTGGACAATCTAGGTTACCTAGCAGGCACTTGGACTATGAAGGTTAACTAGCGGGCACTTGCACTCTCTAGGTTACTTAGCGGGCACTTGGACTATCTAGGTTAACTAGCGGGCACTTGGTCTATGTAGGTTACCTAGCAGACACTTGCACTATGTAGGTTACCTAGCGGGCATTTGGACTATGTAGGTAAACTAGAGGACACTTGGACGATCTAGGTTAACTAGCGGGCACTTGGATGATCTAGGTTAACTAACGGGCACTTGGACAATCAAAGTTAACAAGCGAGCCCTTGGACTATCTAGGTTAACTAGCGGGCCCTTGGACTATCTAGGTTACCTAGATAGCACTTGGAATATATAGGTTCCCTAGGGGGCACTTGGACTATGTAGGTTAACGTACAGGCACTTGGACTATGCAGGTAACCTAGCGGGCACTTGGACTGTCTAGGTTACATAGCGGGCACTTGGACTTCTAGGTTAACGAACGGGCACTTGGAAAATGTATGTTGCCTAGCGGGCACTTGGACAATCTAGGTTAGGTAACGGGCACTTGGACTATCTAGGTTACCTAGCGGGAACTTGGACAATGTAGGTTACCTAGCAGGCACTTGGACTATCTAGGTTAACTAGCGCGCACTTGGACTATCGAGGTTACCTAGCGGGCACTTGGACTATCTAGCTTACCTAGCGGGCCCTTGGACTATGTAGGTTACGTAGCGGGCACTTGGACTATCTAGGTTAACGAATGGGCACTTGGACTATGTAGGTAACCTAACGGGCACTTGGACTGTCTAGGTTACCTAGCGGGCACTTTGATTATCTAGGTTAACTTGCAGACCTTGGACTATGTAGGTTAACTAGCGGGCCTTTGGACTATGTAGGTTACCTTGCGGGCTCTTGGACTATCTAGGTTTCCTAGCAGGCACTTGGACTATGTACATAGCCTAGCGCCCACTTGGACTATCTAGGTTACCTAGCAGGGACTTGGACTATGTACGTCCCCTAGTGGGCACTAGGACTATCAAGGTTAACTAGCGGGCACTTGGACTATCTAGGTTACCTAGCAGGCACTTTGATTATGAGGGATCCCTAGCGGGCACTTGGACTATCTAGGTTAACTAGCGGGCACTTGGAATATGTAGGTTAACGAACAGGCACTTGGAATATGCAGGTAACCTAGCGGGCACTTGGACTGTCTAGGTTACATAGCGGGCACTTGGACTTCTAGGTTAACGAACGGGCACTTGGAATATGTATGTTGCCTAGCGGGCACTTGGACAATCTAGGTTAGGTAACGGGCACCTGGACTATCTAGGTTACCTAGCGGGAACTTGGACAATGTAGGTTACCTAGCAGGCACTTGGACTATCTAGGTTAACTTGCGCGGATATGGACTATCGAGGTTACCTAGCGGGCACTTGGACTATCTAGGTTACCTAGAGGGCCCTTGGACTATGTGGGTTACCTAGCGGGCCCTTGGACTATCTAGGTTAACGAACGGGCACTTGGACTATGTAGGTAACCTAACGGGCACTTGGACTGTCTAGGTTACCTAGCGGGCACTTTGACTATCTAGGTTAACTAGCAGACCTTGGACTATGTAGGTTAACTAGCCGGCCCTTGGAAAATGTAGGTTAACTAGCGGGCTCTTGGACTATCTAGGTTTCCTAGCAGGCACTTGGACTATGTACATACCCTAGCGCGCACTTGGACTATCTAGGTTACCTAGCAGGCACATGGATTATGTACGTCCCCTAGTGGGCACTTGAAATATCTAGATAACTAACGGGAACTAGGACTATCTAGGTTAATTAGCGGGCATTGGACTATCTAGGTTACCTAGCAGGCACTTGGATTATGAAGGATCCCTACGGGCACTTGGACTATCTAGGTTAACTAGAGGGCACATGGACTATGTAATATCCCTATCGGACATTTAGACTACTTTGGTTAGCTACCTGGCACTTGACCTATCTAGGTTAACTTGTGGGCACTTGCACTATCTAGGTCAACTAGCGGGCCCTTGTACTATGTAGGTTAACTAGCGAGCACTTGGACTATCTAGGTTAACTAGCGGACCTTGGACTATGTAGGTTAACTAAAGGGCTCTTGGACTATGTAGGATAACTAGCGGGCACTTGGACGATCTAGGTTAACTAGAGGGCACTTGGACTATCTAGGTTACCTAGCGGGTACTTGGACTACGTAGGTTCCCTAGCGGGCATTTGGACTATATAGATAACCTAGTGAGAACTTAGATTTTGTAGGTTACCTAGCGGGCACTTGGACTATCTAGGTTAACTAGCGGGCACTTGCACTATGTAGGTTAACTAGCGGGCCCATGGATTATGTAGGTTTACAAGCAGGCACTTGGACTATCTAGGTTATCTAGCGGGCCCTTGGACTATGTAGTTTTCCTAGAGGGCATTTGGACTATTAAGGTTACCAAGCGGGAACTTGGACTATGTAGGTTACGTAGCGGGCACTTGGACTATCTAGGTTACCTAGCAGGCACTTTGACTATCTAGGTTAAATAACCGGCACTTGGACTATGTAGGTTGCCTAGCAGGCACTTGGACTTTGTAGGTTCCCTAGCTGGCACTTGGATTATGTAGGTTCCCTATCGGGCACTTGGACTATCTAGGTTAACTAGCGGGCACTTGGACTGTCCAGGTTACCTAGCGGGCACTTGGATTATCTAGGTTAACGAACGGACACTTAAACTATGTAGGTTACCTAGCCGCCACTTGGACTATCTAGGTTAGCTAACAGGCACTTGGACTATCTAGGTTCCCTAGCGGGCACTTGTACTATCTAGGTTACCTAGCTGGCACTTGGACTATGTAGGTCAACTAGTGGGCCCTTGGACTATCTAGGTTAGCTAACGGGCACTTAGATTATGTAGGTTAACTAGCGGGCACTTGGAATATGTAGGTTAACTAGCGGACACTTGCACTATGTAGGTTAACTAGCGGGCCCATGGACTATGTAGGTTTACTAGCGGGCCTTTGGACTATCTAAGTTTCCTAAAGGGCACTTGGACTATGTAGGTTACCGAACGGGCACTTGGACTATCTAGGTTATCTAGCGGGCACTTGGATTATGTAGGTTAACTAGGGGGCCCTTGAACGATCGAGGTTACCTAGCGGGTACTAGAACTATCTAGGTTAACTTTCAGGCACTTGCACTATCTAAGTTACCTAGCAGGCACTTAGACTATGTACGTTCCCTAGCGGGCCCTTGGAGTATGTACGTACCCTAGCGGGCACTTGGACTATGTACGTTCCCTAGCGGGCACTTGGACTATCTATTTTAACTAGCGGGCACTTGGAATATGTAGGTTAACTAGCGGACGCTTGCACTATGTCGGTTACCTAGCAGGCACTTGGACTATCTAGGTTACCTAGCGGGCACTTGGACTATCTAGGTTAACTAGCGTGCACTTGGACTATGTAGGTTCCTTAGCGGGCACTTGGACTATCTAGGTTGCCTAGCGGGCACTTGTACTATGTAGGTTAACTAGCGGTCCCATAGATTATGTAGGTTTACCAGCAGGCACTTGGACTATCTAGGCTAACTAGCGGGCACTTGGACTATGTAGTGTCCCTAGCGGGCATTTGGACTATCTAGGTTACCTAGCGGGCTCTTGGACTATCTAGGTTACCTAGCAGGCATTTTGACTATCAAGGTTAACTAACGGGCACTTGGACTATGTAGGTTGCCTAGCGGGCACTTAGATTATGTAGGTTCCCTATCGGGCACTTGGACTATGTAGGTTAACTAGCGTGCACTTGGACTGTCTAGGTTAACTTAGCGGGCACTTGGACTATGTAGGTTAACTAGAGGACACTTGGACGATCTAGGTTAACTAACGGGCACTTGGACAATCAAAGTTAACAAGCGAGCCCTTGGACTATCTAGGTTAACTAGCGGGCCCTTGGACTATCTAGGTTACCTAGATAGCACTTGGAATATATAGGTTCCCTAGAGGGCACTTGGACTATGTAGGTTAACTAGCGGACAATTGGACGATCTAGGTTAACTAGCGGACACTTGCACTATGTAGGTTACCTAGCAGGCACTTGGACTATCTAGGGTACCTAGCAGGCACTTGGACTATGGAGGTTAACTAGCGGGCAATTGCACTCTCTAGGTTACCTAGCGGGCACTTGGACTATCTAGGTTAACTAGCGGGCACTTGGACTATGTAGGTTACCTAGCAGACACTTGCACTATGTAGGTTACCTAGCGGGCACTTGGACTATGTAGGTTAACTAGAGGACACTTGGACGATCTAGGTTAACTAACGGGCACTTGGACAATCAAAGTTAACAAGCGAGCCCTTGGACTATCTAGGTTAACTAGCGGGTCCTTGGACTAACTAGGTTACCTAGATAGCACTTGGAATATATAGGTTCCCTAGAGGGCACTTGGGCTATGTAGGTTAACGTACAGGCACTTGGACTATGCAGGTAACCTAGCGGGCACTTGGACTGTCTAGGTTACATAGCGGGCACTTGGACTTCTAGGTTAACGAACGGGCACTTGGAATATGTATGTTGCCTAGCGGGCACTTGGACAATCTAGGTTAGGTAACGGGCACTTGGACTATCTAGGTTACCTAGCGGGAACTTGGACAATGTAGTTTACCTAGCAGGCACTTGGACTATCTAGGTTAACTAGCGCGCACTTGGACTATCGAGGTTACCTAGCGGGCACTTGGACTATCTAGCTTACCTAGCGGGCCCTTGGACTATGTAGGTTACGTAGCGGGCACTTGGACTATCTAGGTTAACGAATGGGCACTTGGACTATGTAGGTAACCTAACGGGCACTTGGACTGTCTAGGTTACCTAGCAGGCACCTTGATTATCTAGGTTAACTTGCAGACCTTGGACTATGTAGGTTAACTAGCGGGCCCTTGGACTATGTAGGTTACCTAGCGGGCTCTTGGACTATCTAGGTTTCCTAGCAGGCACTTGGACTATGTACATAGCCTAGCGCCCACTTGGACTATCTAGGTTACCTTGCAGGGACTTGGACTATGTACGTCCCCTAGTGGGCACTAGGACTATCTAGGTTAACTAGCGGGCACTTGGACTATCTAGGTTAACGAACAGGCACTTGGATTATGAAGGATCCCTAGCGGGCACTTGGACTATCTAGGTTAACTAGCGGGCACTTGGACTATCTAGGTTAACGAACAGGCACTTGGACTATGCAGGTAACCTAGCGGGCACTTGGACTGTCTAGGTTACATAGCGGGCACTAGGACTTCTAGGTTAACGAACGGGCACTTGGACTATCTAGGTTACCTAGCGGGAACTTGGACAATGTAGGTTACCTAGCAGGCACTTGGACTATCTAGGTTAACTTGCGCGGACTTGGACTATCGAGGTTACCTAGCGGGCACTTGGACTATCTCGGTTACCTAGCGGGCCCTTGGACTATGTAGGTTACCTAGCGGGCACTTGGACTATCTAGGTTAACGAACGGGCACTTGGACTATGTAGGTAACCTAACGGGCACTTGGATTGTCTAGGTTACCTAGCGGGCACTTTGACTATCTCGGTTAACTAGCAGACCTTGGACTATATAGGTTAACTAGCGGGCCCTTGGAATATGTAGGTTAACTAGCGGGCTCTTGGACTATCTAGGTTTCCTAGCAGGCACTTGGACTATGTACATAGCCTAGCGCGCACTTGGACTATCTAGGTTACCTAGCAGGCACATGGATTATGTACGTCCCCTAGTGGGCACTGGACTATCTAGGTAACTAACGGGCACTAGGACTATCTAGGTTAACTAGCGGGCACTTGGATTATGAAGGATCCCTAGTGGGCACTTGGACTATCTAGGTTAACTAGCAGGCACTTGGAACTATGTAGGAACCCTATCAGACATTTGGACTACTTTGGTTACCTACCAGGCACTTGACCTATCTAGGTTAACTTGTGGGCACTTGGACTATCTAGGTCAACTAGCGGGCCCTTGTACTATGTAGGTTAACTAGCGAGCACTTGGACTATCTAGGTTAACTAGCGGACCTTGGACTATGTAGGTTAACTAAAGGGCTCTTGGACTATGTAGGATAACTAGCGGGCACTTGGACGATCTAGGTTAACTAGAGGGCACTTGGACTATCTAGGTTACCTAGCGGGCACTTGGACTATGTAGGTTCCCTAGCGGCCATTTGGACTATATAGATAACCTAGTGGGCACTTAGACTTTGTAGGTTACCTAGCGGGCACTTGGACTATCTAGGTTAACTAGCGGGCACTTGGACTATGTAGGTTAACTAGCGGACACTTGCACGATCTAGGTTAACTAGCGGGCCCTTGCACTATGTAGGTTAACCAGCGGGCCCATGGATTATGTAGGTTTACTAGCAGGCACTTGGACTATCTAGGTTATCTATCATGCCCTTGGACTATGTAGTTTTCCTAGAGGGCATTTGGACTATTAAGGTTACCAAGCGGGAACTTGGACTATGTAGGTTACGTAGCGGGCACTTGGACTATCTAGGTTACCTAGCAGGCACTTTGACTATCTAGGTTAAATAACGGGCACTTGGACTATGTAGGTTGCCTAGCGGGCACTTGGACTATGTAGGTTCCCTAGCTGGCACTTGGATTATGTAGGTTCCCTATCGGGCACTTGGACTATGTAGGTTAACTAGCGGGCACTTGGACTGTCTAGGTTACCTAGCGGGCACTTGGATTATCTAGGTTAACGAACGGACACTTGGACTATGTAGGTTACCTAGCCGCCACTTGGACTCTCTAGGTTAGCTAACAGGCACTTGGACTATCTAGGTTCCCTAGCGGGCACTTGTACTATCTAGGTTACCTAGCTGGCACTTGGACTATGTAGGTCAACTAGTGGGCCCTTGGACTATCTAGGTTAGCTAACGGGCACTTAGATTATGTAGGTTAACTAGCGGGCACTTGGAATATGTAGGTTAACTAGCGGACACTTGCACTATGTAGGTTAACTAGCGGGCCCATGGACTATGTAGGTTTACTAGCGGGCCTTTGGACTATCTAAGTTTCCTAAAGGGCACTTGGACTATGTAGGTTACCGAACGGGCACTTGGACTATCTAGGTTATCTAGCGGGCACTTGGATTATGTAGGTTAACTAGGGGGCCCTTGAACGATCGAGGTTACCTAGCGGGTACTAGAACTATCTAGGTTAACTTTCAGGCACTTGCACTATCTAAGATACCTAGCAGGCACTTGGACTATGTACGTTCCCTAGCGGGCACTTGGAGTATGTACGTACCCTAGCGGGCACTTGGACTATGTACGTTCCCTAGCGGGCACTTGGACTATCTATGTTAACTAGCGGGCACTTGGAATATGTAGGTTAACTAGCGGACACTTGCACTATGTCGGTTACCTAGCAGGCACTTGGACTATCTAGGTTACCTAGCGGGCACTTGGACTATCTAGGTTAACTAGCGTGCACTTGGACTATGTAGGTTCCTTAGCGGGCACTTGGACTATCTAGGTTGCCTAGTGGGCACTTGTACTATGTAGGTTAACTAGCGGTCCCATAGATTATGTAGGTTTACCAGCAGGCACTTGGACTATCTAGGCTAACTAGCGGGCACTTGGACTATGTAGTGTCCCTAGCGGGCATTTGGACTATCTAGGTTACCTAGTGGGCACTTGGACTATCTAGGTTACCTAGCAGGTACTTTGACTATCAAGGTTAACTAACGGGCACTTGGACTATGTAGGTTGCCTAGCGGGCACTTAGATTATGTAGTTCCCTATCAGGCACTTGGACTATGTAGGTTAACTAGCGTGCACTTGTACTGTCTAGGTTAACTTAGCGGGCACTAGGACTATCTAGGTTAACGAATGGGCACTTGGACTATGTAGGTAACCTAACGGGCACTTGGAATGTCTAGGTTACCTAGCGGGCACCTTGATTATCTAGGTTAACTTGCAGACCTTGGACTATGTAGGTTAACTAGCGGGCCCTTGGACTATGTAGGTTACCTAGCGGGCTCTTGGACTATCTAGGTTTCCTAGCAGGCACTTGGACTATGTACATAGCCTAGCGCCCACTTGGACTATCTAGGTTACCTGGCAGGGACTTGGACTATGTACGTCCCCTAGTGGGCAATAGGACTATCTAGGTTAACTAGCGGGCACTTGGACTATCTAGGTTAACGAACAGGCACTTGGATTATGAAGGATCCCTAGCGGGCACTTGGACTATCTAGGTTAACTAGCGGGCACTTGGACTATGTAGGTTAACGAACAGGCACTTGGACTATGCAGGTAACCTAGCGGGCACTTGGACTGTCTAGGTTACATAGCGGGCACTTGGACTTCTAGGTTAACGAACGGGCACTTGGAATATGTATGTTGCCTAGCGGGCACTTGGACAATCTAGGTTAGGTAACGGGCACTTGGACTATCTAGGTTACCTAGCGGGAACTTGGACAATGTAGGTTACCTAGCGAGCACTTTGACTATCTAGGTTAACTAGCAGACCTTGGACTATGTAGGTTAACTAGCGGGCCCTTGGAATATGTAGGTTAACTAGCGGGCTCTTGGACTATCTAGGTTTCCTAGCAGGCACTTGGACTATGTACATAGCCTAGCGCGCACTTGGACTATCTAGGTTACCTACCAGGCACATGGATTATGTACGTCCTCTAGTGGGCACTGGACTATCTAGGTAACTAACGGGCACTAGGACTATCTAGGTTAACTAGCGGGCACTTGGACTATCTAGGTTACCTAGCAGGCACTTGGATTATGAAGGATCCCTAGCGGGCACTTGGACTATCTAGGTTAACTAGAGGGCACATGGACTATGTAATATCCCTATCGGACATTTAGACTACTTTGGTTACCTACCTGGCACTTGACCTATCTAGGTTAACTTGTGGGCACTTGCACTATCTAGGTCAACTAGCGGGCCCTTGTACTATGTAGGTTAACTAGCGAGCACTTGGACTATCTAGGTTAACTAGCGGACCTTGGACTATGTAGGTTAACTAAAGGGCTCTTGGACTATGTAGGATAACTAGCGGGCACTTGGACGATCTAGGTTAACTAGAGGGCACTTGGACTATCTAGGTTACCTAGCGGGTAATTGGACTACGTAGGTTCCCTAGCGGGCATTTGGACTATATAGATAACCTAGTGAGAACTTAGATTTTGTAGGTTACCTAGCGGGCACTTGGACTATCTAGGTTAACTAGCGGGCACTTGCACTATGTAGGTTAACTAGCGGGCCCATGGATTATGTAGGTTTACCAGCAGGCACTTGGACTATCTAGGCTAACTAGCGGGCACTTGGACTATGTAGTGTCCCTAGCGGGCATTTGGACTATCTAGGTTACCTAGTGGGCACTTGGACTATCTAGGTTACCTAGCAGGTACTTTGACTATCAAGGTTAACTAACGGGCACTTGGACTATGTAGGTTGCCTAGCGGGCACTTAGATTATGTAGTTCCCTATCAGGCACTTGGACTATGTAGGTTAACTAGCGTGCACTTGTACTGTCTAGGTTAACTTAGCGGGCACTAGGACTATCTAGGTTAACGAATGGGCACTTGGACTATGTAGGTAACCTAACGGGCACTTGGAATGTCTAGGTTACCTAGCGGGCACCTTGATTATCTAGGTTAACTTGCAGACCTTGGACTATGTAGGTTAACTAGCGGGCCCTTGGACTTTGTAGGTTACCTAGCGGGCTCTTGGACTATCTAGGTTTCCTAGCAGGCACTTGGACTATGTACATAGCCTAGCGCCCACTTGGACTATCTAGGTTACCTGGCAGGGACTTGGACTATGTACGTCCCCTAGTGGGCAATAGGACTATCTAGGTTAACTAGCGGGCACTTGGACTATCTAGGTTACCTAGCAGGCACTTGGATTATGAAGGATCCCTAGCGGGCACTTGGACTATCTAGGTTAACTAGCGGGCACTTGGACTATGTAGGTTAACGAACAGGCACTTGGACTATGCAGGTAACCTAGCGGGCACTTGGACTGTCTAGGTTACATAGCGGGCACTTGGACTTCTAGGTTAACGAACGGGCACTTGGAATATGTATGTTGCCTAGCGGGCACTTGGACAATCTAGGTTAGGTAACGGGCACTTGGACTATCTAGGTTACCTAGCGGGAACTTGGACAATGTAGGTTACCTAGCGAGCACTTTGACTATCTAGGTTAACTAGCAGACCTTGGACTATGTAGGTTAACTAGCGGGCCCTTGGAATATGTAGGTTAACTAGCGGGCTCTTGGACTATCTAGGTTTCCTAGCAGGCACTTGGACTATGTACATAGCCTAGCGCGCACTTGGACTATCTAGGTTACCTACCAGGCACATGGATTATGTACGTCCTCTAGTGGGCACTGGACTATCTAGGTAACTAACGGGCACTAGGACTATCTAGGTTAACTAGCGGGCACTTGGACTATCTAGGTTACCTAGCAGGCACTTGGATTATGAAGGATCCCTAGCGGGCACTTGGACTATCTAGGTTAACTAGAGGGCACATGGACTATGTAATATCCCTATCGGACATTTAGACTACTTTGGTTACCTACCTGTCCCTTGACCTATCTAGGTTAACTTGTGGGCACTTGCACTATCTAGGTCAACTAGCGGGCCCTTGTACTATGTAGGTTAACTAGCGAGCACTTGGACTATCTAGGTTAACTAGCGGACCTTGGACTATGTAGGTTAACTAAAGGGCTCTTGGACTATGTAGGATAACTAGCGGGCACTTGGACGATCTAGGTTAACTAGAGGGCACTTGGACTATCTAGGTTACCTAGCGGGTACTTGGACTACGTAGGTTCCCTAGCGGGCATTTGGACTATATAGATAACCTAGTGAGAACTTAGATTTTGTAGGTTACCTAGCGGGCACTTGGACTATCTAGGTTAACTAGCGGGCACTTGCACTATGTAGGTTAACTAGCGGGCCCATGGATTATGTAGGTTTACTAGCAGGCACTTGGACTATCTAGGTTATCTAGCGGGCCCTTGGACTATGTAGTTTTCCTAGAGGGCATTTGGACTATTAAGGTTACCAAGCGGGAACTTGGACTATGTAGGTTACGTAGCGGGCACTTGGACAATCTAGGTTACCTAGCAGGCACTTTGACTATCTAGGTTAAATAACGGGCACTTGGACTATGTAGGTTCCCTAGCGGGCCCTTGGACTATGTAAGTTCCCTAGCGGGCACATGGACTATGTGGGTTAACTAGAGGGCATTTGGACTATGTAGGTTACCTAGCGGGCACATGGACTATCTAGGTTACCTAGCGGGCATTTGGATTATGTAGGCTCCCTAGCGGGCATTTGGACTATATAGATTCCTTAGCGGGCACTGTAGAGGTTGTAGGTTACCTTGCGGGCACTTGGACTATCTAGGTTACCTAACTGGCACTTGAACTATCTACGTTACCTAGCGGGTACTTGGAATATGTAGGTTACCTACCGGGCTGTTGGACTATCTAGGTTACCTAGCGGGCACTTGGACTATCTAGGTTAACTAACGGGCACTTGGACTATGTAGGTTCCCTAGCGGCCCTTGGACTATGTAAGTTCCCTAGCGGGCACTTGGACTATGTGGGTTCCCTAGCGGGCATTTGGACTATCTAGGTTACCTAACGGGCACTTGGACTATGTAGGTTACCTAGCGGGCACTTGGACTGTCTAGGTTACCTAGCGGGCACTTGGATTATCTAGATTAATGAACGGGCACTTGGAGTATGTAGGTTGCCAAGCCGCCACTTAACTATCTAGGTTAGCTAACACGCACGTGGACTATCTAGGTTCCCTAGCGGGCACTTGTACTATCCAAGTTACCTAGTTGGCACTTGGACTATGTAGGTCAACTAGCGGGCCCTTGGACTATCTAGGTTAGCTAACGGGCACTTGGACTATGTATGTTCCAGAGCGGGCACTTGGATTATGTAGGTTTCCCAGCGGGCATTTAGACTATGTAGGTTTCCTTGCTGGTATTTGGACTATGTAGGTTACCTAGCGGGCACTTGGACTATTTAGGTTCCCTAACGGGCACTTGGACTATGTAGGTTCCCTAGCAGTCACGTGGACTATGTAGGTTCCCTAGAAGGCACTTGGACTAGGTAGGTTAACTAGCGGGCACTTGGACTATCCAGGTTACCAAGCGGGCACTTGGACTATGTAGGTTATTCATCAGGCACTTGGACTATCTAGGTTACCTAGCCGGCACTTGGACTATGTAGGTTACCTAGCGGACACTTGGACGATTTAGGTTAACTAGCGGGCACTTGGACTATCTAGGTAAACTAGCGGGCCCTTTGACTATCTAGGTTTACTAGCGGGCACTTGGACTATCTAGGTTAACTAGCGGGCACTTGAACTATGTAGTTTCCCTAGCGGGCATTTGGATTATTTAGGTTACCTAGTGGGCACTTGGACTATGTAGGTTACCTAGCGGACACTTGGACTACGTAGGTTAACTACAAGGCACTTGGACTGTCTAGGTTAATGAACGGGCACTTGGACTATGTAGGTTAACTAGCGGACACTTCGACTATCTAGGTTAGCTAAAGGGCAATTGGACTATCTAGGTTCCCTAGCGGGCACTTGGACTATTTAGGTTACCTAGCAGGCAATTTGACTATCTAGGTTAACTAACGGGCACTTGGACTATGTAGGTTGCCTAGCGAGCACTTGGACTATGTAGGTTCCCTAGCGGGCACTTGAACTATGTAGGTTCCCTATAGGGTACTTGGACTGTCTAGGTTAACTAGTGGGCCCTTAGATTATGTAGTTCCCTAGAGGGCACTTGGGCAATCTACGTTAACTAGCGGGCACTTGGTCTATGTAGTTTAACGAACGGGCACTTGGACTATGTAGTTTACCTAGTAGGCACTTGGACTATGTAGGTTATCTAGCGGGCACTTGGACTATCTATGTTACCAAGTCGGCCCTTGGACTATGTAGGTTTCCTAGCGGGCACTTGGACTATGTAGGTTCCCTAGCGGGCATTTGGACTATATAGATAACCTAGCGGGCACTTAGACTTTGTAGGTTACCTAGGGGGCATTTGGACTATCTACGTAGCCTAGCAGGTTCTTGGAGTATGTAGGTTACCTAGCGGGCTGTTGGACTATCTAGGTTACCTAGCGGGCACATGGACTATCTAGGTTAACACACAGGCACTTGGACTATGTAGGTTCCCTAGCGGGCCCTTGGACTATGTAAATTCCCTAGCGGGTACTTGGACTATGTGGGTTAACTAGAGGGCATTTGGAATATGTAGGTTACCTAGCGGGCACTTGGACTATTAGGTTACCTAGCGGGCATTTGGATTATGTAGGCTCCCTAGTGGGCATTTGGCCTATATAGATTCCTTAGCGGGCACTTAGGGATTGTAGGTTACCTAGCGGGCACTTGGACTGTCTAGGTTACCTAGCTGGCACTTGAACTATCTACGTTACCTAGCGGGTACTTGGACTATGTGGGTTCCCTAGCGGGCATTTGGAATATATAGGTTACCTAGTGGGCACTTGGACTATCTAGGTTAACTAGGGGGCACTTGGACTATGTATGTTCCAGAGCGGGCAATTGGACTATAGGTTCCCTAGTGGGCACTTGGACTATCTAGATTCCCTAAAGGCCACTTGGACTATCTAGGTTACCGAACGGGCACTTGGACTATCTAGGTTACCTAGGGGGAACTTGGACTATGTAGGTTAACTAGCGGACAATTGGACGATCTAGGTTAACTAGCGGACACTTGCACTATGTAGGTTACCTAGGGGGAACTTGGACTATGTAGGTTAACTAGCAGGCCCTTGGACTATCTAGGTTACCTAGCAGGCACTTGGACTATGAAGGTTAACAAGCGGGCACTTGCACTCTCTAGGTTACCTAGCGGGCACTTGGACTATCTAGGTTAACTAGCGGGCACTTGGTCTATGTAGGTTACCTAGCAGACACTTGCACTATGTAGGTTACCTAGCGGGCATTTGGACTATGTAGGTAAACTAGAGGACACTTGGACGATCTAGGTTAACTAGCGGGCACTTGGACGATCTAGGTTAACTAACGGGCACTTGGACAATCAAAGTTAACAAGCGAGCCCTTGGACTATCTAGGTTAACTAGCGGGCCCTTGGACTATCTAGGTTACCTAGATAGCACTTGGAATATATAGGTTCCCTAGGGGGCACTTGGACTATGTAGGTTAACGTACAGGCACTTGGACTATGCAGGTAACCTAGCGGGCACTTGGACTGTCTAGGTTACATAGCGGGCATTTGGACTTCTAGGTTAACGAACGGGCACTTGGAAAATGTATGTTGCCTAGCGGGCACTTGGACAATCTAGGTTAGGTAACGGGCACTTGGACTATCTAGGTTACCTAGCGGGAACTTGGACAATGTAGGTTACCTAGCAGGCACTTGGACTATCTAGGTTAACTAGCGCGCACTTGGACTATCGAGGTTACCTAGCGGGCACTTGGACTATCTAGCTTACCTAGCGGGCCCTTGGACTATGTAGGTTACGTAGCGGGCACTTGGACTATCTAGGTTAACGAATGGGCACTTGGACTATGTAGGTAACCTAACGGGCACTTGGACTGTCTAGGTTACCTAGCGGGCACTTTGATATCTAGGTTAACTTGCAGACCTTGGATTATGTAGGTTAACTAGCGGGCCTTTGGACTATGTAGGTTACCTTGCGGGCTCTTGGACTATCTAGGTTTCCTAGCAGGCACTTGGACTATGTACATAGCCTAGCGCCCACTTGGACTATCTAGGTTACCTAGCAGGGACTTGGACTATGTACGTCCCCTAGTGGGCACTAGGACTATCAAGGTTAACTAGTGGGCACTTGGACTATCTAGGTTACCTAGCAGGCACTTTGATTATGAGGGATCCCTAGCGGGCACTTGGACTATCTAGGTTAACTAGCGGGCACTTGGAATATGTAGGTTAACGAACAGGCACTTGGAATATGCAGGTAACCTAGCGGGCACTTGGACTGTCTAGGTTACATAGCGGGCACTTGGACTTCTAGGTTAACGAACGGGCACTTGGAATATGTATGTTGCCTAGCGGGCACTTGGACAATCTAGGTTAGGTAACGGGCACCTGGACTATCTAGGTTACCTAGCGGGAACTTGGACAATGTAGGTTACCTAGCAGGCACTTGGACTATCTAGGTTAACTTGCGCGGATATGGACTATCGAGGTTACCTAGCGGGCACTTGGACTATCTAGGTTACCTAGAGGGCCCTTGGACTATGTGGGTTACCTAGCGGGCCCTTGGACTATCTAGGTTAACGAACGGGCACTTGGACTATGTAGGTAACCTAACGGGCACTTGGACTGTCTAGGTTACCTAGCGGGCACTTTGACTATCTAGGTTAACTAGCAGACCTTGGACTATGTAGGTTAACTAGCCGGCCCTTGGAAAATGTAGGTTAACTAGCGGGCTCTTGGACTATCTAGGTTTCCTAGCAGGCACTTGGACTATGTACATACCCTAGCGCGCACTTGGACTATCTAGGTTACCTAGCAGGCACATGGATTATGTACGTCCCCTAGTGGGCACTTGAAATATCTAGATAACTAACGGGAACTAGGACTATCTAGGTTAATTAGCGGGCATTGGACTATCTAGGTTACCTAGCAGGCACTTGGATTATGAAGGATCCCTACGGGCACTTGGACTATCTAGGTTAACTAGAGGGCACATGGACTATGTAATATCCCTATCGGACATTTAGACTACTTTGGTTAGCGACCTGGCACTTGACCTATCTAGGTTAACTTGTGGGCACTTGCACTATCTAGGTCAACTAGCGGGCCCTTGTACTATGTAGGTTAACTAGCGAGCACTTGGACTATCTAGGTTAACTAGCGGACCTTGGACTATGTAGGTTAACTAAAGGGCTCTTGGACTATGTAGGATAACTAGCGGGCACTTGGACGATCTAGGTTAACTAGAGGGCACTTGGACTATCTAGGTTACCTAGCGGGTACTTAGACTACGTAGGTTCCCTAGCGGGCATTTGGACTATATAGATAACCTAGTGAGAACTTAGATTTTGTAGGTTACCTAGCGGGCACTTGGACTATCTAGGTTAACTAGCGGGCACTTGCACTATGTAGGTTAACTAGCGGGCCCATGGATTATGTAGGTTTACAAGCAGGCACTTGGACTATCTAGGTTATCTAGCGGGCCCTTGGACTATGTAGTTTTCCTAGAGGGCATTTGGACTATTAAGGTTACCAAGCGGGAACTTGGACTATGTAGGTTACGTAGCGGGCACTTGGACTATCTAGGTTACCTAGCAGGCACTTTGACTATCTAGGTTAAATAACCGGCACTTGGACTATGTAGGTTGCCTAGCGGGCACTTGGACTTTGTAGGTTCCCTAGCTGGCACTTGGATTATGTAGGTTCCCTATCGGGCACTTGGACTATCTAGGTTAACTAGCGGGCACTTGGACTGTCTAGGTTACCTAGCGGGCACTTGGATTATCTAGGTTAACGAACGGACACTTAAACTATGTAGGTTACCTAGCCGCCACTTGGACTATCTAGGTTAGCTAACAGGCACTTGGACTATCTAGGTTCCCTAGCGGGCACTTGTACTATCTAGGTTACCTAGCTGGCACTTGGACTATGTAGGTCAACTAGTGGGCCCTTGGACTATCTAGGTTAGCTAACGGGCACTTAGATTATGTAGGTTAACTAGCGGGCACTTGGAATATGTAGGTTAACTAGCGGACACTTGCACTATGTAGGTTAACTAGCGGGCCCATGGACTATGTAGGTTTACTAGCGGGCCTTTGGACTATCTAAGTTTCCTAAAGGGCACTTGGACTATGTAGGTTACCGAACGGGCACTTGGACTATCTAGGTTATCTAGCGGGCACTTGGATTATGTAGGTTATCTAGGGGGCCCTTGAACGATCGAGGTTACCTAGCGGGTACTAGAACTATCTAGGTTAACTTTCAGGCACTTGCACTATCTAAGTTACCTAGCAGGCACTTAGACTATGTACGTTCCCTAGCGGGCCCTTGGAGTATGTACGTACCCTAGCGGGCACTTGGACTATGTACGTTCCCTAGCGGGCACTTGGACTATCTATTTTAACTAGCGGGCACTTGGAATATGTAGGTTAACTAGCGGACGCTTGCACTATGTCGGTTACCTAGCAGGCACTTGGACTATCTAGGTTACCTAGCGGGCACTTGGACTCTCTAGGTTAACTAGCGTGCACTTGGACTATGTAGGTTCCTTAGCGGCACTTGGACTATCTAGGTTGCCTAGCGGGCACTTGTACTATGTAGGTTAACTAGCGGTCCCATAGATTATGTAGGTTTACCAGCAGGCACTTGGACTATCTAGGCTAACTAGCGGGCACTTGGACTATGTAGTGTCCCTAGCGGGCATTTGGACTATCTAGGTTACCTAGCGGGCTCTTGGACTATCTAGGTTACCTAGCAGGCATTTTGACTATCAAGGTTAACTAACGGGCACTTGGACTATGTAGGTTGCCTAGCGGGCACTTAGATTATGTAGGTTCCCTATCGGGCACTTGGACTATGTAGGTTAACTAGCGTGCACTTGGACTGTCTAGGTTAACTTAGCGGGCACTTGGACTATGTAGGTTAACTAGAGGACACTTGGACGATCTAGGTTAACTAACGGGCACTTGGACAATCAAAGTTAACAAGCGAGCCCTTGGACTATCTAGGTTAACTAGCGGGCCCTTGGACTATCTAGGTTACCTAGATAGCACTTGGAATATATAGGTTCCCTAGAGGGCACTTGGACTATGTAGGTTAACTAGCGGACAATTGGACGATCTAGGTTAACTAGCGGACACTTGCACTATGTAGGTTACCTAGCAGGCACTTGGACTATCTAGGGTACCTAGCAGGCACTTGGACTATGGAGGTTAACTAGCGGGCAATTGCACTCTCTAGGTTACCTAGCGGGCACTTGGACTATCTAGGTTAACTAGCGGGCACTTGGACTATGTAGGTTGCCTAGCAGACACTTGCACTATGTAGGTTACCTAGCGGGCACTTGGACTATGTAGGTTAACTAGAGGACACTTGGACGATCTAGGTTAACTAACGGGCACTTGGACAATCAAAGTTAACAAGCGAGCCCTTGGACTATCTAGGTTAACTAGCGGGCCCTTGGACTAACTAGGTTACCTAGATAGCACTTGGAATATATAGGTTCCCTAGAGGGCACTTGGACTATGTAGGTTAACGTACAGGCACTTGGACTATGCAGGTAACCTAGCGGGCACTTGGACTGTCTAGGTTACATAGCGGGCACTTGGACTTCTAGGTTAACGAACGGGCACTTGGAATATGTATGTTGCCTAGCGGGCACTTGGACAATCTAGGTTAGGTAACGGGCACTTGGACTATCTAGGTTACCTAGCGGGAACTTGGACAATGTAGTTTACCTAGCAGGCACTTGGACTATCTAGGTTAACTAGCGCGCACTTGGACTATCGAGGTTACCTAGCGGGCACTTGGACTATCTAGCTTACCTAGCGGGCCCTTGGACTATGTAGGTTACGTAGCGGGCACTTGGACTATCTAGGTTAACGAATGGGCACTTGGACTATGTAGGTAACCTAACGGGCACTTGGACTGTCTAGGTTACCTAGCAGGCACCTTGATTATCTAGGTTAACTTGCAGACCTTGGACTATGTAGGTTAACTAGCGGGCCCTTGGACTATGTAGGTTACCTAGCGGGCTCTTGGACTATCTAGGTTTCCTAGCAGGCACTTGGACTATGTACATAGCCTAGCGCCCACTTGGACTATCTAGGTTACCTTGCAGGGACTTGGACTATGTACGTCCCCTTGTGGGCACTAGGACTATCTAGGTTAACTAGCGGGCACTTGGACTATCTAGGTTAACGAACAGGCACTTGGATTATGAAGGATCCCTAGCGGGCACTTGGACTATCTAGGTTAACTAGCGGGCACTTGGACTATCTAGGTTAACGAACAGGCACTTGGACTATGCAGGTAACCTAGCGGGCACTTGGACTGTCTAGGTTACATAGCGGGCACTAGGACTTCTAGGTTAACGAACGGGCACTTGGACTATCTAGGTTACCTAGCGGGAACTTGGACAATGTAGGTTACCTAGCAGGCACTTGGACTATCTAGGTTAACTTGCGCGGACTTGGACTATCGAGGTTACCTAGCGGGCACTTGGACTATCTCGGTTACCTAGCGGGCCCTTGGACTATGTAGGTTACCTAGCGGGCACTTGGACTATCTAGGTTAACGAACGGGCACTTGGACTATGTAGGTAACCTAACGGGCACTTGGATTGTCTAGGTTACCTAGCGGGCACTTTGACTATCTCGGTTAACTAGCAGACCTTGGACTATATAGGTTAACTAGCGGGCCCTTGGAATATGTAGGTTAACTAGCGGGCTCTTGGACTATCTAGGTTTCCTAGCAGGCACTTGGACTATGTACATAGCCTAGCGCGCACTTGGACTATCTAGGTTACCTAGCAGGCACATGGATTATGTACGTCCCCTAGTGGGCACTGGACTATCTAGGTAACTAACGGGCACTAGGACTATCTAGGTTAACTAGCGGGCACTTGGATTATGAAGGATCCCTAGCGGGCACTTGGACTATCTAGGTTAACTAGCAGGCACTTGGAACTATGTAGGAACCCTATCAGACATTTGGACTACTTTGGTTACCTACCAGGCACTTGACCTATCTAGGTTAACTTGTGGGCACTTGGACTATCTAGGTCAACTAGCGGGCCCTTGTACTATGTAGGTTAACTAGCGAGCACTTGGACTATCTAGGTTAACTAGCGGACCTTGGACTATGTAGGTTAACTAAAGGGCTCTTGGACTATGTAGGATAACTAGCGGGCACTTGGACGATCTAGGTTAACTAGAGGGCACTTGGACTATCTAGGTTACCTAGCGGGCACTTGGACTATGTAGGTTCCCTAGCGGCCATTTGGACTATATAGATAACCTAGTGGGCACTTAGACTTTGTAGGTTACCTAGCGGGCACTTGGACTATCTAGGTTAACTAGCGGGCACTTGGACTATGTAGGTTAACTAGCGGACACTTGCACGATCTAGGTTAACTAGCGGGCCCTTGCACTATGTAGGTTAACCAGCGGGCCCATGGATTATGTAGGTTTACTAGCAGGCACTTGGACTATCTAGGTTATCTATCATGCCCTTGGACTATGTAGTTTTCCTAGAGGGCATTTGGACTATTAAGGTTACCAAGCGGGAACTTGGACTATGTAGGTTACTTAGCGGGAACTTGGACTATCTAGGTTACCTAGCAGGCACTTTGACTATCTAGGTTAAATAACGGGCACTTGGACTATGTAGGTTGCCTAGCGGGCACTTGGACTATGTAGGTTCCCTAGCTGGCACTTGGATTATGTAGGTTCCCTATCGGGCACTTGGACTATGTAGGTTAACTAGCGGTCCCATAGATTATGTAGGTTTACCAGCAGGCACTTGGACTATCTAGGCTAACTAGCGGGCACTTGGACTATGTAGTGTCCCTAGCGGGCATTTGGACTATCTAGGTTACCTAGCGGGCTCTTGGACTATCTAGGTTACCTAGCAGGCATTTTGACTATCAAGGTTAACTAACGGGCACTTGGACTATGTAGGTTGCCTAGCGGGCACTTAGATTATGTAGGTTCCCTATCGGGCACTTGGACTATGTAGGTTAACTAGCGTGCACTTGGACTGTCTAGGTTAACTTAGCGGGCACTTGGACTATGTAGGTTAACTAGAGGACACTTGGACGATCTAGGTTAACTAACGGGCACTTGGACAATCAAAGTTAACAAGCGAGCCCTTGGACTATCTAGGTTAACTAGCGGGCCCTTGGACTATCTAGGTAACCTAGATAGCACTTGGAATATATAGGTTCCCTAGAGGGCACTTGGACTATGTAGGTTAACTAGCGGACAATTGGACGATCTAGGTTAACTAGCGGACACTTGCACTATGTAGGTTACCTAGCAGGCACTTGGACTATCTAGGGTACCTAGCAGGCACTTGGACTATGGAGGTTAACTAGCGGGCAATTGCACTCTCTAGGTTACCTAGCGGGCACTTGGACTATCTAGGTTAACTAGCGGGCACTTGGACTATGTAGGTTACCTAGCAGACACTTGCACTATGTAGGTTACCTAGCGGGCACTTGGACTATGTAGGTTAACTAGAGGACACTTGGACGATCTAGGTTAACTAACGGGCACTTGGACAATCAAAGTTAACAAGCGAGCCCTTGGACTATCTAGGTTAACTAGCGGGCCCTTGGACTAACTAGGTTACCTAGATAGCACTTGGAATATATAGGTTCCCTAGAGGGCACTTGGACTATGTAGGTTAACGTACAGGCACTTGGACTATGCAGGTAACCTAGCGGGCACTTGGACTGTCTAGGTTACATAGCGGGCACTTGGACTTCTAGGTTAACGAACGGGCACTTGGAATATGTATGTTGCCTAGCGGGCACTTGGACAATCTAGGTTAGGTAACGGGCACTTGGACTATCTAGGTTACCTAGCGGGAACTTGGACAATGTAGTTTACCTAGCAGGCACTTGGACTATCTAGGTTAACTAGCGCGCACTTGGACTATCGAGGTTACCTAGCGGGCACTTGGACTATCTAGCTTACCTAGCGGGCCCTTGGACTATGTAGGTTACGTAGCGGGCACTTGGACTATCTAGGTTAACGAATGGGCACTTGGACTATGTAGGTAACCTAACGGGCACTTGGACTGTCTAGGTTACCTAGCAGGCACCTTGATTATCTAGGTTAACTTGCAGACCTTGGACTATGTAGGTTAACTAGCGGGCCCTTGGACTATGTAGGTTACCTAGCGGGCTCTTGGACTATCTAGGTTTCCTAGCAGGCACTTGGACTATGTACATAGCCTAGCGCCCACTTGGACTATCTAGGTTACCTTGCAGGGACTTGGACTATGTACGTCCCCTAGTGGGCACTAGGACTATCTAGGTTAACTAGCGGGCACTTGGACTATCTAGGTTAACGAACAGGCACTTGGATTATGAAGGATCCCTAGCGGGCACTTGGACTATCTAGGTTAACTAGCGGGCACTTGGACTATCTAGGTTAACGAACAGGCACTTGGACTATGCAGGTAACCTAGCGGGCACTTGGACTGTCTAGGTTACATAGCGGGCACTAGGACTTCTAGGTTAACGAACGGGCACTTGGACTATCTAGGTTACCTAGCGGGAACTTGGACAATGTAGGTTACCTAGCAGGCACTTGGACTATCTAGGTTAACTTGCGCGGACTTGGACTATCGAGGTTACCTAGCGGGCACTTGGACTATCTCGGTTACCTAGCGGGCCCTTGGACTATGTAGGTTACCTAGCGGGCACTTGGACTATCTAGGTTAACGAACGGGCACTTGGACTATGTAGGTAACCTAACGGGCACTTGGATTGTCTAGGTTACCTAGCGGGCACTTTGACTATCTCGGTTAACTAGCAGACCTTGGACTATATAGGTTAACTAGCGGGCCCTTGGAATATGTAGGTTAACTAGCGGGCTCTTGGACTATCTAGGTTTCCTAGCAGGCACTTGGACTATGTACATAGCCTAGCGCGCACTTGGACTATCTAGGTTACCTAGCAGGCACATGGATTATGTACGTCCCCTAGTGGGCACTGGACTATCTAGGTAACTAACGGGCACTAGGACTATCTAGGTTAACTAGCGGGCACTTGGATTATGAAGGATCCCTAGCGGGCACTTGGACTATCTAGGTTAACTAGCAGGCACTTGGAACTATGTAGGAACCCTATCAGACATTTGGACTACTTTGGTTACCTACCAGGCACTTGACCTATCTAGGTTAACTTGTGGGCACTTGGACTATCTAGGTCAACTAGCGGGCCCTTGTACTATGTAGGTTAACTAGCGAGCACTTGGACTATCTAGGTTAACTAGCGGACCTTGGACTATGTAGGTTAACTAAAGGGCTCTTGGACTATGTAGGATAACTAGCGGGCACTTGGACGATCTAGGTTAACTAGAGGGCACTTGGACTATCTAGGTTACCTAGCGGGCACTTGGACTATGTAGGTTCCCTAGCGGCCATTTGGACTATATAGATAACCTAGTGGGCACTTAGACTTTGTAGGTTACCTAGCGGGCACTTGGACTATCTAGGTTAACTAGCGGGCACTTGGACTATGTAGGTTAACTAGCGGACACTTGCACGATCTAGGTTAACTAGCGGGCCCTTGCACTATGTAGGTTAACCAGCGGGCCCATGGATTATGTAGGTTTACTAGCAGGCACTTGGACTATCTAGGTTATCTATCATGCCCTTGGACTATGTAGTTTTCCTAGAGGGCATTTGGACTATTAAGGTTACCAAGCGGGAACTTGGACTATGTAGGTTACGTAGCGGGCACTTGGACTATCTAGGTTACCTAGCAGGCACTTTGACTATCTAGGTTAAATAACGGGCACTTGGACTATGTAGGTTGCCTAGCGGGCACTTGGACTATGTAGGTTCCCTAGCTGGCACTTGGATTATGTAGGTTCCCTATCGGGCACTTGGACTATGTAGGTTAACTAGCGGGCACTTGGACTGTCTAGGTTACCTAGCGGGCACTTGGATTATCTAGGTTAACGAACGGACACTTGGACTATGTAGGTTACCTAGCCGCCACTTGGACTCTCTAGGTTAAATAACAGGCACTTGGACTATCTAGGTTCCCTAGCGGGCACTTGTACTATCTAGGTTACCTAGCTGGCACTTGGACTATGTAGGTCAACTAGTGGGCCCTTGGACTATCTAGGTTAGCTAACGGGCACTTAGATTATGTAGGTTAACTAGCGGGCACTTGGAATATGTAGGTTAACTAGCGGACACTTGCACTATGTAGGTTAACTAGCGGGCCCATGGACTATGTAGGTTTACTAGCGGGCCTTTGGACTATCTAAGTTTCCTAAAGGGCACTTGGACTATGTAGGTTACCGAACGGGCACTTGGACTATCTAGGTTATCTAGCGGGCAGTTGGATTATGTAGGTTAACTAGGGGGCCCTTGAACGATCGAGGTTACCTAGCGGGTACTAGAACTATCTAGGTTAACTTTCAGGCACTTGCACTATCTAAGTTACCTAGCAGGCACTTGGACTATGTACGTTCCCTAGCGGGCACTTGGAGTATGTACGTACCCTAGCGGGCACTTGGACTATGTACGTTCCCTAGCGGGCACTTGGACTATCTATGTTAACTAGCGGGCACTTGGAATATGTAGGTTAACTAGCGGACACTTGCACTATGTCGGTTACCTAGCAGCCACTTGGACTATCTAGGTTACCTAGCGGGCACTTGGACTATCTAGGTTAACTAGCGTGCACTGGGACTATGTAGGTTCCTTAGCGGGCACTTGGACTATCTAGGTTGCCTAGTGGGCACTTGTACTATGTAGGTTAACTAGCGGTCCCATAGATTATGTAGGTTTACCAGCAGGCACTTGGACTATCTAGGCTAACTAGCGGGCACTTGGACTATGTAGTGTCCCTAGCGGGCATTTGGACTATCTAGGTTACCTAGCGGGCTCTTGGACTATCTAGGTTACCTAGCAGGTACTTTGACTATCAAGGTTAACTAACGGGCACTTGGACTATGTAGGTTGCCTAGCGGGCACTTAGATTATGTAGTTCCCTATCAGGCACTTGGACTATGTAGGTTAACTAGCGTGCACTTGTACTGTCTAGGTTAACTTAGCGGGCACTAGGACTATCTAGGTTAACGAATGGGCACTTGGACTATGTAGGTAACCTAACGGGCACTTGGAATGTCTAGGTTACCTAGCGGGCACCTTGATTATCTAGGTTAACTTGCAGACCTTGGACTATGTAGGTTAACTAGCGGGCCCTTGGACTATGTAGGTTACCTAGCGGGCTCTTGGACTATCTAGGTTTCCTAGCAGGCACTTGGACTATGTACATAGCCTAGCGCCCACTTGGACTATCTAGGTTACCTGGCAGGGACTTGGACTATGTACGTCCCCTAGTGGGCAATAGGACTATCTAGGTTAACTAGCGGGCACTTGGACTATCTAGGTTACCTAGCAGGCACTTGGATTATGAAGGATCCCTAGCGGGCACTTGGACTATCTAGGTTAACTAGCGGGCACTTGGACTATGTAGGTTAACGAACAGGCACTTGGACTATGCAGGTAACCTAGCGGGCACTTGGACTGTCTAGGTTACATAGCGGGCACTTGGACTTCTAGGTTAACGAACGGGCACTTGGAATATGTATGTTGCCTAGTGGGCACTTGGACAATCTAGGTTAGGTAACGGGCACTTGGACTATCTAGGTTACCTAGCGGGAACTTGGACAATGTAGGTTACCTAGCGAGCACTTTGACTATCTAGGTTAACTAGCAGACCTTGGACTATGTAGGTTAACTAGCGGGCCCTTGGAATATGTAGGTTAACTAGCGGGCTCTTGGACTATCTAGGTTTCCTAGCAGGCACTTGGACTATGTACATAGCCTAGCGCGCACTTGGACTATCTAGGTTACCTACCAGGCACATGGATTATGTACGTCCTCTAGTGGGCACTGGACTATCTAGGTAACTAACGGGCACTAGGACTATCTAGGTTAACTAGCGGGCACTTGGACTATCTAGGTTACCTAGCAGGCACTTGGATTATGAAGGATCCCTAGCGGGCACTTGGACTATCTAGGTTAACTAGAGGGCACATGGACTATGTAATATCCCTATCGGACATTTAGACTACTTTGGTTACCTACCTGGCACTTGACCTATCTAGGTTAACTTGTGGGCACTTGCACTATCTAGGTCAACTAGCGGGCCCTTGTACTATGTAGGTTAACTAGCGAGCACTTGGACTATCTAGGTTAACTAGCGGACCTTGGACTATGTAGGTTAACTAAAGGGCTCTTGGACTATGTAGGATAACTAGCGGGCACTTGGACGATCTAGGTTAACTAGAGGGCACTTGGACTATCTAGGTTACCTAGCGGGTAATTGGACTACGTAGGTTCCCTAGCGGGCATTTGGACTATATAGATAACCTAGTGAGAACTTAGATTTTGTAGGTTACCTAGCGGGCACTTGGACTATCTAGGTTAACTAGCGGGCACTTGCACTATGTAGGTTAACTAGCGGGCCCATGGATTATGTAGGTTTACTAGCAGGCACTTGGACTATCTAGGTTATCTAGCGGGCCCTTGGACTATGTAGTTTTCCTAGAGGGCATTTGGACTATTAAGGTTACCAAGCGGGAACTTGGACTATGTAGGTTACGTAGCGGGCACTTGGACAATCTAGGTTACCTAGCAGGCACTTTGACTATCTAGGTTAAATAACCGGCACTTGGACTATGTAGGTTGCCTAGCGGGCACTTGGACTATGTAGGTTCCCTAGCTGGCACTTGGATTATGTAGGTTCCCTATCGGGCACTTGGACTATCTAGGTTAACTAGCGGGCACTTGGACTGTCTAGGTTACCTAGCGGGCACTTGGATTATCTAGGTTAACGAACGGACACTTAAACTATGTAGGTTACCTAGCCGCCACTTGGACTATCTAGGTTAGCTAACAGGCACTTGGACTATCTAGGTTCCCTAGCGGGCACTTGTACTATCTAGGTTACATAGCTGGCACTTGGACTATGTAGGTCAACTAGTGGGCCCTTGGACTATCTAGGTTAGCTAACGGGCACTTAGATTATGTAGGTTAACTAGCGGGCACTTGGAATATGTAGGTTAACTAGCGGACACTTGCACTATGTAGGTTAACTAGCGGGCCCATGGACTATGTAGGTTTACTAGCGGGCCTTTGGACTATCTAAGTTTCCTAAAGGGCACTTGGACTATGTAGGTTACCTAGTGGGCACTTGGACTATCTAGGTTAACGAACGGGCACTGGGAATATGCAGGTAACCTAGGGGGCACTTAGACTGTCTAGGTTATCTAGTGGGCACTTGGACTTCTAGGTTAACGAACGGGCTCTTGGACTATGTAGGTTGCCTAGCGGGCACTTGGACTATCTAGGTTAGGTAACAGGCACTTGGATTATCTTGGTTACCTAGCGGGAACTTGGACAATGTAAGTTACCTAGCGGGCACTTGGACTATCTAGGTTACCTAACGGGCACTTTGACTATCTAGGTTACATAGTGGGCACTTGGACTATGTAGGTTAACTAGCGAGCACTTGGACTCTAGGTTACCTAGCGGGCACTTGGACTATCTAGGTTGCCTAGCGGGCCCTTGGGCAATGTAGGTTTCCTAGCGGGCACTTGGACTATCTAGGTTAACGAACGGGCCCTTGGATTATGTAGGTTCCTTAGCGGTCACTTGTACTATCTAGGTTGCCTAGCGGGCACTTGGACTATGTAGGTTAACTAGCGTGCACTTGGACTATCTAGGTTTCGTAGCGGGCACTTGGTATATAGGTTAACAAGCGGGCACTTGGACTATGTAGGTTAACTAGAGGACACTTGGACTATCTAGGTTAACTAGTGGGCCCTTGGACTATGTAGGTTAACTAGCAGGCACTCGGACAATCTAGGTTAACTAGCGGCACTTGGACGATCTAGGTTAACTAGCGGGTACTTGGACTATCAAAGTTAACAAGTGAGACCTTGGATTATGTAGGTTAACTAGCGGGACCTTGGACTATCCAGGTTACCTAGCGGGCACTTGGAGTATCTAGGTTAACGAACGGGCACTTGGAATATGCAGGTAACCTAGCGGGCACTTGGACTGTCTAGGTTACCTAGCAAGCACTTGGACTTCTAGGTTAACGAACGGGCTCTTGGACTATGTAGGTTGCCTAGCAGGCACTTGGATTTCAAGGTTAACGAACGGGCACTTGGACTATGTAGGTAACCTAGGGGGCACTTGGACAGTCTAGGTTACCTAGCGGGCACTTGGCCTATCTAGGTTCACGTTTGGGCACTTGGACTATCTATGTTACTTAGCGGGTACTTGGACTATCTAGGTTACCTACCGGGCTGTTTGACTATCTAGGTTACCTAACGGGCACTTGGACCATCTAGGTTACCTAACGGCACTTTGACTATCTAGGTTACATAGTGGGCACTTGGACTATGTAGGATAACTAGCGAACACTTGGACTCTAGGTTACCTAACGGGCACTTGGGCTATCTAGGTTACCTAGCGGGCCCTTGGACTATGTAGGTTTCCTAGCGGGCACTTGGACTATCTAGGTTAACGAACGGGCACTTGGACTATGTAGGTAACCTAGCGGGCACTTGGACAGTCTAGGTTACCTAGCAGGCACTTGGACTATCTAGGTTAATGAACGGGCACATGGACTATGTAGGTTAACTAGCGGGCACTTGGACTATGTAGGATCCCTATCGGACATTTGGACTGCTTAGGTTACCTAGCGGGCACTTGGACTATCTAGGTTAACTAGCGGGCACGTGGACTATCTAGGTCAACTAACGGGCCCTTGTACTATGTAGGTTAACTAGCGAGCACTTGGACTATCAAAGTTAACTAACGGGCAGTTGGACTATGTAGGTTCCCTAGCGGGCATTTGGACTATATAGATAACATAACGGGAACTTAGCCTTTGTAGGTTACCTAGCGGGCACTTGGACTATCTAGGTTACCTAGCGGGCACTTGGACTATCTAGGTTAACTAGCGTGCACTTGGACTATGTAGGTTCCTTAGCGGGCACTTGGACTATCTAGGTTGCCTAGCGGGCACTTGTACTATGTAGGTTAACTAGCGGTCCCATAGATTATGTAGGTTTACCAGCAGGCACTTGGACTATCTAGGCTAACTAGCGGGCACTTGGACTATGTAGTGTCCCTAGCGGGCATTTGGACTATCTAGGTTACCTAGCGGGCTCTTGGACTATCTAGGTTACCTAGCAGGCATTTTGACTATCAAGGTTAACTAACGGGCACTTGGACTATGTAGGTTGCCTAGCGGGCACTTAGATTATGTAGGTTCCCTATCGGGCACTTGGACTATGTAGGTTAACTAGCGTGCACTTGGACTGTCTAGGTTAACTTAGCGGGCACTTGGACTATGTAGGTTAACTAGAGGACACTTGGATGATCTAGGTTAACTAGCGGGCACTAGGACGATCTAGGTTAACTAATGGGCACTTGGACTCTCAAAGTTAACAAGCGAAACCTTGAACTATGTAGGTTAACTAGCGGGCCCTTGGACTATCTAGGTTACCTAGCGGGCACATGGACTATCTAGGTTAACACACGGGCACTTGGACTCTGTAGGTTCCCTAGCGGGCCCTTGGACTATGTAAATTCCCTAGCGGGTACTTGGACTATGTGGGTTAACTAGAGGGCATTTGGACTATGTAGGTTACCTAGCGGGCACTTGGACTATCTAGGTTACCTAGCGGGCATTTGGATTATGTAGGCTCCCTAGCGGGCATTTGGCCTATATAGATTCCTTAGCGGGCACTTAGAGGTTGTAGGTTACCTAGCGGGCACTTGGACTATCTAGGTTACCTAGCTGGCACTTGAACTATCTACGTTACCTAGCGGGTACTTGGAGTATGTAGGTTACCTACCGGGCTGTTGGACTATCTAGGTTACCTAGGGGCACTTGGACTATCTAGGTTAACAAGCGGGCACTTGGACTATCTAGGTTACCTAGCGAGCACTTGGACTATCTAGGTTAACTAGCGGACCTTGGACTATGTAGGTTAACTAAAGGGCTCTTGGACTATGTAGGATAACTAGCGGGCACTTGGACGATCTAGGTTAACTAGAGGGCACTTGGACTATCTAGGTTACCTAGCGGGTAATTGGACTACGTAGGTTCCCTAGCGGGCATTTGGACTATATAGATAACCTAGTGAGAACTTAGATTTTGTAGGTTACCTAGCGGGCACTTGGACTATCTAGGTTAACTAGCGGGCACTTGCACTATGTAGGTTAACTAGCGGGCCCATGGATTATGTAGGTTTACTAGCAGGCACTTGGACTATCTAGGTTATCTAGCGGGCCCTTGGACTATGTAGTTTTCCTAGAGGGCATTTGGACTATTAAGGTTACCAAGCGGGAACTTGGACTATGTAGGTTACGTAGCGGGCACTTGGACAATCTAGGTTACCTAGCAGGCACTTTGACTATCTAGGTTAAATAACCGGCACTTGGACTATGTAGGTTGCCTAGCGGGCACTTGGACTATGTAGGTTCCCTAGCTGGCACTTGGATTATGTAGGTTCCCTATCGGGCACTTGGACTATCTAGGTTAACTAGCGGGCACTTGGACTGTCTAGGTTACCTAGCGGGCACTTGGATTATCTAGGTTAACGAACGGACACTTAAACTATGTAGGTTACCTAGCCGCCACTTGGACTATCTAGGTTAGCTAACAGGCACTTGGACTATCTAGGTTCCCTAGCGGGCACTTGTACTATCTAGGTTACATAGCTGGCACTTGGACTATGTAGGTCAACTAGTGGGCCCTTGGACTATCTAGGTTAGCTAACGGGCACTTAGATTATGTAGGTTAACTAGCGGGCACTTGGAATATGTAGGTTAACTAGCGGACACTTGCACTATGTAGGTTAACTAGCGGGCCCATGGACTATGTAGGTTTACTAGCGGGCCTTTGGACTATCTAAGTTTCCTAAAGGGCACTTGGACTATGTAGGTTACCTAGTGGGCACTTGGACTATCTAGGTTAACGAACGGGCACTGGGAATATGCAGGTAACCTAGGGGGCACTTAGACTGTCTAGGTTATCTAGTGGGCACTTGGACTTCTAGGTTAACGAACGGGCTCTTGGACTATGTAGGTTGCCTAGCGGGCACTTGGACTATCTAGGTTAGGTAACAGGCACTTGGATTATCTTGGTTACCTAGCGGGAACTTGGACAATGTAAGTTACCTAGCGGGCACTTGGACTATCTAGGTTACCTAACGGGCACTTTGACTATCTAGGTTACATAGTGGGCACTTGGACTATGTAGGTTAACTAGCGAGCACTTGGACTCTAGGTTACCTAGCGGGCACTTGGACTATCTAGGTTGCCTAGCGGGCCCTTGGGCAATGTAGGTTTCCTAGCGGGCACTTGGACTATCTAGGTTAACGAACGGGCCCTTGGATTATGTAGGTTCCTTAGCGGTCACTTGTACTATCTAGGTTGCCTAGCGGGCACTTGGACTATGTAGGTTAACTAGCGTGCACTTGGACTATCTAGGTTTCGTAGCGGGCACTTGGTATATAGGTTAACAAGCGGGCACTTGGACTATGTAGGTTAACTAGAGGACACTTGGACTATCTAGGTTAACTAGTGGGCCCTTGGACTATGTAGGTTAACTAGCAGGCACTCGGACAATCTAGGTTAACTAGCGGCACTTGGACGATCTAGGTTAACTAGCGGGTACTTGGACTATCAAAGTTAACAAGTGAGACCTTGGATTATGTAGGTTAACTAGCGGGACCTTGGACTATCCAGGTTACCTAGCGGGCACTTGGAGTATCTAGGTTAACGAACGGGCACTTGGAATATGCAGGTAACCTAGCGGGCACTTGGACTGTCTAGGTTACCTAGCAAGCACTTGGACTTCTAGGTTAACGAACGGGCTCTTGGACTATGTAGGTTGCCTAGCAGGCACTTGGATTTCAAGGTTAACGAACGGGCACTTGGACTATGTAGGTAACCTAGGGGGCACTTGGACAGTCTAGGTTACCTAGCGGGCACTTGGCCTATCTAGGTTCACGTTTGGGCACTTGGACTATCTATGTTACTTAGCGGGTACTTGGACTATCTAGGTTACCTACCGGGCTGTTTGACTATCTAGGTTACCTAACGGGCACTTGGACCATCTAGGTTACCTAACGGCACTTTGACTATCTAGGTTACATAGTGGGCACTTGGACTATGTAGGATAACTAGCGAACACTTGGACTCTAGGTTACCTAACGGGCACTTGGGCTATCTAGGTTACCTAGCGGGCCCTTGGACTATGTAGGTTTCCTAGCGGGCACTTGGACTATCTAGGTTAACGAACGGGCACTTGGACTATGTAGGTAACCTAGCGGGCACTTGGACAGTCTAGGTTACCTAGCAGGCACTTGGACTATCTAGGTTAATGAACGGGCACATGGACTATGTAGGTTAACTAGCGGGCACTTGGACTATGTAGGATCCCTATCGGACATTTGGACTGCTTAGGTTACCTAGCGGGCACTTGGACTATCTAGGTTAACTAGCGGGCACGTGGACTATCTAGGTCAACTAACGGGCCCTTGTACTATGTAGGTTAACTAGCGAGCACTTGGACTATCAAAGTTAACTAACGGGCAGTTGGACTATGTAGGTTCCCTAGCGGGCATTTGGACTATATAGATAACATAACGGGAACTTAGCCTTTGTAGGTTACCTAGCGGGCACTTGGACTATCTAGGTTACCTAGCGGGCACTTGGACTATCTAGGTTAACTAGCGTGCACTTGGACTATGTAGGTTCCTTAGCGGGCACTTGGACTATCTAGGTTGCCTAGCGGGCACTTGTACTATGTAGGTTAACTAGCGGTCCCATAGATTATGTAGGTTTACCAGCAGGCACTTGGACTATCTAGGCTAACTAGCGGGCACTTGGACTATGTAGTGTCCCTAGCGGGCATTTGGACTATCTAGGTTACCTAGCGGGCTCTTGGACTATCTAGGTTACCTAGCAGGCATTTTGACTATCAAGGTTAACTAACGGGCACTTGGACTATGTAGGTTGCCTAGCGGGCACTTAGATTATGTAGGTTCCCTATCGGGCACTTGGACTATGTAGGTTAACTAGCGTGCACTTGGACTGTCTAGGTTAACTTAGCGGGCACTTGGACTATGTAGGTTAACTAGAGGACACTTGGATGATCTAGGTTAACTAGCGGGCACTAGGACGATCTAGGTTAACTAATGGGCACTTGGACTCTCAAAGTTAACAAGCGAAACCTTGAACTATGTAGGTTAACTAGCGGGCCCTTGGACTATCTAGGTTACCTAGCGGGCACATGGACTATCTAGGTTAACACACGGGCACTTGGACTCTGTAGGTTCCCTAGCGGGCCCTTGGACTATGTAAATTCCCTAGCGGGTACTTGGACTATGTGGGTTAACTAGAGGGCATTTGGACTATGTAGGTTACCTAGCGGGCACTTGGACTATCTAGGTTACCTAGCGGGCATTTGGATTATGTAGGCTCCCTAGCGGGCATTTGGCCTATATAGATTCCTTAGCGGGCACTTAGAGGTTGTAGGTTACCTAGCGGGCACTTGGACTATCTAGGTTACCTAGCTGGCACTTGAACTATCTACGTTACCTAGCGGGTACTTGGAGTATGTAGGTTACCTACCGGGCTGTTGGACTATCTAGGTTACCTAGGGGCACTTGGACTATCTAGGTTAACAAGCGGGCACTTGGACTATCTAGGTTACCTAGCGAGCACTTGGACTATCTAGGTTAACTAGCGGACCTTGGACTATGTAGGTTAACTAAAGGGCTCTTGGACTATGTAGGATAACTAGCGGGCACTTGGACGATCTAGGTTAACTAGAGGGCACTTGGACTATCTAGGTTACCTAGCGGGTAATTGGACTACGTAGGTTCCCTAGCGGGCATTTGGACTATATAGATAACCTAGTGAGAACTTAGATTTTGTAGGTTACCTAGCGGGCACTTGGACTATCTAGGTTAACTAGCGGGCACTTGCACTATGTAGGTTAACTAGCGGGCCCATGGATTATGTAGGTTTACTAGCAGGCACTTGGACTATCTAGGTTATCTAGCGGGCCCTTGGACTATGTAGTTTTCCTAGAGGGCATTTGGACTATTAAGGTTACCAAGCGGGAACTTGGACTATGTAGGTTACGTAGCGGGCACTTGGACAATCTAGGTTACCTAGCAGGCACTTTGACTATCTAGGTTAAATAACCGGCACTTGGACTATGTAGGTTGCCTAGCGGGCACTTGGACTATGTAGGTTCCCTAGCTGGCACTTGGATTATGTAGGTTCCCTATCGGGCACTTGGACTATCTAGGTTAACTAGCGGGCACTTGGACTGTCTAGGTTACCTAGCGGGCACTTGGATTATCTAGGTTAACGAACGGACACTTAAACTATGTAGGTTACCTAGCCGCCACTTGGACTATCTAGGTTAGCTAACAGGCACTTGGACTATCTAGGTTCCCTAGCGGGCACTTGTACTATCTAGGTTACATAGCTGGCACTTGGACTATGTAGGTCAACTAGTGGGCCCTTGGACTATCTAGGTTAGCTAACGGGCACTTAGATTATGTAGGTTAACTAGCGGGCACTTGGAATATGTAGGTTAACTAGCGGACACTTGCACTATGTAGGTTAACTAGCGGGCCCATGGACTATGTAGGTTTACTAGCGGGCCTTTGGACTATCTAAGTTTCCTAAAGGGCACTTGGACTATGTAGGTTACCTAGTGGGCACTTGGACTATCTAGGTTAACGAACGGGCACTGGGAATATGCAGGTAACCTAGGGGGCACTTAGACTGTCTAGGTTATCTAGTGGGCACTTGGACTTCTAGGTTAACGAACGGGCTCTTGGACTATGTAGGTTGCCTAGCGGGCACTTGGACTATCTAGGTTAGGTAACAGGCACTTGGATTATCTTGGTTACCTAGCGGGAACTTGGACAATGTAAGTTACCTAGCGGGCACTTGGACTATCTAGGTTACCTAACGGGCACTTTGACTATCTAGGTTACATAGTGGGCACTTGGACTATGTAGGTTAACTAGCGAGCACTTGGACTCTAGGTTACCTAGCGGGCACTTGGACTATCTAGGTTGCCTAGCGGGCCCTTGGGCAATGTAGGTTTCCTAGCGGGCACTTGGACTATCTAGGTTAACGAACGGGCCCTTGGATTATGTAGGTTCCTTAGCGGTCACTTGTACTATCTAGGTTGCCTAGCGGGCACTTGGACTATGTAGGTTAACTAGCGTGCACTTGGACTATCTAGGTTTCGTAGCGGGCACTTGGTATATAGGTTAACAAGCGGGCACTTGGACTATGTAGGTTAACTAGAGGACACTTGGACTATCTAGGTTAACTAGTGGGCCCTTGGACTATGTAGGTTAACTAGCAGGCACTCGGACAATCTAGGTTAACTAGCGGCACTTGGACGATCTAGGTTAACTAGCGGGTACTTGGACTATCAAAGTTAACAAGTGAGACCTTGGATTATGTAGGTTAACTAGCGGGACCTTGGACTATCCAGGTTACCTAGCGGGCACTTGGAGTATCTAGGTTAACGAACGGGCACTTGGAATATGCAGGTAACCTAGCGGGCACTTGGACTGTCTAGGTTACCTAGCAAGCACTTGGACTTCTAGGTTAACGAACGGGCTCTTGGACTATGTAGGTTGCCTAGCAGGCACTTGGATTTCAAGGTTAACGAACGGGCACTTGGACTATGTAGGTAACCTAGGGGGCACTTGGACAGTCTAGGTTACCTAGCGGGCACTTGGCCTATCTAGGTTCACGTTTGGGCACTTGGACTATCTATGTTACTTAGCGGGTACTTGGACTATCTAGGTTACCTACCGGGCTGTTTGACTATCTAGGTTACCTAACGGGCACTTGGACCATCTAGGTTACCTAACGGCACTTTGACTATCTAGGTTACATAGTGGGCACTTGGACTATGTAGGATAACTAGCGAACACTTGGACTCTAGGTTACCTAACGGGCACTTGGGCTATCTAGGTTACCTAGCGGGCCCTTGGACTATGTAGGTTTCCTAGCGGGCACTTGGACTATCTAGGTTAACGAACGGGCACTTGGACTATGTAGGTAACCTAGCGGGCACTTGGACAGTCTAGGTTACCTAGCAGGCACTTGGACTATCTAGGTTAATGAACGGGCACATGGACTATGTAGGTTAACTAGCGGGCACTTGGACTATGTAGGATCCCTATCGGACATTTGGACTGCTTAGGTTACCTAGCGGGCACTTGGACTATCTAGGTTAACTAGCGGGCACGTGGACTATCTAGGTCAACTAACGGGCCCTTGTACTATGTAGGTTAACTAGCGAGCACTTGGACTATCAAAGTTAACTAACGGGCAGTTGGACTATGTAGGTTCCCTAGCGGGCATTTGGACTATATAGATAACATAACGGGAACTTAGCCTTTGTAGGTTACCTAGCGGGCACTTGGACTATCTAGGTTACCTAGCGGGCACTTGGACTATCTAGGTTAACTAGCGTGCACTTGGACTATGTAGGTTCCTTAGCGGGCACTTGGACTATCTAGGTTGCCTAGCGGGCACTTGTACTATGTAGGTTAACTAGCGGTCCCATAGATTATGTAGGTTTACCAGCAGGCACTTGGACTATCTAGGCTAACTAGCGGGCACTTGGACTATGTAGTGTCCCTAGCGGGCATTTGGACTATCTAGGTTACCTAGCGGGCTCTTGGACTATCTAGGTTACCTAGCAGGCATTTTGACTATCAAGGTTAACTAACGGGCACTTGGACTATGTAGGTTGCCTAGCGGGCACTTAGATTATGTAGGTTCCCTATCGGGCACTTGGACTATGTAGGTTAACTAGCGTGCACTTGGACTGTCTAGGTTAACTTAGCGGGCACTTGGACTATGTAGGTTAACTAGAGGACACTTGGATGATCTAGGTTAACTAGCGGGCACTAGGACGATCTAGGTTAACTAATGGGCACTTGGACTCTCAAAGTTAACAAGCGAAACCTTGAACTATGTAGGTTAACTAGCGGGCCCTTGGACTATCTAGGTTACCTAGCGGGCACATGGACTATCTAGGTTAACACACGGGCACTTGGACTCTGTAGGTTCCCTAGCGGGCCCTTGGACTATGTAAATTCCCTAGCGGGTACTTGGACTATGTGGGTTAACTAGAGGGCATTTGGACTATGTAGGTTACCTAGCGGGCACTTGGACTATCTAGGTTACCTAGCGGGCATTTGGATTATGTAGGCTCCCTAGCGGGCATTTGGCCTATATAGATTCCTTAGCGGGCACTTAGAGGTTGTAGGTTACCTAGCGGGCACTTGGACTATCTAGGTTACCTAGCTGGCACTTGAACTATCTACGTTACCTAGCGGGTACTTGGAGTATGTAGGTTACCTACCGGGCTGTTGGACTATCTAGGTTACCTAGGGGCACTTGGACTATCTAGGTTAACAAGCGGGCACTTGGACTATCTAGGTTACCTAGCGAGCACTTGGACTATCTAGGTTAACTAGCGGACCTTGGACTATGTAGGTTAACAAAAGGGCTCTTGGACTATGTAGGATAACTAGCGGGCACTTGGACGATCTAGGTTAACTAGAGGGCACTTGGACTATCTAGGTTACCTAGCGGGTAATTGGACTACGTAGGTTCCCTAGCGGGCATTTGGACTATATAGATAACCTAGTGAGAACTTAGATTTTGTAGGTTACCTAGCGGGCACTTGGACTATCTAGGTTAACTAGCGGGCACTTGCACTATGTAGGTTAACTAGCGGGCCCATGGATTATGTAGGTTTACTAGCAGGCACTTGGACTATCTAGGTTATCTAGCGGGCCCTTGGACTATGTAGTTTTCCTAGAGGGCATTTGGACTATTAAGGTTACCAAGCGGGAACTTGGACTATGTAGGTTACGTAGCGGGCACTTGGACAATCTAGGTTACCTAGCAGGCACTTTGACTATCTAGGTTAAATAACCGGCACTTGGACTATGTAGGTTGCCTAGCGGGCACTTGGACTATGTAGGTTCCCTAGCTGGCACTTGGATTATGTAGGTTCCCTATCGGGCACTTGGACTATCTAGGTTAACTAGCGGGCACTTGGACTGTCTAGGTTACCTAGCGGGCACTTGGATTATCTAGGTTAACGAACGGACACTTAAACTATGTAGGTTACCTAGCCGCCACTTGGACTATCTAGGTTAGCTAACAGGCACTTGGACTATCTAGGTTCCCTAGCGGGCACTTGTACTATCTAGGTTACATAGCTGGCACTTGGACTATGTAGGTCAACTAGTGGGCCCTTGGACTATCTAGGTTAGCTAACGGGCACTTAGATTATGTAGGTTAACTAGCGGGCACTTGGAATATGTAGGTTAACTAGCGGACACTTGCACTATGTAGGTTAACTAGCGGGCCCATGGACTATGTAGGTTTACTAGCGGGCCTTTGGACTATCTAAGTTTCCTAAAGGGCACTTGGACTATGTAGGTTACCTAGTGGGCACTTGGACTATCTAGGTTAACGAACGGGCACTGGGAATATGCAGGTAACCTAGGGGGCACTTAGACTGTCTAGGTTATCTAGTGGGCACTTGGACTTCTAGGTTAACGAACGGGCTCTTGGACTATGTAGGTTGCCTAGCGGGCACTTGGACTATCTAGGTTAGGTAACAGGCACTTGGATTATCTTGGTTACCTAGCGGGAACTTGGACAATGTAAGTTACCTAGCGGGCACTTGGACTATCTAGGTTACCTAACGGGCACTTTGACTATCTAGGTTACATAGTGGGCACTTGGACTATGTAGGTTAACTAGCGAGCACTTGGACTCTAGGTTACCTAGCGGGCACTTGGACTATCTAGGTTGCCTAGCGGGCCCTTGGGCAATGTAGGTTTCCTAGCGGGCACTTGGACTATCTAGGTTAACGAACGGGCCCTTGGATTATGTAGGTTCCTTAGCGGTCACTTGTACTATCTAGGTTGCCTAGCGGGCACTTGGACTATGTAGGTTAACTAGCGTGCACTTGGACTATCTAGGTTTCGTAGCGGGCACTTGGTATATAGGTTAACAAGCGGGCACTTGGACTATGTAGGTTAACTAGAGGACACTTGGACTATCTAGGTTAACTAGTGGGCCCTTGGACTATGTAGGTTAACTAGCAGGCACTCGGACAATCTAGGTTAACTAGCGGCACTTGGACGATCTAGGTTAACTAGCGGGTACTTGGACTATCAAAGTTAACAAGTGAGACCTTGGATTATGTAGGTTAACTAGCGGGACCTTGGACTATCCAGGTTACCTAGCGGGCACTTGGAGTATCTAGGTTAACGAACGGGCACTTGGAATATGCAGGTAACCTAGCGGGCACTTGGACTGTCTAGGTTACCTAGCAAGCACTTGGACTTCTAGGTTAACGAACGGGCTCTTGGACTATGTAGGTTGCCTAGCAGGCACTTGGATTTCAAGGTTAACGAACGGGCACTTGGACTATGTAGGTAACCTAGGGGGCACTTGGACAGTCTAGGTTACCTAGCGGGCACTTGGCCTATCTAGGTTCACGTTTGGGCACTTGGACTATCTATGTTACTTAGCGGGTACTTGGACTATCTAGGTTACCTACCGGGCTGTTTGACTATCTAGGTTACCTAACGGGCACTTGGACCATCTAGGTTACCTAACGGCACTTTGACTATCTAGGTTACATAGTGGGCACTTGGACTATGTAGGATAACTAGCGAACACTTGGACTCTAGGTTACCTAACGGGCACTTGGGCTATCTAGGTTACCTAGCGGGCCCTTGGACTATGTAGGTTTCCTAGCGGGCACTTGGACTATCTAGGTTAACGAACGGGCACTTGGACTATGTAGGTAACCTAGCGGGCACTTGGACAGTCTAGGTTACCTAGCAGGCACTTGGACTATCTAGGTTAATGAACGGGCACATGGACTATGTAGGTTAACTAGCGGGCACTTGGACTATGTAGGATCCCTATCGGACATTTGGACTGCTTAGGTTACCTAGCGGGCACTTGGACTATCTAGGTTAACTAGCGGGCACGTGGACTATCTAGGTCAACTAACGGGCCCTTGTACTATGTAGGTTAACTAGCGAGCACTTGGACTATCAAAGTTAACTAACGGGCAGTTGGACTATGTAGGTTCCCTAGCGGGCATTTGGACTATATAGATAACATAACGGGAACTTAGCCTTTGTAGGTTACCTAGCGGGCACTTGGACTATCTAGGTTACCTAGCGGGCACTTGGACTATCTAGGTTAACTAGCGTGCACTTGGACTATGTAGGTTCCTTAGCGGGCACTTGGACTATCTAGGTTGCCTAGCGGGCACTTGTACTATGTAGGTTAACTAGCGGTCCCATAGATTATGTAGGTTTACCAGCAGGCACTTGGACTATCTAGGCTAACTAGCGGGCACTTGGACTATGTAGTGTCCCTAGCGGGCATTTGGACTATCTAGGTTACCTAGCGGGCTCTTGGACTATCTAGGTTACCTAGCAGGCATTTTGACTATCAAGGTTAACTAACGGGCACTTGGACTATGTAGGTTGCCTAGCGGGCACTTAGATTATGTAGGTTCCCTATCGGGCACTTGGACTATGTAGGTTAACTAGCGTGCACTTGGACTGTCTAGGTTAACTTAGCGGGCACTTGGACTATGTAGGTTAACTAGAGGACACTTGGATGATCTAGGTTAACTAGCGGGCACTAGGACGATCTAGGTTAACTAATGGGCACTTGGACTCTCAAAGTTAACAAGCGAAACCTTGAACTATGTAGGTTAACTAGCGGGCCCTTGGACTATCTAGGTTACCTAGCGGGCACATGGACTATCTAGGTTAACACACGGGCACTTGGACTCTGTAGGTTCCCTAGCGGGCCCTTGGACTATGTAAATTCCCTAGCGGGTACTTGGACTATGTGGGTTAACTAGAGGGCATTTGGACTATGTAGGTTACCTAGCGGGCACTTGGACTATCTAGGTTACCTAGCGGGCATTTGGATTATGTAGGCTCCCTAGCGGGCATTTGGCCTATATAGATTCCTTAGCGGGCACTTAGAGGTTGTAGGTTACCTAGCGGGCACTTGGACTATCTAGGTTACCTAGCTGGCACTTGAACTATCTACGTTACCTAGCGGGTACTTGGAGTATGTAGGTTACCTACCGGGCTGTTGGACTATCTAGGTTACCTAGGGGCACTTGGACTATCTAGGTTAACAAGCGGGCACTTGGACTATCTAGGTTACCTAGCAGGCGCTTGGACTATGTGGGTTCCCTAGCGGGCATTTGGACTATATAGGTTACCTAGCGGGCACTTGGACTATCTAGGTTAACTAGCTAGCACTTGGACTATGTATGTTCCAGAGCGGGCAATTGGACTATGTAGGTTCCCTAGTGGGCACTTGGACTATCTAGATTCCCTAAAGGCCACTTGGACTATCTAGGTTACCGAACGGGCAATTGGACTATCTAGGTTACCTAGCGGGAACTTGGACTATGTATGTTAACTAGCGGACAATTGGACGATCTAGGTTAACTAGCGGACACTTGCACTATGTAGGTTACCTAGCGGGCACTTGGACTATGTATGTTACCTAGCAGGCACTTGGACTATCTAGGGTACCTAGCAGGCACTTGGACTATGGAGGTTAACTAGCGGGCAATTGCACTCTCTAGGTTACCTAGCGGGCACTTGGACTATCTAGGTTAACTAGCAGCACTTGGACTATGTAGGTTACCTAGCAGACACTTGCACTATGTAGGTTAACTAGCGGGCACTTGGACTATGTAGGTTAACTAGAGGACACTTGGACGATCTAGGTTAACTAACGGGCACTTGGACAATCAAAGTTAACAAGCGAGCCCTTGGACTATCTAGGTTAACTAGCGGGCCCTTGGACTATCTAGGTTACCTAGATAGCACTTGGAATATATAGGTTCCCTAGAGGGCACTTGGACTATGTAGGTTAACGTACAGGCACTTGGACTATGCAGGTAACCTAGCGGGCACTTGGACTGTCTAGGTTACATAGCGGGCACTTGGACTTCTAGGTTAACGAACGGGCACTTGGAATATGTATGTTGCCTAGCGGGCACTTGGACAATCTAGGTTAGGTAACGGGCACTTGGACTATCTAGGTTACCTAGCGGGAACTTGGACAATGTAGGTTACCTAGCAGGCACTTGGACTATCTAGGTTAACTAGCGCGCACTTGGACTATCGAGGTTACCTAGCGGGCACTTGGACTATCTAGCTTACCTAGCGGGCCCTTGGACTATGTAGGTTACGTAGCGGGCACTTGGACTATCTAGGTTAACGAATGGGCACTTGGACTATGTAGGTAACCTAACGGGCACTTGGACTGTCTAGGTTACCTAGCAGGCACCTTGATTATCTAGGTTAACTTGCAGACCTTGGACTATGTAGGTTAACTAGCGGGCCCTTGGATTATATAGGTTACCTAGAGGGCTCTTGGACTATCTAGGTTTCCTAGCAGGCACTTGGACTATGTACATAGCCTAGCGCCCACTTGGACTATCTAGGTTACCTAGCAGGGACTTGGACTATGTACGTCCCCTAGTGGGCACTAGGACTATCTAGGTTAACTAGCGGGCACTTGGACTATCTAGGTTACCTAGCAGGCACTTGGATTATGAAGGATCCCTAGCGGGCACTTGGACTATCTAGGTTAACTAGCGGGCACTTGGACTATCTAGGTTAACGAACAGGCACTTGGACTATGCAGGTAACCTAGCGGGCACTTGGACTGTCTAGGTTACATAGCGGGCACTAGGACTTCTAGGTTAACGAACGGGCACTTGGAATATGTATGTTGCCTAGCGGGCACTTGGACAATCTAGGTTAGGTAATGGGCACTTGGACTATCTAGGTTACCTAGCGGGAACTTGGACAATGTAGGTTACCTAGCAGGCACTTGGACTATCTAGGTTAACTTGCGCGGACTTGGACTATCGAGGTTACCTAGCGGGCACTTGGACTATCTCGGTTACCTAGCGGGCCCTTGGACTATGTAGGTTACCTAGCGGGCACTTGGACTATCTAGGTTAACGAACGGGCACTTGGACTATGTAGGTAACCTAACGGGCACTTGGATTGTCTAGGTTACCTAGCGGGCACTTTGACTATCTCGGTTAACTAGCAGACCTTGGACTATATAGGTTAACTAGCGGGCCCTTGGAATATGTAGGTTAACTAGCGGGCTCTTGGACTATCTAGGTTTCCTAGCAGGCACTTGGACTATGTACATAGCCTAGCGCGCACTTGGACTATCTAGGTTACCTAGCAGGCACATGGATTATGTACGTCCCCTAGTGGGCACTGGACTATCTAGGTAACTAACGGGCACTAGGACTATCTAGGTTAACTAGCGGGCATTTGGATTATGAAGGATCCCTAGTGGGCACTTGGACTATCTAGGTTAACTAGCAGGCACTTGGACTATGTAGGAACCCTATCAGACATTTGGACTACTTTGGTTACCTACCAGGCACTTGACCTATCTAGGTTAACTTGTGGGCACTTGGACTATCTAGGTCAACTAGCGGGCCCTTGTACTATGTAGGTTAACTAGCGAGCACTTGGACTATCTAGGTTAACTAGCGGACCTTGGACTATGTAGGTTAACTAAAGGGCTCTTGGACTATGTAGGATAACTAGCGGGCACTTGGACGATCTAGGTTAACTAGAGGGCACTTGGACTACCTAGGTTACATAGCGGGCACTTGGACTATGTAGGTTCCCTAGCGGCCATTTGGACTATATAGATAACCTAGTGGGCACTTAGACTTTGTAGGTTACCTAGCGGGCACTTGGACTATCTAGGTTAACTAGCGGGCACTTGGACTATGTAGGTTAACTAGCGGACACTTGCACGATCTAGGTTAACTAGCGGGCCCTTGCACTATGTAGGTTAACCAGCGGGCCCATGGATTATGTAGGTTTACTAGCAGGCACTTGGACTATCTAGGTTATCTATCGGGCCCTTGGACTATGTAGTTATCCTAGAGGGCATTTGGACTATTAAGGTTACCAAGCGGGAACTTGGACTATGTAGGTTATGTAGCGGGCACTTGGACTATCTAGGTTACCTAGCAGGCACTTTGACTATCTAGGTTAAATAACGGGCACTTGGACTATGTAGGTTGCCTAGCGGGCACTTGGACTATGTAGGTTCCCTAGCTGGCACTTGGATTATGTAGGTTCCCTATCAGGCAATTGGACTATGTAGGTTAACTAGCGGGCACTTAGACTGTCTAGGTTACCTAGCGGGCACTTGGATTATCTAGGTTAACGAACGGACACTTGGACTATGTAGGTTACCTAGCCGCCACTTGGACTCTCTAGGTTAGCTAACAGGCACTTGGACTATCTAGGTTCCCTAGCGGGCACTTGTACTATCTAGGTTACCTAGCTGGCACTTGGACTATGTAGGTCAACTAGTGGGCCCTTGGACTATCTAGGTTAGCTAACGGGCACTTAGATTATGTAGGTTAACTAGCGGGCACTTGGAATATGTAGGTTAACTAGCGGACACTTGCACTATGTAGGTTAACTAGCGGGCCCATGGACTATGTAGGTTTACTAGCGGGCCTTTGGACTATCTAAGTTTCCTAAAGGGCACTTGGACTATGTAGGTTACCGAACGGGCACTTGGACTATCTAGGTTATCTAGCGGGCACTTGGATTATGTAGGTTAACTAGGGGAACCTTGAACGATCGAGGTTACCTAGCGGGTACTAGAACTATCTAGGTTAACTTTCAGGCACTTGCACTATCTAAGATACCTAGCAGGCACTTGGACTATGTACGTTCCCTAGCGGGCACTTGGAGTATGTACGTACCCTAGCGGGCACTTGGACTATGTACGTTCCCTAGCGGGCACTTGGACTATCTATGTTAACTAGCGGGCACTTGGAATATGTAGGTTAACTAGCGGACACTTGCACTATGTCGGTTACCTAGCAGCCACTTGAACTATCTAGGTTACCTAGCGGGCACTTGGACTATCTAGGTTAACTAGCGTGCACTTGGACTATGTAGGTTCCTTAGCGGGCACTTGGACTATCTAGGTTGCCTAGTGGGCACTTGTACTATGTAGGTTAACTAGCGGTCCCATAGATTATGTAGGTTTACCAGCAGGCACTTGGACTATCTAGGCTAACTAGCGGGCACTTGGACTATGTAGTGTCCCTAGCGGGCATTTGGACTATCTAGGTTACCTAGTGGGCACTTGGACTATCTAGGTTACCTAGCAGGTACTTTGACTATCAAGGTTAACTAACGGGCACTTGGACTATGTAGGTTGCCTAGCGGGCACTTAGATTATGTAGTTCCCTATCGGGCACTTGGACTATGTAGGTTAACTAGCGTGCACTTGTACTGTCTAGGTTAACTTAGCGGGCACTAGGACTATCTAGGTTAACGAATGGGCACTTGGACTATGTAGGTAACCTAACGGGCACTTGGAATGTCTAGGTTACCTAGCGGGCACCTTGATTATCTAGGTTAACTTGCAGACCTTGGACTATGTAGGTTAACTAGCGGGCCGTTGGACTATGTAGGTTACCTAGCGGGCTCTTGGACTATCTAGGTTTCCTAGCAGGCACTTGGACTATGTACATAGCCTAGCGCCCACTTGGACTATCTAGGTTACCTGGCAGGGACTTGGACTATGTACGTCCCCTAGTGGGCACTAGGACTATCTAGGTTAACTAGCGGGCACTTGGACTATCTAGGTTACCTAGCAGGCACTTGGATTATGAAGGATCCCTAGCGGGCACTTGGACTATCTAGGTTAACTAGCGGACACTTAGACTATGTAGGTTAACGAACAGGCACTTGGACTATGCAGGTAACCTAGCGGGCACTTGGACTGTCTAGGTTACATAGCGGGCACTTGGACTTCTAGGTTAACGAACGGGCACTTGGAATATGTATGTTGCCTAGCGGGCACTTGGACAATCTAGGTTGGGTAACGGGCACTTGGACTATCTAGGTTACCTAGCGGGAACTTGGACAATGTAGGTTACCTAGCGAGCACTTTGACTATCTAGGTTAACTAGCAGACCTTGGACTATGTAGGTTAACTAGCCGGCCCTTGGAATATGTAGGTTAACTAGCGCGCACTTGGACTATCTAGGTTACCTAGCAGGCACATGGATTATGTACGTCCTCTAGTGGGCACTGGACTATCTAGGTAACTAACGGGCACTAGGACTATCTAGGTTAACTAGCGGGCACTTGGACTATCTAGGTTACCTAGCAGGCACTTGGATTATGAAGGATCCCTAGCGGGCACTTGGACTATCTAGGTTAACTAGCGGGCACTTGGACTATGTAGGATCCCTATCGGACATTTGGACTACTTTGGTTACCTACCAGGCACTTGACCTATCTAGGTTAACTTGTGGGCACTTGGACTATCTAGGTCAACTAGCGGGCCCTTGTACTATGTAGGTTAACTAGCGAGCACTTGGACTACCTAAGTTAACTAGCGGACCTTGGACTATGTAGGTTAACTAAAGGTCTCTGGGACTATGTAGGATAACTAGCGGGCACTTGGACGATCTAGGTTAACTAGAGAGCACTTGGACTATCTAGGTTACCTAGCGGGCACTTGGACTATGTAGGTTCCCTAGCGGGCATTTGGACTATATAGATAACCTAGTGGGCACTTAGACTTTGTTGGTTACCTAGTGGGCACATGGACTATCTAGGTTAACTAGCGGGCACTTGGACTATGTAGTGTCCCTAGCGGGCATTTGGACTATCTAGGTTACCTAGTGGGCACTTGGACTATCTAGGTTACCTAGCGGGCTCTTGGACTATCTAGGTTACCTAGCAGGCACTTTGACTATCAAGGTTAACTAGCATGCACTTAGACTGTCTAGGTTAACTTAGCGGGCACTTGGACTATGTAGGTTAACTAGAGGACACTTGGACGATCTAGGTTAACTAGCGGGCCCTAGGACGATCTTGGTTAACTAATGGGCACTTGGACTATCAAAGTTAACAAGCGAGCCCTTGAACTATGTAAGTTAACTAGCGGGCCCTTGGACTATCTAGGTTACCTAGATAGCACTTGGAGTATATAGGTTCCCTAGCGGGCACTTGGACTATCTAGGTTAACGAACGGGCACTTGGACTGTCTAGGGTACTTAGCGGGCACTTGGACTTCTAGGTTAACGAACGGGCACTTGGACTATGTATGTTGCCTAGCGGGCACTTGGACTATCTAGGTTAGGTTACGGGCACTTGGACAATCGAGGTTACCAAGCGGGAACTTGGACAATGTAGGTTACCTAGCAGGCACTTGGACTATCTAGGTTACCTAACGGGCACTTTCACTATCTAGGTTACCTAGCGGGCACTTGGACTATGTAGGTTAACTAGCGGGCACTTGGACAATCTAGGTTAACTAGCGGGCACTTGCACTATATAAGTTACCTAGCGGGCACTTGGACTATCTAGGTTAACGAACGGGCACTTGGACTATGTAGGTTACCTAGCAGGCACTTGGACTATCTAGGTTACCTAGATAGCACTTGGACTACATAGGTTCTCTAGCGGGCACTTGGACTATCTATGTTAACGAACGGGCACTTGGACTATGCAGGTAACCTAGCGGGCACTTGGACTGTCTAGGTTACCTAGCGGGCACTTTGACTATCTAGGTTAACTAGCAGACCTGGGACTATGTAGGTTAACTAGCGGGCCCTTGGACTATGTAGGTTAACTAGCGGCACTTGGACTATCTAGGTTTCCTAGCAGGCACTTGGACTATGTACATAGCCTAGCGCCCACTTGGACTATCTAGGTTGCCTAGCGGGCACTTGGACTATGTACGTCCCCTAGTGGACACTTGACTATCTAGGTTAACTAACGGGCACTAGGACTATCTAAGTTAACTAGCGGGCACTTGGACTATCTAGGTAACCTAGCAGGCACTTTGATTATGAAGGATCCCTAGCGGGCACTTGGACTATCTAGGTTAACTAGCGGGCACTTGGACTATGTAGGTTAACTAGCGGACACTTGCACGATCTAGGTTAACTAGCGGGCCCTTGCACTATGTTGGTTAACTAGCGGGCCCATGGATTATGTAGGTTTACTAGCAGGCACTTGGACTATCTAGGTTACCTAGCGGGCAATTAGACTATGTAGTTTCCCTAGCGGGCATTTGGAGTATTAAAGTTACCAAGCGGGAACTTGGACAATGTAGGTTACCTAGCGAGCACTTTGACTATCTAGGTTAACTAGCAGACCTTGGACTATGTAGGTTAACTAGCGGGCCCTTGGAATATGTAGGTTAACTAGCGGGCTCTTGGACTATCTAGGTTTCCTAGCAGGCACTTGGACTATGTACATAGCCTAGCGCGCACTTGGACTATCTAGGTTACCTAGCAGGCACATGGATTATGTACGTCCTCTAGTGGGCACTGGACTATCTAGGTAACTAACGGGCACTAGGACTATCTAGGTTAACTAGCGGGCACTTGGACTATCTAGGTTACCTAGCAGGCACTTGGATTATGAAGGATCCCTAGCGGGCACTTGGACTATCTAGGTTAACTAGCGGGCACTTGGACTATGTAGGATCCCTATCGGACATTTGGACTACTTTGGTTACCTACCAGGCACTTGACCTATCTAGGTTAACTTGTGGGCACTTGGACTATCTAGGTCAACTAGCGGGCCCTTGTACTATGTAGGTTAACTAGCGAGCACTTGGACTATCTAAGTTAACTAGCGGACCTTGGACTATGTAGGTTAACTAAAGGGCTCTGGGACTATGTAGGATAACTAGCGGGCACTTGGACGATCTAGGTTAACTAGAGAGCACTTGGACTATCTAGGTTACCTAGCGGGCACTTGGACTATGTAGGTTCCCTAGCGGGCATTTGGACTATATAGATAACCTAGTGGGCACTTAGACTTTGTTGGTTACCTAGCGAGCACATGGACTATCTAGGTTAACTAGCGGGCACTTGGACTATGTAGTGTCCCTAGCGGGCATTTGGACTATCTAGGTTACCTAGTGGGCACTTGGACTATCTAGGTTACCTAGCGGGCTCTTGGACTATCTAGGTTACCTAGCAGGCACTTTGACTATCAAGGTTAACTAGCATGCACTTAGACTGTCTAGGTTAACTTAGCGGGCACTTGGACTATGTAGGTTAACTAGAGGACACTTGGACGATCTAGGTTAACTAGCGGGCACTAGGACGATCTTGGTTAACTAATGGGCACTTGGACTATCAAAGTTAACAAGCGAGCCCTTGAACTATGTAAGTTAACTAGCGGGCCCTTGGACTATCTAGGTTACCTAGATAGCACTTGGAGTATATAGGTTCCCTAGCGGGCACTTGGACTATCTAGGTTAACGAACGGGCACTTGGACTGTCTAGGGTACTTAGCGGGCACTTGGACTTCTAGGTTAACGAACGGGCACTTGGACTATGTATGTTGCCTAGCGGGCACTTGGACTATCTAGGTTAGGTTACGGGCACTTGGACTATCTAGGTTACCTAGCGGGAACTTGGACAATGTAGGTTACCTAGCAGGCACTTGGACTATCTAGGTTACCTAACGGGCACTTTCACTATCTAGGTTACCTAGCGGGCACTTGGACTATGTAGGTTAACTAGCGGGCACTTGGACAATCTAGGTTAACTAGCGGGCACTTGCACTATATAGGTTACCTAGCGGGCACTTGGACTATCTAGGTTAACGAACGGGCACTTGGACTATGTAGGTTACCTAGCAGGCACTTGGACTATCTAGGTTACCTAGATAGCACTTGGACTATATAGGTTCTCTAGCGGGCACTTGGACTATCTAGGTTAACGAACGGGCACTTGGACTATGCAGGTAACCTAGCGGGCACTTGGACTGTCTAGGTTACATAGCGGGCACGTGGCCTTCTAGGTTAACGAAAGGGCACTTGGACTATGTATGTGGCCTAGCGGGCACTTGGACTATCTAGGTTAGGTAAAGGGCACTTGGACTTTCTCGGTTACCTAGCGGGAACTTGGACAATGTTGGTTACCTAACGGGCACTTTGACTATCTAGGTTACCTAGCGGGCACTTGGACTATCTAGGTTAACTAGAGGGCACTTGTCCTATATAGGTTACCTAGCGGGCACTTGGACTATCTAGGTTAACGAACGGGCACTTGGACTATGTACATACCCTAGCGGGCACTTGGACTGTCTAGGTTACCTAGCGGGCACTTTGACTATCTAGGTTAACTAGCAGACCTGGGACTATGTAGGTTAACTAGCGGGCCCTTGGACTATGTAGGTTAACTAGCGGCACTTGGACTATCTAGGTTTCCTAGCAGGCACTTGGACTATGTACATAGCCTAGCGCCCACTTGGACTATCTAGGTTGCCTAGCGGGCACTTGGACTATGTACGTCCCCTAGTGGACACTTGACTATCTAGGTTAACTAACGGGCACTAGGACTATCTAGGTTAACTAGCGGGCACTTTGACTATGTACGTCCCCTAGTGGGCACTTGGACTATCTAGGTTAACTAACGGCCACTAGGACTATCTAGGTTAACTAGCGGGCACTTGGACTATCTAGGTAACCTAGCAGGCACTTGGATTATGAAGGATCCCTAGCGGGCACTTGGACTATCTAGGTTAACTAGCAGGCACTTGGACTATGTAGGTTAACTAGCGGACACTTGCACGATCTAGGTTAACTAGCGGGTCCTTGCACTATGTTGGTTAACTAGCGGGCCCATGGATTATGTAGGTTTACTAGCAGGCACTTGGACTGTCTAGGTTACCTAGCGGGCAATTAGACTATGTAGTTTCCCTAGCGGGCATTTGGAGTATTAAAGTTACCAAGCGGGAACTTGGACTATGTAGGTTACCTAGTGGGCACTTGGACTATCTACGTTACCTAGCAGGCACTTTGATTATCTAGGTTAACTAACGGGCACTTGGACTATGTAGGTTGCCTAGCGGGCACTTGGACTATGTAGGTTCCCTAGCGGGCACTTGGATTATGTAGGTTCCCTATTGGGCACATGGACTATGTAGGTTAACTAGCGGACACTTGGACTGTCTAGGTTACCTAGCGGGCACTTGGATTATCTTGGTTAACGAACGGGCACTTGGACTATGTAGGTTACCTAGCCGCCACTTGGACTATCTAGGTTAGCTAACAGGCACTTGGACTATCTAGGTTACCTAGCTGGCACTTGGACTATGTAGGTCAACTAGCGGGCCCTTGGACTACCTAGGTTAGCTAACGGGAACTTAGATTATGTAGGTTAACTAGGGGGCACTTGGAATATGTAGGTTAACTAGCGGACACTTGCACTATGTAGGTTGTCTAGCGTGCCCATAGACTATGTAGGTTTACTAGCGGGCCCTTGGACTATCTAAGTTCCCTAAAGGGCACTTGGACTATCTAGGTTACCGAACGGGCACTTGGACTATCTAGGTTACCTAGCGGGCACTTGGACTATGTAGGCTAACTAGGGGGCCCTTGGACGATCTAGGTTACCTAGCGGGTACTAGAACTATCTAAGTTACCTAGCGGGCACGTGGACTATGTACGTTCCCTAGCGGGCACTTGGACTATCTATGTTAACTACGGGCACTTGGAATATGTAGGTTATCTAGCGGACACTTGCACTATGTAGGTTACCTAGCAGGCACTTTCACTATCTAGGTTACCTAGCGGGCACTTGGACTATGTAGGTTAACTAGCGGGCACTTGGACAATCTAGGTTAACTAGCGGGCACTTGCACTATATAAGTTACCTAGCGGGCACTTGGACTATCTAGGTTAACGAACGGGCACTTGGACTATGTAGGTTACCTAGCAGGCACTTGGACTATCTAGGTTACCTAGATAGCACTTGGACTACATAGGTTCTCTAGCGGGCACTTGGACTATCTAGGTTAACGAACGGGCACTTGGACTATGCAGGTAACCTAGCGGGCACTTGGACTGTCTAGGTTACCTAGCGGGCACTTTGACTATCTAGGTTAACTAGCAGACCTGGGACTATGTAGGTTAACTAGCGGGCCCTTGGACTATGTAGGTTAACTAGCGGCACTTGGACTATCTAGGTTTCCTAGCAGGCACTTGGACTATGTACATAGCCTAGCGCCCACTTGGACTATCTAGGTTGCCTAGCGGGCACTTGGACTATGTACGTCCCCTAGTGGACACTTGACTATCTAGGTTAACTAACGGGCACTAGGACTATCTAAGTTAACTAGCGGGCACTTGGACTATCTAGGTAACCTAGCAGGCACTTTGATTATGAAGGATCCCTAGCGGGCACTTGGACTATCTAGGTTAACTAGCGGGCACTTGGACTATGTAGGTTAACTAGCGGACACTTGCACGATCTAGGTTAACTAGCGGGCCCTTGCACTATGTTGGTTAACTAGCGGGCCCATGGATTATGTAGGTTTACTAGCAGGCACTTGGACTATCTAGGTTACCTAGCGGGCAATTAGACTATGTAGTTTCCCTAGCGGGCATTTGGAGTATTAAAGTTACCAAGCGGGAACTTGGACAATGTAGGTTACCTAGCGAGCACTTTGACTATCTAGGTTAACTAGCAGACCTTGGACTATGTAGGTTAACTAGCGGGCCCTTGGAATATGTAGGTTAACTAGCGGGCTCTTGGACTATCTAGGTTTCCTAGCAGGCACTTGGACTATGTACATAGCCTAGCGCGCACTTGGACTATCTAGGTTACCTAGCAGGCACATGGATTATGTACGTCCTCTAGTGGGCACTGGACTATCTAGGTAACTAACGGGCACTAGGACTATCTAGGTTAACTAGCGGGCACTTGGACTATCTAGGTTACCTAGCAGGCACTTGGATTATGAAGGATCCCTAGCGGGCACTTGGACTATCTAGGTTAACTAGCGGGCACTTGGACTATGTAGGATCCCTATCGGACATTTGGACTACTTTGGTTACCTACCAGGCACTTGACCTATCTAGGTTAACTTGTGGGCACTTGGACTATCTAGGTCAACTAGCGGGCCCTTGTACTATGTAGGTTAACTAGCGAGCACTTGGACTATCTAAGTTAACTAGCGGACCTTGGACTATGTAGGTTAACTAAAGGGCTCTGGGACTATGTAGGATAACTAGCGGGCACTTGGACGATCTAGGTTAACTAGAGAGCACTTGGACTATCTAGGTTACCTAGCGGGCACTTGGACTATGTAGGTTCCCTAGCGGGCATTTGGACTATATAGATAACCTAGTGGGCACTTAGACTTTGTTGGTTACCTAGCGAGCACATGGACTATCTAGGTTAACTAGCGGGCACTTGGACTATGTAGTGTCCCTAGCGGGCATTTGGACTATCTAGGTTACCTAGTGGGCACTTGGACTATCTAGGTTACCTAGCGGGCTCTTGGACTATCTAGGTTACCTAGCAGGCACTTTGACTATCAAGGTTAACTAGCATGCACTTAGACTGTCTAGGTTAACTTAGCGGGCACTTGGACTATGTAGGTTAACTAGAGGACACTTGGACGATCTAGGTTAACTAGCGGGCACTAGGACGATCTTGGTTAACTAATGGGCACTTGGACTATCAAAGTTAACAAGCGAGCCCTTGAACTATGTAAGTTAACTAGCGGGCCCTTGGACTATCTAGGTTACCTAGATAGCACTTGGAGTATATAGGTTCCCTAGCGGGCACTTGGACTATCTAGGTTAACGAACGGGCACTTGGACTGTCTAGGGTACTTAGCGGGCACTTGGACTTCTAGGTTAACGAACGGGCACTTGGACTATGTATGTTGCCTAGCGGGCACTTGGACTATCTAGGTTAGGTTACGGGCACTTGGACTATCTAGGTTACCTAGCGGGAACTTGGACAATGTAGGTTACCTAGCAGGCACTTGGACTATCTAGGTTACCTAACGGGCACTTTCACTATCTAGGTTACCTAGCGGGCACTTGGACTATGTAGGTTAACTAGCGGGCACTTGGACAATCTAGGTTAACTAGCGGGCACTTGCACTATATAGGTTACCTAGCGGGCACTTGGACTATCTAGGTTAACGAACGGGCACTTGGACTATGTAGGTTACCTAGCAGGCACTTGGACTATCTAGGTTACCTAGATAGCACTTGGACTATATAGGTTCTCTAGCGGGCACTTGGACTATCTAGGTTAACGAACGGGCACTTGGACTATGCAGGTAACCTAGCGGGCACTTGGACTGTCTAGGTTACATAGCGGGCACGTGGCCTTCTAGGTTAACGAAAGGGCACTTGGACTATGTATGTGGCCTAGCGGGCACTTGGACTATCTAGGTTAGGTAAAGGGCACTTGGACTTTCTCGGTTACCTAGCGGGAACTTGGACAATGTTGATTACCTAACGGGCACTTTGACTATCTAGGTTACCTAGCGGGCACTTGGACTATCTAGGTTAACTAGAGGGCACTTGTCCTATATAGGTTACCTAGCGGGCACTTGGACTATCTAGGTTAACGAACGGGCACTTGGACTATGTACATACCCTAGCGGGCACTTGGACTGTCTAGGTTACCTAGCGGGCACTTTGACTATCTAGGTTAACTAGCAGACCTGGGACTATGTAGGTTAACTAGCGGGCCCTTGGACTATGTAGGTTAACTAGCGGCACTTGGACTATCTAGGTTTCCTAGCAGGCACTTGGACTATGTACATAGCCTAGCGCCCACTTGGACTATCTAGGTTGCCTAGCGGGCACTTGGACTATGTACGTCCCCTAGTGGACACTTGACTATCTAGGTTAACTAACGGGCACTAGGACTATCTAGGTTAACTAGCGGGCACTTTGACTATGTACGTCCCCTAGTGGGCACTTGGACTATCTAGGTTAACTAACGGCCACTAGGACTATCTAGGTTAACTAGCGGGCACTTGGACTATCTAGGTAACCTAGCAGGCACTTGGATTATGAAGGATCCCTAGCGGGCACTTGGACTATCTAGGTTAACTAGCAGGCACTTGGACTATGTAGGTTAACTAGCGGACACTTGCACGATCTAGGTTAACTAGCGGGTCCTTGCACTATGTTGGTTAACTAGCGGGCCCATGGATTATGTAGGTTTACTAGCAGGCACTTGGACTATCTAGGTTACCTAGCGGGCAATTAGACTATGTAGTTTCCCTAGCGGGCATTTGGAGTATTAAAGTTACCAAGCGGGAACTTGGACTATGTAGGTTACCTAGTGGGCACTTGGACTATCTACGTTACCTAGCAGGCACTTTGATTATCTAGGTTAACTAACGGGCACTTGGACTATGTAGGTTGCCTAGCGGGCACTTGGACTATGTAGGTTCCCTAGCGGGCACTTGGATTATGTAGGTTCCCTATTGGGCACATGGACTATGTAGGTTAACTAGCGGACACTTGGACTGTCTAGGTTACCTAGCGGGCACTTGGATTATCTTGGTTAACGAACGGGCACTTGGACTATGTAGGTTACCTAGCCGCCACTTGGACTATCTAGGTTAGCTAACAGGCACTTGGACTATCTAGGTTACCTAGCTGGCACTTGGACTATGTAGGTCAACTAGCGGGCCCTTGGACTACCTAGGTTAGCTAACGGGAACTTAGATTATGTAGGTTAACTAGGGGGCACTTGGAATATGTAGGTTAACTAGCGGACACTTGCACTATGTAGGTTGTCTAGCGTGCCCATAGACTATGTAGGTTTACTAGCGGGCCCTTGGACTATCTAAGTTCCCTAAAGGGCACTTGGACTATCTAGGTTACCGAACGGGCACTTGGACTATCTAGGTTACCTAGCGGGCACTTGGACTATGTAGGCTAACTAGGGGGCCCTTGGACGATCTAGGTTACCTAGCGGGTACTAGAACTATCTAAGTTACCTAGCGGGCACGTGGACTATGTACGTTCCCTAGCGGGCACTTGGACTATCTATGTTAACTACGGGCACTTGGAATATGTAGGTTATCTAGCGGACACTTGCACTATGTAGGTTACCTAGCAGGCACTTTCACTATCTAGGTTACCTAGCGGGCACTTGGACTATGTAGGTTAACTAGCGGGCACTTGGACAATCTAGGTTAACTAGCGGGCACTTGCACTATATAAGTTACCTAGCGGGCACTTGGACTATCTAGGTTAACGAACGGGCACTTGGACTATGTAGGTTACCTAGCAGGCACTTGGACTATCTAGGTTACCTAGATAGCACTTGGACTACATAGGTTCTCTAGCGGGCACTTGGACTATCTAGGTTAACGAACGGGCACTTGGACTATGCAGGTAACCTAGCGGGCACTTGGACTGTCTAGGTTACCTAGCGGGCACTTTGACTATCTAGGTTAACTAGCAGACCTGGGACTATGTAGGTTAACTAGCGGGCCCTTGGACTATGTAGGTTAACTAGCGGCACTTGGACTATCTAGGTTTCCTAGCAGGCACTTGGACTATGTACATAGCCTAGCGCCCACTTGGACTATCTAGGTTGCCTAGCGGGCACTTGGACTATGTACGTCCCCTAGTGGACACTTGACTATCTAGGTTAACTAACGGGCACTAGGACTATCTAAGTTAACTAGCGGGCACTTGGACTATCTAGGTAACCTAGCAGGCACTTTGATTATGAAGGATCCCTAGCGGGCACTTGGACTATCTAGGTTAACTAGCGGGCACTTGGACTATGTAGGTTAACTAGCGGACACTTGCACGATCTAGGTTAACTAGCGGGCCCTTGCACTATGTTGGTTAACTAGCGGGCCCATGGATTATGTAGGTTTACTAGCAGGCACTTGGACTATCTAGGTTACCTAGCGGGCAATTAGACTATGTAGTTTCCCTAGCGGGCATTTGGAGTATTAAAGTTACCAAGCGGGAACTTGGACAATGTAGGTTACCTAGCGAGCACTTTGACTATCTAGGTTAACTAGCAGACCTTGGACTATGTAGGTTAACTAGCGGGCCCTTGGAATATGTAGGTTAACTAGCGGGCTCTTGGACTATCTAGGTTTCCTAGCAGGCACTTGGACTATGTACATAGCCTAGCGCGCACTTGGACTATCTAGGTTACCTAGCAGGCACATGGATTATGTACGTCCTCTAGTGGGCACTGGACTATCTAGGTAACTAACGGGCACTAGGACTATCTAGGTTAACTAGCGGGCACTTGGACTATCTAGGTTACCTAGCAGGCACTTGGATTATGAAGGATCCCTAGCGGGCACTTGGACTATCTAGGTTAACTAGCGGGCACTTGGACTATGTAGGATCCCTATCGGACATTTGGACTACTTTGGTTACCTACCAGGCACTTGACCTATCTAGGTTAACTTGTGGGCACTTGGACTATCTAGGTCAACTAGCGGGCCCTTGTACTATGTAGGTTAACTAGCGAGCACTTGGACTATCTAAGTTAACTAGCGGACCTTGGACTATGTAGGTTAACTAAAGGGCTCTGGGACTATGTAGGATAACTAGCGGGCACTTGGACGATCTAGGTTAACTAGAGAGCACTTGGACTATCTAGGTTACCTAGCGGGCACTTGGACTATGTAGGTTCCCTAGCGGGCATTTGGACTATATAGATAACCTAGTGGGCACTTAGACTTTGTTGGTTACCTAGCGAGCACATGGACTATCTAGGTTAACTAGCGGGCACTTGGACTATGTAGTGTCCCTAGCGGGCATTTGGACTATCTAGGTTACCTAGTGGGCACTTGGACTATCTAGGTTACCTAGCGGGCTCTTGGACTATCTAGGTTACCTAGCAGGCACTTTGACTATCAAGGTTAACTAGCATGCACTTAGACTGTCTAGGTTAACTTAGCGGGCACTTGGACTATGTAGGTTAACTAGAGGACACTTGGACGATCTAGGTTAACTAGCGGGCACTAGGACGATCTTGGTTAACTAATGGGCACTTGGACTATCAAAGTTAACAAGCGAGCCCTTGAACTATGTAAGTTAACTAGCGGGCCCTTGGACTATCTAGGTTACCTAGATAGCACTTGGAGTATATAGGTTCCCTAGCGGGCACTTGGACTATCTAGGTTAACGAACGGGCACTTGGACTGTCTAGGGTACTTAGCGGGCACTTGGACTTCTAGGTTAACGAACGGGCACTTGGACTATGTATGTTGCCTAGCGGGCACTTGGACTATCTAGGTTAGGTTACGGGCACTTGGACTATCTAGGTTACCTAGCGGGAACTTGGACAATGTAGGTTACCTAGCAGGCACTTGGACTATCTAGGTTACCTAACGGGCACTTTCACTATCTAGGTTACCTAGCGGGCACTTGGACTATGTAGGTTAACTAGCGGGCACTTGGACAATCTAGGTTAACTAGCGGGCACTTGCACTATATAGGTTACCTAGCGGGCACTTGGACTATCTAGGTTAACGAACGGGCACTTGGACTATGTAGGTTACCTAGCAGGCACTTGGACTATCTAGGTTACCTAGATAGCACTTGGACTATATAGGTTCTCTAGCGGGCACTTGGACTATCTAGGTTAACGAACGGGCACTTGGACTATGCAGGTAACCTAGCGGGCACTTGGACTGTCTAGGTTACATAGCGGGCACGTGGCCTTCTAGGTTAACGAAAGGGCACTTGGACTATGTATGTGGCCTAGCGGGCACTTGGACTATCTAGGTTAGGTAAAGGGCACTTGGACTTTCTCGGTTACCTAGCGGGAACTTGGACAATGTTGGTTACCTAACGGGCACTTTGACTATCTAGGTTACCTAGCGGGCACTTGGACTATCTAGGTTAACTAGAGGGCACTTGTCCTATATAGGTTACCTAGCGGGCACTTGGACTATCTAGGTTAACGAACGGGCACTTGGACTATGTACATACCCTAGCGGGCACTTGGACTGTCTAGGTTACCTAGCGGGCACTTTGACTATCTAGGTTAACTAGCAGACCTGGGACTATGTAGGTTAACTAGCGGGCCCTTGGACTATGTAGGTTAACTAGCGGCACTTGGACTATCTAGGTTTCCTAGCAGGCACTTGGACTATGTACATAGCCTAGCGCCCACTTGGACTATCTAGGTTGCCTAGCGGGCACTTGGACTATGTACGTCCCCTAGTGGACACTTGACTATCTAGGTTAACTAACGGGCACTAGGACTATCTAGGTTAACTAGCGGGCACTTTGACTATGTACGTCCCCTAGTGGGCACTTGGACTATCTAGGTTAACTAACGGCCACTAGGACTATCTAGGTTAACTAGCGGGCACTTGGACTATCTAGGTAACCTAGCAGGCACTTGGATTATGAAGGATCCCTAGCGGGCACTTGGACTATCTAGGTTAACTAGCAGGCACTTGGACTATGTAGGTTAACTAGCGGACACTTGCACGATCTAGGTTAACTAGCGGGTCCTTGCACTATGTTGGTTAACTAGCGGGCCCATGGATTATGTAGGTTTACTAGCAGGCACTTGGACTATCTAGGTTACCTAGCGGGCAATTAGACTATGTAGTTTCCCTAGCGGGCATTTGGAGTATTAAAGTTACCAAGCGGGAACTTGGACTATGTAGGTTACCTAGTGGGCACTTGGACTATCTACGTTACCTAGCAGGCACTTTGATTATCTAGGTTAACTAACGGGCACTTGGACTATGTAGGTTGCCTAGCGGGCACTTGGACTATGTAGGTTCCCTAGCGGGCACTTGGATTATGTAGGTTCCCTATTGGGCACATGGACTATGTAGGTTAACTAGCGGACACTTGGACTGTCTAGGTTACCTAGCGGGCACTTGGATTATCTTGGTTAACGAACGGGCACTTGGACTATGTAGGTTACCTAGCCGCCACTTGGACTATCTAGGTTAGCTAACAGGCACTTGGACTATCTAGGTTACCTAGCTGGCACTTGGACTATGTAGGTCAACTAGCGGGCCCTTGGACTACCTAGGTTAGCTAACGGGAACTTAGATTATGTAGGTTAACTAGGGGGCACTTGGAATATGTAGGTTAACTAGCGGACACTTGCACTATGTAGGTTGTCTAGCGTGCCCATAGACTGTGTAGGTTTACTAGCGGGCCCTTGGACTATCTAAGTTCCCTAAAGGGCACTTGGACTATCTAGGTTACCGAACGGGCACTTGGACTATCTAGGTTACCTAGCGGGCACTTGGACTATGTAGGCTAACTAGGGGGCCCTTGGACGATCTAGGTTACCTAGCGGGTACTAGAACTATCTAAGTTACCTAGCGGGCACGTGGACTATGTACGTTCCCTAGCGGGCACTTGGACTATCTATGTTAACTACGGGCACTTGGAATATGTAGGTAATCTAGCGGACACTTGCACTATGTAGGTTACCTAGCAGGCACTTTCACTATCTAGGTTACCTAGCGGGCACTTGGACTATGTAGGTTAACTAGCGGGCACTTGGACAATCTAGGTTAACTAGCGGGCACTTGCACTATATAAGTTACCTAGCGGGCACTTGGACTATCTAGGTTAACGAACGGGCACTTGGACTATGTAGGTTACCTAGCAGGCACTTGGACTATCTAGGTTACCTAGATAGCACTTGGACTACATAGGTTCTCTAGCGGGCACTTGGACTATCTAGGTTAACGAACGGGCACTTGGACTATGCAGGTAACCTAGCGGGCACTTGGACTGTCTAGGTTACCTAGCGGGCACTTTGACTATCTAGGTTAACTAGCAGACCTGGGACTATGTAGGTTAACTAGCGGGCCCTTGGACTATGTAGGTTAACTAGCGGCACTTGGACTATCTAGGTTTCCTAGCAGGCACTTGGACTATGTACATAGCCTAGCGCCCACTTGGACTATCTAGGTTGCCTAGCGGGCACTTGGACTATGTACGTCCCCTAGTGGACACTTGACTATCTAGGTTAACTAACGGGCACTAGGACTATCTAAGTTAACTAGCGGGCACTTGGACTATCTAGGTAACCTAGCAGGCACTTTGATTATGAAGGATCCCTAGCGGGCACTTGGACTATCTAGGTTAACTAGCGGGCACTTGGACTATGTAGGTTAACTAGCGGACACTTGCACGATCTAGGTTAACTAGCGGGCCCTTGCACTATGTTGGTTAACTAGCGGGCCCATGGATTATGTAGGTTTACTAGCAGGCACTTGGACTATCTAGGTTACCTAGCGGGCAATTAGACTATGTAGTTTCCCTAGCGGGCATTTGGAGTATTAAAGTTACCAAGCGGGAACTTGGACAATGTAGGTTACCTAGCGAGCACTTTGACTATCTAGGTTAACTAGCAGACCTTGGACTATGTAGGTTAACTAGCGGGCCCTTGGAATATGTAGGTTAACTAGCGGGCTCTTGGACTATCTAGGTTTCCTAGCAGGCACTTGGACTATGTACATAGCCTAGCGCGCACTTGGACTATCTAGGTTACCTAGCAGGCACATGGATTATGTACGTCCTCTAGTGGGCACTGGACTATCTAGGTAACTAACGGGCACTAGGACTATCTAGGTTAACTAGCGGGCACTTGGACTATCTAGGTTACCTAGCAGGCACTTGGATTATGAAGGATCCCTAGCGGGCACTTGGACTATCTAGGTTAACTAGCGGGCACTTGGACTATGTAGGATCCCTATCGGACATTTGGACTACTTTGGTTACCTACCAGGCACTTGACCTATCTAGGTTAACTTGTGGGCACTTGGACTATCTAGGTCAACTAGCAGGCCCTTGTACTATGTAGGTTAACTAGCGAGCACTTGGACTATCTAAGTTAACTAGCGGACCTTGGACTATGTAGGTTAACTAAAGGGCTCTGGGACTATGTAGGATAACTAGCGGGCACTTGGACGATCTAGGTTAACTAGAGAGCACTTGGACTATCTAGGTTACCTAGCGGGCACTTGGACTATGTAGGTTCCCTAGCGGGCATTTGGACTATATAGATAACCTAGTGGGCACTTAGACTTTGTTGGTTACCTAGCGAGCACATGGACTATCTAGGTTAACTAGCGGGCACTTGGACTATGTAGTGTCCCTAGCGGGCATTTGGACTATCTAGGTTACCTAGTGGGCACTTGGACTATCTAGGTTACCTAGCGGGCTCTTGGACTATCTAGGTTACCTAGCAGGCACTTTGACTATCAAGGTTAACTAGCATGCACTTAGACTGTCTAGGTTAACTTAGCGGGCACTTGGACTATGTAGGTTAACTAGAGGACACTTGGACGATCTAGGTTAACTAGCGGGCACTAGGACGATCTTGGTTAACTAATGGGCACTTGGACTATCAAAGTTAACAAGCGAGCCCTTGAACTATGTAAGTTAACTAGCGGGCCCTTGGACTATCTAGGTTACCTAGATAGCACTTGGAGTATATAGGTTCCCTAGCGGGCACTTGGACTATCTAGGTTAACGAACAGGCACTTGGACTGTCTAGGGTACTTAGCGGGCACTTGGACTTCTAGGTTAACGAACGGGCACTTGGACTATGTATGTTGCCTAGCGGGCACTTGGACTATCTAGGTTAGGTTACGGGCACTTGGACTATCTAGGTTACCTAGCGGGAACTTGGACAATGTAGGTTACCTAGCAGGCACTTGGACTATCTAGGTTACCTAACGGGCACTTTCACTATCTAGGTTACCTAGCGGGCACTTGGACTATGTAGGTTAACTAGCGGGCACTTGGACAATCTAGGTTAACTAGCGGGCACTTGCACTATATAGGTTACCTAGCGGGCACTTGGACTATCTAGGTTAACGAACGGGCACTTGGACTATGTAGGTTACCTAGCAGGCACTTGGACTATCTAGGTTACCTAGATAGCACTTGGATTATATAGGTTCTCTAGCGGGCACTTGGACTATCTAGGTTAACGAACGGGCACTTGGACTATGCAGGTAACCTAGCGGGCACTTGGACTGTCTAGGTTACATAGCGGGCACGTGGCCTTCTAGGTTAACGAAAGGGCACTTGGACTATGTATGTGGCCTAGCGCCCACTTGGACTATCTAGGTTGCCTAGCGGGCACTTGGACTATGTACGTCCCCTAGTGGACACTTGACTATCTAGGTTAACTAACGGGCACTAGGACTATCTAGGTTAACTAGCGGGCACTTTGACTATGTACGTCCCCTAGTGGGCACTTGGACTATCTAGGTTAACTAACGGCCACTAGGACTATCTAGGTTAACTAGCGGGCACTTGGACTATCTAGGTAACCTAGCAGGCACTTGGATTATGAAGGATCCCTAGCGGGCACTTGGACTATCTAGGTTAACTAGCAGGCACTTGGACTATGTAGGTTAACTAGCGGACACTTGCACGATCTAGGTTAACTAGCGGGTCCTTGCACTATGTTGGTTAACTAGCGGGCCCATGGATTATGTAGGTTTACTAGCAGGCACTTGGACTATCTAGGTTACCTAGCGGGCAATTAGACTATGTAGTTTCCCTAGCGGGCATTTGGAGTATTAAAGTTACCAAGCGGGAACTTGGACTATGTAGGTTACCTAGTGGGCACTTGGACTATCTACGTTACCTAGCAGGCACTTTGATTATCTAGGTTAACTAACGGGCACATGGACTATGTAGGTTGCCTAGCGGGCACTTGGACTATGTAGGTTCCCTAGCGGGCACTTGGATTATGTAGGTTCCCTATTGGGCACATGGACTATGTAGGTTAACTAGCGGACACTTGGACTGTCTAGGTTACCTAGCGGGCACTTGGATTATCTTGGTTAACGAACGGGCACTTGGACTATGTAGGTTACCTAGCCGCCACTTGGACTATCTAGGTTAGCTAACAGGCACTTGGACTATCTAGGTTACCTAGCTGGCACTTGGACTATGTAGGTCAACTAGCGGGCCCTTGGACTACCTAGGTTAGCTAACGGGAACTTAGATTATGTAGGTTAACTAGGGGGCACTTGGAATATGTAGGTTAACTAGCGGACACTTGCACTATGTAGGTTGTCTAGCGTGCCCATAGACTATGTAGGTTTACTAGCGGGCCCTTGGACTATCTAAGTTCCCTAAAGGGCACTTGGACTATCTAGGTTACCGAACGGGCACTTGGACTATCTAGGTTACCTAGCGGGCACTTGGACTATGTAGGCTAACTAGGGGGCCCTTGGACGATCTAGGTTACCTAGCGGGTACTAGAACTATCTAAGTTACCTAGCGGGCACGTGGACTATGTACGTTCCCTAGCGGGCACTTGGACTATCTATGTTAACTACGGGCACTTGGAATATGTAGGTTATCTAGCGGACACTTGCACTATGTAGGTTACCTAGCAGGCACTTGGACTATCTAGGTTAACTAGCGTGCACTTGGACTATGTAGGTTCCTTAGAGGGCACTTGGACTATCTAGGTTGCCTAGCGGGCACTTGTACTATGTAGGTTAACTAGCGTGCCCTTGGACTATCTAGGTTACGTAGCGGGCACTTGGTATATAGGTTAACTAGCGGGCACTTGGTCTACGTAGGTTAACTAGCGGACACTTGCACAATCTAGGTTACCTAGCAGGCACTTGGATTATGAAGGATCTCTAGCGGGCACTTGGACTATCTAGGTTAACTAGCGGGCACTTGGACTATGTAGGTTAACTAGCGGACACTTGCACGATCTAGGTTAACTAGCGGGCCTTTGCACTATGTAGGTTAACTAGCGGGCCCATGGATTATGTAGGTTTACTAGCAGGCACTTGGACTATCTAGGTTAACTAGCGGGCCCTTGGACTATGTAGTTTCCCTAGAGGGCATTTGGACTATTAAGGTTACCAAGCGGGAACTTGGACTATGTAGGTTACCTAGCGGGCACTTGGACTATCTAGGTTACCTAGCAGGCACTTTGACTATCTAGGTTAAATAACGGGCACTTGGACTATGTAGGTTGCCTACCGGGCACTTGGACTATGTAGGTTCCCTAGCTGGCACTTGGATTATGTAGGTTCCCTATTGGGCACTTGGACTATGTAGGTTAACTAGTGGGCACTTGGACTGTCTAGGTTACCTAGCGGGCACTTGGATTATCTAGGTTAACGAACGGACACTTGGACTATGTAGGTTACTTAGCCGCCACTTGGACTATCTAGGTTAAATAACAGGCACTTGGACTATCTAGGTTCCCTAGGGGGCACTTGTACTATCTAGGTTACCTAGCTGGCACTTTGACTATGTAGGTGAACTAGCGGGCCCTTGGACTATCTACGTTAGCTAACGGGCACTTACATTATGTAGGTTAACTAGCGGGCACTTGGAATATGTAGTTTAACTAGCGGACACTTGCACTATGTAGGTTAACTAGCGGGCCCATGGACTATGTAGGTTTACTAGCGGGCCTTTGGACTATCTAGGATCCCTAAAGGGCACTTGGACTATCTAGGTTACCGAACGGTCACTTGGACTATCTAGGTTATCTAGCGGGCACTTGGATTATGTAGGTTAACTAGGGGGCCCTTGAACGATCGAGGTTACCTAGCGGGTACTAGAACTATCTAGGTTAACTAGCAGGCACTTGCACTATCTAAGTTACCCAGCAGGCACTTGGACTATTTACGTTCCCTAGCGGGCATTTGGACTATGTACGTTCCCTAGCGGGCACTTGGACTATGTACATTCCCTAGCGGGCACTTGGACTATCTATGTTAACTAGCGGGCACTTGGAATATGTAGGTTAACTAGCGGACACTTGCACTATGTTGGTTACGTAGCAGGCACTTGGACTATCTAGGTTAACTAGCGGGCACTTGGACTATCTAGGTTAACTAGCGTGCACTTGGACTTTGCAAGTTCCTTAGCGGGCACTTGGACTATCTAGGTTGCCTAGCGGGCACTTGTACTATGTAGGTTAACTAGCGTGCCCTTGGACTATCTAGGTTACGTAGCGCGCACTTGGACTATCTAGGTTAACTAGAGGACACTTACACGATCTAGGTTAACTAGCGGGCCCTTGTACTATGTAGATTAACTAGCGGGCCCATAGATTATGTAGGTTTACTAGCAGGCACTTGAACTATCTGGGCTAACTAGCGGGCACTTGGACTATGTAGTGTCCCTAGCGGGCATTTGGACTATCTAGGTTAACTAGCTGACTTTGGACTATGTAGGTTAACTAGCGGGCACTTGGACTATCCAAGTAAACTAGCTGACCTTGGACTATGTAGGTTAACTAGCGGGCACTTGGACTATCTAGGTTAACTAGCTGACTTTGGACTATGTAGGTTAACTAGCGGGCACTTGGACTATCCAAGTTAACTAGCTGACCTTGGACTATGTAGGTTAACTAGGGGGCAATTGGACTGTGTAGGTTACCTAGCGGGAACTTGGACTATGTAGGTTAACTAGCGGACACTTGGACGATCTAGGTTAACTAGCGGGCACTTGGAATATCTAGGTTAACTAGCGGGCAATTGGACTGTCTGGGATACCTAGTGGGCACTTGGACTATGTAGTTTACCTAGCACGCACTTGGACTATGTAGGTTAACTAGCGGGCATTTGGACTATCTAGGTTACCTAGAGGGCACTTGGACTATGTACGTTCCCTAGCGGGAACTTGGGCTATCTACGTTACCTAGCGGGCAATTGGACTATGTAGGTTAACGAACGGGCACTTGGACTATGTAGGTAACATAATGGTCACTTGGACTGTCTAGGTTACCTAGCGGGGACTTGGACTATGTAGGTTAACTAGCGGTCACTTGGACTATGTAAGATCCCTATCGGACATTTGTACTACTTAGGTTAACTAGCGGGCACTTTGACTATCTTGGTTAACTAGCGGGAACTTGGACTATCTAGGTCAACTAGCGGGCCCTTGTACGATGTAGGTTAACTAGCGGGCACTTGGACTATCTAGGTTAACTAGCGGACCTTGTACTATGTAGGTTAACTAGCGGGCACTTGGACTATGTACGTCCCCTAGTGGGCACTTGGACTATCTAGGTTAACTAACGGGCACTAGGACTATCTAGGTTAACTAGCGGGCACTGGACTACCTAGGTTACCTAGCAGGCACTTGGATTATGAAGGATCCCTAGCGGGCACTTGGACAATCTAAGTTAACTAGCGGGCACTTGGATTATCTAGGTTAACTAGCGGGCACTTGGACTATCAAAGTTAACAAGTGAGCCCTTGGACTATGTAGGTTAAGTAGCGGGCCCATGGACTATCTGGGTTACCTACCGGCACTTGGACTATCTAAGTTAATGAACGGGCACTTGGAATATGCAGGTAACCTAGCGGGCACTTGGACTGTCTAGGTTACCTAGCGGGCACTTGGACTTCTAGGTTAACAAACGGGCACTTGGACATTGTAGGATGCTTAGAGGGCACTTGGACAATCTAGGTTAGGTAACGGGCACTTTGAGTATCTAGGTTACCTAGCGGGAACTTGGACAATATAAGTTACCTAGCGGGCACTTGGACTATCTAGGTTACATAGCGGGCACTTGGACTATGTAGGTTAACTAGCGAGCACTTGGACTCTAGGTTACCTAGCGGGCACTTGGACTATGTAGGTTTCCTAGCGGGCACTTTGACTATCTAGGTTAACGAACGGGCACTTGGAATATGTAGGTAACCTAGCGGGCACTTGGACAGTCTAGGTTACCTAGCTGGCACTTGGACTATCTAGGTTAACGAACGGGCACTTGGACTATCTAGGTTAACTAGCGGGCACTTGGACTATATAGGTCAACTAGCGGGCCCTTGTACTATGTAGGTTAACTAGCGAGCACTTGGAGTATCTAGATTAACTAGCGGACCTTGGTCTACGTACGTTAACTAGCGGGCCCTTGGACTATGTAGGTTAACTAGCGGGCACTTGGACGATATAGGTTAACTAGAGGACACTTGGACTATCTAGGTTAACTAGCGTGCACTTGGACTATCTAGGTTAACTAGCGGGCACTTGGACTATCAAAGTTAACAAGTGAGCCCTTGGACTATGTAGGTTAACTAGCGGGCCCTTGGACTATCTAGGTTACCTAGCGGGCACTTGGACTATCTAGGTTACCTAGCGGGCACTTGGACTTCTAGGTTAACGAACGGGCACTTGGACTATGTAAGATGCTTAGCGGGCACTTGGACAATCTAGGTTAGGTAACGGGCACTTTGAGTATCTAGGTTACCTAGCGGGAACTTGGACAATATAAGTTACCTAGCGGGCACTTGGACTATCTAGGTTACCTAGCGGGCCCTTGGACTATGTAGGTTTCCTAGCGGGCACTTTGACTATCTAGGTTAACGAACGGACACTTGGAATATGTAGGTTATCTAGCGGGCACTTGGACAGTCTAGGTTACCTAACTGGCACTTGGACTATCTAGGTTAACGAACGGCACTTGGACTATCTAGGTTAACTAGCGGTCACTTGGACTATCTAGGTCAACTAGCGGGCCCTTGTACTATGTAGGTTAACTAGCGGGCACTTGGAGTATCTAGGTTACCTAGCGGGAACTTGGACAATATAAGTTACCTAGCGGGCACTTGGACTATCTAGGTTACCTAGCGGGCCCTTGGACTATGTAGGTTTCCTAGCGGGCACTTTGACTATCTAGGTTAACGAACGGACACTTGGAATATTTAGGTTACCTAGCGGGCACTTGGACAGTCTAGGTTACCTAACTGGCACTTGGACTATCTAGGTTAACGAACGGCACTTGGACTATCTAGGTTAACTAGCGGTCACTTGGACTATCTAGGTCAACTAGCGGGCCCTTGGTCTATGTAGGTTAACTAGCGGGCACTTGGACGATATAGGTTAACTAGAGGGCACTTGGACTATCTAGGTTAACTAGCGTGCACTTGGACTATCTAGGTTAACTAGCGGGCACTTGGATGATCAATGTAAACTAGCGGGCACTTGGACTATCTAGGTTAGCTAACGGGCACTTGGACTAAGTACGTCCCCTAGTGGGCACTTGGACATCCTAGGTTAACTAACGGGCACTAGGACTATCTAGGTTAACTAGCGGGCACTTGGACTATGTAGGTCAACTAGCGGGCCCTTGGACAATCTAGGTTAGCTAACTGGCACTTGGACTATGTAGGTTAACTAGCAGACACTTGCACGATTTAGGTTAACTAGCGGGCTCTTGCACTATGTAGGTTAACTAGTGGGACCATTGACTATGTTGGTTAACTAGCGGGCACTTGACGATCTAGGTTAACTAGCGGGCACTTGGACGATCTAGGTTAACTAGCGGGCACTTGGACTATGTAGGTTCCCTAGCGGGCATTTGGACTATATAGATAACCTATCGGGCACTTAGACTTTGTAGGTTAGCTAGCGGGCCCTTGGACTATGTAGGTTAACTAGCGGGCCCTTGGGCTATGTAGGTTACTTAGCGGGCACTTGGACGATCTAGGTTAACTAGCGGGTACTTGGACTATGTAAGTTAACTAGCGGGCCCTTGGACTATGTAGATTAACTAGCGGAACTTGGATTATCTACGTTAACTAGCGGGCCCTTGGACTATGTAGATTTCCTAGCGGGCATTTGGACTACATAGATAACCTAGCGGGCACATAGATTTTGTAGGTTACCTAGCGGGCACTTGGACTATCTAGGTTACCTAGCTGGCACTTGAATTATCTACGTTACCTAGCGGGTTCTTGGAGTATGTAGGTTATCTAGCGGGCTGTTGGACTATCTAGGTTAACTAACGGGCACTTGGACTATGTAGGTCCCTAACGGGCCCTTGGACTATGTAAATTCCCTAGCGGGCATTTGGACTATGTGGTTTCCCTAGCGGGCCCTTGGACTATGTAAGTTCCCTAGCAAGCACTTGGACTATGTAGGTTCCCTAGCGGGCACTTGGATTATGTAGGTTCCCTATCGGGCACTTGGACTATTTAGGTTAACTAGCGGGCCCTTGGACTATCTAGATTAACTAGCGGGCCTTGGACTATCTAGGTTTACTAGCGGGCACTTGGACTATCTAGGTTAACTTGCGGGCACTTGGTCTATGTAGTTTCCCTAGCGGGCATTTGGATTATTTAGGTTAACTAGCTGACTTTGGACTATGTAGGTTAACTAGCGGGCACTTGGACTATCCAAGTTAACTAGCTGACCTTGGACTATGTAGGTTAACTAGCGGGCACTTGGACTATCTAGGTTAACTAGCTGACTTTGGACTATGTAGGTTAACTAGCGGTCACTTGGACTATCCAAGTTAACTAGCTGACCTTGGACTATGTAGGTTAACTAGCGGGCACTTGGACGATATATGTTAACTAGAGGGCACTTGGACTATCTAGGTTAACTAGCGTGCACTTGGACTATCTAGGTTAACTAGCGGGCACTTGGATGATCAATGTTAACTAGCGGGCACTTGGACTATCTAGGTTAGCTAACGGGCACTTGGACTAAGTACGTCCCCTAGTGGGCACTTGGACATCCTAGGTTAACTAACGGGCACTAGGACTATCTAGGTTAACTAGCGGGCACTTGGACTATGTAGGTCAACTAGCGGGCCCTTGGACAATCTAGGTTAGCTAACTGGCACTTGGACTATGTAGGTTAACTAGCAGACACTTGCACGATTTAGGTTAACTAGCGGGCTCTTGCACTATGTAGGTTAACTAGTGGGACCATTGACTATGTTGGTTAACTAGCGGGCACTTGGATGATCTAGGTTAACTAGCGGGCACTTGGACGATCTAGGTTAACTAGCGGGCACTTGGACTATGTAGGTTCCCTAGCGGGCATTTGGACTATATAGATAACCTATCGGGCACTTAGACTTTGTAGGTTAGCTAGCGGGCCCTTGGACTATGTAGGTTAACTAGCGGGCCCTTGGGCTATGTAGGTTACTTAGCGGGCACTTGGACGATCTAGGTTAACTAGCGGGTACTTGGACTATGTAAGTTAACTAGCGGGCCCTTGGACTATGTAGATTAACTAGCGGAACTTGGATTATCTACGTTAACTAGCGGGCCCTTAGACTATGTAGATTTCCTAGCGGGCATTTGGACTACATAGATAACCTAGCGGGCACATAGATTTTGTAGGTTACCTAGCGGGCACTTGGACTATCTAGGTTACCTAGCTGGCACTTGAATTATCTACGTTACCTAGCGGGTTCTTGGAGTATGTAGGTTATCTAGCGGGCTGTTGGACTATCTAGGTTAACTAACGGGCACTTGGACTATGTAGGTTCCCTAGCGGGCCCTTGGACTATGTAAATTCCCTAGCGGGCATTTGGACTATGTGGTTTCCCTAGCGGGCCCTTGGACTATGTAAGTTCCCTAGCGAGCACTTGGACTATGTAGGTTCCCTAGCGGGCACTTGGATTATGTAGGTTCCCTATCGGGCACTTGGACTATTTAGGTTAACTAGCGGGCCCTTGGACTATCTAGATTAACTAGCGGGCCTTGGACTATCTAGGTTTACTAGCGGGCACTTGGACTATCTAGGTTAACTAGCGGGCACTTGGTCTATGTAGTTTCCCTAGCGGGCATTTGGATTATTTAGGTTAACTAGCTGACTTTGGACTATGTAGGTTAACTAGCGGGCACTTGGACTATCCAAGTTAACTAGCTGACCTTGGAATATGTAGGTTAACTAGCGGGCACTTGGACTATCTAGGTTAACTAGCTGACCTTGGACTATGTAGGTTAACTAGCGGGCACTTGGACTATCTAGGTTAACTAGCGGGCACTTGAACAATGCAGGTTCCCTAGCGGCACTTTGACTATGTAGGTTCCCTAGCGGGCACTTGGACTATATAGGATCCCTATGGGCACTTGGACTATCTAGGTTCCCTAACAGGCACTTGGAATATATAGGTTCCCTTCGGGCACTTGGACTATGTAGGTTCCTCAGCGGGCACTTGGACTATGTAGGTTCCCTATCGGGCATTGGAGTACGTAGGTTAACTAGCAGGCCCTTGGACTTTCTAGGTTACCTAGTGGGAACTTGGACTATGTAGGTTAACTAGCGGACACTTGGACAATCTACGTTACCTAGAAGGGCACTTGAACTATGTACATACCCTAGCGGGCACTTGGACTATCTAGGTTACCTAGCAGGCACGTGGACTATGTACGTCCCCTAGCGGGCACTTGGACTATCTAGGTTAACTAGAGGGCCCTTGGACTATGTAGGATAACTAGCGGGCACTTGGTTTATCTATGTTAACTAGTGGGCACTTGGATGATCTAGGTTACCTAGCGGGCACTTGGAATATGTAGGTTAACTAGAAAGCACTTGGACTATCAAGGTTACCTAGCGGGCCATTGGACTATGTAGGTTACCAGCGGGCACTTGGACTATCTAGGTTAACGAACGTGCACTTGGATTATGTAGGTAACCTAGCGGGCACTTGGACTGTCTAGGTTACCTAGCAGACGCTAGGCCTATCTACGTTAACGAACGGGCACTTGGACTATGTAGGTTAACTAGGGGACACTTCGAATATCTAGGTTAGCTAATGGGCACTTGGACTATCTAGGTTACCTAGCGGGCACTTGGACTATGTAGGTTCCCTTGCGGGCACTTGGACTATTTAGGTTACCTAGCAGGCACTTTGACTATCTAGGTTAACTAACGGGCACTTGCACTATGTAGGTTGCCTAGTGAGCACTTGGACTATGTAGGTTCCCTAGCGAGCACTTGGACTATGTAGGTTCCCTATCAGGTACTTGGACTGTCTAGGTTAACTAGGGGGCAATTGGACTGTGTAGGTTACCTAGCGGGAACTTGGATTTTGTAGGATAACTAGCGGACACTTGGACGATCTAGGTTAACTAGTGGGCACTTGGAATATCTAGGTTAACTAGCGGGCCCTTGGACTATGTAGGTTAACTAGCGGGAACTTGGACTATCTAGGTTAACTAGCGGGTTCTTGGACTATGTAGGTTAACTAGCGGGCACTTGGACTATCTAGGTTAACTAGCTGACCTTGGACTATGTAGGTTAACAAGCGGTCACTTGGACTATCTAGGTTAACTAGCTGACCTTGGACTATGTAGGTTAACTAGCGGGGACTTGGACTATCTAGGTTAACTAGCGGGCACTTGCACAATGCAGGTTCCCTAGCGAGCTCTTTGACTATGTAGGTTCCCTAGCGGGCACTTGGACTACATAGGTTCCCTATGGGCACTTGGACTATCTAGGTTCCCTAACGGGCACTTGGAATATACAGGTTCCCTATCGGGAATTTGGACTATGTAGGTTCCTCAGCGGGCACCTGGACTATGTAGGTTCCCTATCGGGCAGTGGACTATGTAGGTTAACTAGCAGGCCCTTGGACTATCTAGGTTACCTAGCGGGCACTTGTACTATGTAGGTTAACTAGCGGACACTTGGACAATCTAGGTTACCTAGCGGGAACTTGAACTATGTACATACCCTAGCGGGCACTTGGACTATCTTGGTTACCTAGCGGGCACTTGGCCTATCTAGGTTAATGAACGGACACTTGGGCTATGTAGGTTAACTAGCGGACACTTCGACTATCTAGGTTAGCCAACGGGCAATTGGACTATCTAGGTTACCTAGCGGGCACTTGGACTATTTAGGTTACCTAGCAGGCACTTTGACTATCTAGGTTAACTAACGGGCACTTGGACTATGTAGGTTGCCTAGCGAGCACTTGGACTATGTAGGTTCCCAGCGGGCACTTGGACTATGTAGTTTCCCTATCGGGTACTTGGACTGTCTAGGTTAACTAGCGGGCAATTGGACTGTCTGGGTTACCTAGTGGGCACTTGGACTATGTAGTTTACCTAGCACGCACTTGGACTATGTAGGTTAACTAGCGGGCATTTGGACTATCTAGGTTACCTAGAGGGCACTTGGACTATGTACGTTCCCTAGCGGGAACTTGGGCTATCTACGTTACCTAGCGGGCAATTGGACTATGTAGGTTAACGAACGGGCACTTGGACTATGTAGGTAACATAATGGTCACTTGGACTGTCTAGGTTACCTAGCGGGGACTTGGACTATTTAGGTTAACTAGCGGTCACTTGGACTATGTAACATCCCTATCGGACATTTGTACTACTTAGGTTAACTAGCGGGCACTTTGACTATCTTGGTTAACTAGCGGGAACTTGGACTATCTAGGTCAACTAGCGGGCCCTTGTACGATGTAGGTTAACTAGCGGGCACTTGGACTATCTAGGTTAACTAGCGGACCTTGTACTATGTAGGTAAACTAGCGGGCACTTGGACTATGTACGTCCCCTAGTGGGCACTTGGACTATCTAGGTTAACTAACGGGCACTAGGACTATCTAGGTTAACTAGCGGGCACTGGACTACCTAGGTTACCTAGCAGGCACTTGGATTATGAAGGATCCCTAGCGGGCACTTGGACAATCTAAGTTAACTAGCGGGCACTTGGACTATCTAGGTTAACTAACGGGCACTTGGACTATCAAAGTTAACAAGTGAGCCCTTGGACTATGTAGGTTAAGTAGCGGGCCCTTGGACTATCTGGGTTACCTACCGGCACTTGGACTATCTAAGTTAATGAACGGGCACTTGGAATATGCAGGTAACCTAGCGGGCACTTGGACTGTCTAGGTTACCTAGCGGGCACTTGGATTTCTAGGTTAACAAACGGGCACTTGGACATTGTAGGATGCTTAGAGGGCACTTGGACAATCTAGGTTAGGTAACGGGCACTTTGAGTATCTAGGTTACCTAGCGGGAACTTGGACAATATAAGTTACCTAGCGGGCACTTGGACTATCTAGGTTACATAGCGGGCACTTGGACTATGTAGGTTAACTAGCGAGCACTTGGACTCTAGGTTACCTAGCGGGCACTTGGACTATGTAGGTTTCCTAGCGGGCACTTTGACTATCTAGGTTAACGAACGGGCACTTGGAATATGTAGTTAACCTAGCGGGCACATGGACAGTCTAGGTTACCTAGCTGGCACTTGGACTATCTAGGTTAACGAACGGGCACTTGGACTATCTAGGTTAACTAGCGGGCACTTGGACTATATAGGTCAACTAGCGGGCCCTTGTACTATGTAGGTTAACTAGCGAGCACTTGGAGTATCTAGATTAACTAGCGGACCTTGGTCTACGTACGTTAACTAGCGGGCCCTTGGACTATGTAGGTTAACTAGCGGGCACTTGGACGATATAGGTTAACTAGAGAGCACTTGGACTATCTAGGTTAACTAGCGTGCACTTGGACTATCTAGGTTAACTAGCGGGCACTTGTACTATCAAAGTTAACAAGTGAGCCCTTGGACTATGTAGGTTAACTAGCGGGCCCTTGGACTATCTAGGTTACCTAGCGGGCACTTGGACTATCTAGGTTACCTAGCGGGCACTTGGACTTCTAGGTTAACGAACGGGCACTTGGACTATGTAGGATGCTTAGCGGGCACTTGGACAATCTAGGTTAGGTAACGGGCACTTTGAGTATCTAGGTTACCTAGCGGGAACTTGGACAATATAAGTTACCTAGCGGGCACTTGGACTATCTAGGTTACCTAGCGGGCCCTTGGACTATGTAGGTTTCCTAGCGGGCACTTTGACTATCTAGGTTAACGAACGGACACTTGGAATATGTAGGTTACCTAGCGGGCACTTGGACAGTCTAGGTTACCTAACTGGCACTTGGACTATCTAGGTTAACGAACGGCACTTGGACTATCTAGGTTAACTAGTGGGCACTTGGACTATCTAGGTCAACTAGCGGGCCCTTGTACTATGTAGGTTAACTAGCGGGCACTTGGAGTATCTAGGTTAACTAGCGGACCTTGGTCTACGTACGTTAACTAGCGGGCCCTTGGACTATGTAGGTTAACTAGCGGGCACTTGGACGATATAGGTTAACTAGAGGGAACTTGGACTATCTAGGTTAACTAGCGTGCACTTGGACTATCTAGGTTAACTAGCGGGCACTCGGATGATCAATGTTAACTAGCGGGCACTTGGACTATCTAGGTTAGCTAACGGGCACTTGGACTAAGTACGTCCCCTAGTGGGCACTTGGATATCCTAGGTTAACTAACGGGCACTAGGACTATCTAGGTTAACTAGCGGGCACTTGGACTATGTAGGTCAACTAGCGGGCCCTTGGACAATCTAGGTTAGCTAACTGGCACTTGGACTATGTAGGTTAACTAGCAGACACTTGCACGATTTAGGTTAACTAGCGGGCTCTTGCACTATGTAGGTTAACTAGTGGGACCATTGACTATGTTGGTTAACTAGCGGGCACTTGGACGATCTAGGTTAACTAGCGGGCACTTGGACGATCTAGGTTAACTAGCGGGCACTTGGACTATGTAGGTTCCCTAGCGGGCATTTGGACTATATAGATAACCTAGCGGGCACTTAGACTTTGTAGGTTAGCTAGCGGGCCCTTGGACTATGTAGGTTAACTAGCGGTCCCTTAGGCTATGTAGGTTACCTAGCGGGGACTTGGACGATCTAGGTTAACTAGCGGGTACTTGGACTATGTAAGTTAACTAGCGGGCCCGTGGACTATGTAGATTAACTAGCGGAACTTGGATTATCTACGTTAACTAGCGGGCCCTTGGACTATGTAGATTCCCTAGCGGGCATTTGGACTACATAGATAACCTAGCGGGCACTTAGATTTTGTAGTTTACCTAGCGGGCACTTGGACTATCTAGGTTACCTAGATGGCACTTGAACTATCTACGTTACCTAGCGGGTTCTTGGAGTATGTAGGTTACCTAGCGGGCTGTTGGACTATCTAGGTTAACTAACGGGCACTTGGACTATGTAGGTTCCCAAGCGGGCCCTTGGACTATGTAAATTCCCTAGCGGGCATTTGGACTATGTGGTTTCCCTAGCGGGCCCTTGGACTATGTAAGTTCCCTAGCGAGCACTTGGACTATGTAGGTTCCCTAGCGGACACTTGGATTATGTAGGTTCCCTATCGGGCACTTGGACTATGTAGGTTAACTAGCGGGCCCTTGGACTATCTAGATTAACTAGCGGGCCTTGGACTATCTAGGTTTACTAGCGGGCACTTGGACTATCTAGGTTAACTAGCGGGCACTTGGTCTATGTAGTTTCCCTAGCGGGCATTTGGATTATTTAGGTTACCTATTGTGCACTTGGATTATGTAGGTTACCTAGCGGGCACTTGGACTATGTAGGTTAACTAGAAGGCACTTGGACTATCAAAGTTACCTAGCGGGCCATTGGACTATGTAGGTTACCAGCAGGCACTTGGACTATCTAGGTTAACGAACGTGCACTTGGACTATGTAGGTAACCTAGCAGGCACTTGGACTGTCTAGTTTACCTAGCGGGCACTTGGTCTATCTACGTTAACGAACGGGCACTTGGACTATGTAGGTTAACTAGGGGACACTTCGACTATCTAGGTTAGCCAATGGGCAATTGGACTATCTAGGTTACCTAGCGGGCACTTGGACTATGTAGGTTCCCTTGCGGGCACTTGGACTATTTAGGTTACCTAGCAGGCACTTTGACTATCTAGGTTAACTAATGGGCACTTGGACTATGTAGGTTGCCTAGTGAGCACTTGGATTATGTAGGTTCCCTAGCGAGCACTTGGACTATGTAGGTTCCCTATCAGGTACTTGGACTGTCTAGGTTAACTAGGGGGCAATTGGACTGTGTAGGTTACGTAGCGGGAACTTGGACTATGTAGGTTAACTAGTGGGCACTTGGACTATCTAGGTTAACTAGCTGACCTTGGACTATGTAGGTTAACAAGCGGTCACTTGGACTATCTAGGTTAACTAGCTGACCTTGGACTATGTAGGTTAACTAGCGGGCACTTGGACTATCTAGGTTAACTAGCGGGCACTTGCACAATGCAGGTTCCCTAGCGAGCACTTTGACTATGTAGGTTCCATAGCGGGCACTTGGACTATATAGGTTCCCTATGGGCACGTGGACTATCTAGGTTCCCTAACGGGCACTTGGAATATAAAGGTTCCCTATCGGGAACATGGACTATGTAGGTTCCTCAGGGGGCACTTGGACTATGTAGGTTCCCTATCGGGCATTGGACTATGTAGGTTAACTAGCAGGCCCTTGGACTATTTAAGTTACCTAGCGGGCACTTGTACTATGTAGGTTAACTAGCTGACACTTGGACAATCTAGGTTACCTTGCTGGCACTTGAACTATGTACATACCCTAGGGGGCACTTGGACTATCTTGGTTACCTAGCGGGCACTTGGACTATCTAGGTTACCTAGAGGGCACTTGGACTATGTACATTCCCTAGCGGGCACTTGGGCTATCTACGTTACCTAGCGGGCAATTGGACTATGTAGGTTAACGAACGGGCACTTGGACTATGTAGGTAACATAATGGTCACTTGGACTGTCTAGGTTACCTAGCGGGGACTTGGACTATGTAGGTTAACTAGCGGTCACTTGGCATATGTAGGATCCCTATCGGACATTTGTACTACTTAGGTTAACTAGCGGGCACTTGGACTATCTAGGTCAACTAGCGGGCCCTTGTACTATGTAGGTTAATTAGCGGGCACATGGACTATCTAGGTTAACTAGCGGACCTTGGACTATGTAGGTTAACTAGCGGGCACTTGGACTATGTACGTCCCCTAGTGGGCATTTGGACTATCTAGGTTAACTAACGGGCACTAGGAATATCTAGGTTAACTAGCGGGCACTGGACTACCTAGGTTACCTAGCAGGCACTTGGATTATGAAGGATCCCTAGCGGGCACGTGGACAATCTAAGTTAACTAGCGGGCACTTGGACGATCTAGGTTAACTAGCGGGCACTTGGACTATCAAAGTTAACAAGTGAGCGCTTGGACTATGTAGGTTAACTAGCGGGCCCTGGGACTATCTAGGTTACCTAGCGGGCACTTGGACTATCTAAGTTAACGAAAGGGGAACTTGGAATATGCAGGTAACCTAGCGGGCACTTGGACTGTCTAGGTTACATAGCGGGCACTTGGAGTATGTAGGCTAACTAGCGAGCACTTGGACTCTAGGTTAATTAGCGGGCACTTGGAGTATCTAGGTTACCTAGCGGGCCTTTGGACTATGTAGGTTTCCTAGCGGGCACTTTGACTATCTAGGTTAATGAACGGGCACTTGGAATATGTAGGTTACCTAGCTGGCACTTGGACTATCTAGGTTAACGAACGGGCACTTGGACTATCTAGGTTTACTAGCGGGCACTTGGACTATATAGGTCAACTAGCAGGCCCTTGTACTATGTAGGTTAACTAGCGAGCACTTGGAGTATCTAGATTAACTAGCGGACCTTGGTCTACGTACGTTAACTAGCGGGCCCTTGGACTATGTAGGTTAACTAGCGGGCACTTGGACGATATAGGTTAACTAGAGGGCACTTGGACTATCTAGGTTAACTAGCGTGCACTTGGACTATCTAGGTTAACTAGCGGGCACTTGGATGATCAATGTTAACTAGCGGGCACTTGGACTATCTAGGTTAGCTAACGGGCACATGGACTAAGTACGTCCCGTAGTGGGCACTTGGACACCCTAGGTTAACTAACGGGCACTAGGACTATCTAGGTTAACTAGAGGGCACTTGGACTATCTAGGTCAACTAGCGGGCCCTTGGACTATCTAGGTTAGCTAACTGGCACTTGGACTATGTAGGTTAACTAGCAGACACTTGCACGATCTAGGTTAACTAGCGGGCTCTTGCACTATGTAGGTTATCTAGTGGGCCCATTGACTATGTTGGTTAACTAGCGGGCACTTGGATGATCTAGGTTAACTAGCGGGCACTTGGACTATGTAGGTTCCCTAGCGGGCATTTGGACTATATAGATAACCTAGCGGGCACTTAGACTTTGTAGGTTAGCTAGCGGGCCCTTGGACTATGTAGGTTAACTAGCGGGCCCTTGGGCTATGTAGGTTACCTAGCGGGCACTTGGACGATCTAGGTTAACTAGCGGGTACTTGGACTATGTAGGTTAACTAGCGGGCCCTTGGACTATGTAGATTAACTAGCGGCACTTGGACTATCTACGTTAACTAGCGGGCCCTTGGACTATGTAGACTCCCTAGCGGGCATTTGGACTACATAGATAACCTAGCGGGCACTTGGACTATCTAGGTTACTTAGCTGGCACTTGAACTATCTACGTTACCTAGCGGGTTCTTGGAGTATGTAGGTTACCTAGCGGGCTGTTGAACTATCTATGTTACCAAGCGGGCACTTGGACTATCTAGGTTAACTAACGGGCACTTGGACTATGTAGGTTCCCTAGCGGGCCCTTGGACTATGTAAGTTCCCTAGCGGGCACTTGGACTATGTAGTTTCCCTAGAGGGCCCTTGGACTATGTAAGTTCCCTAGCGGGTACTTGGACTATGTAGGTTCTCTAGCGGGCACTTGGATTATGTAGGTTAACTAGCGGGCACTTGGACTATCTAGATTAACTAGCAGGCCCTTGGACTATCTAGGTTTACTAGCGGGCACTTGGACTATCTAAGTTAACTAGCGGGCACTTGGATTATGTAGTTTCCCTAGCGGGCATTTGGATTATTTAGGTTACCTATTGTGCAATTGGATTATGTAGGTTACCTAGCGGGCACTTGGACTATGTAGGTTAACTAGAAGGCACTTGGACTATCAACGTTACCTAGCGGGCCATTGGACTATATAGGTTACCAGCGGGCATTTGGACTATCTAGGTTAACAAACGTGCACGTGGACTATGTAGGTAACCTAGCGGCCACTTGGACTGTCTAGGTTACCTAGCGGGCACTTGGCCTATCTACGTTAACGAACGGGCACTTGGACTATGTAGGTTAACTAGGGGACACTTCGACTATCTAGGTTAGCTAATGGGCAATTGGACTATCTAGGTTACCTAGCGGGCACTTGGACTATGTAGGTTCCCTGGCGGGCACTTGGATTATTTAGGTTACTTAGCATGCACATTGACTATCTAGGTTAACTAACGGGCACTTGGACTATGTAGGTTGCCTAGTGAGCACTTGGACTATGTAGGTTCCCTAGCGAGCACTTGGACTATGTAGGTTCCCTATCAGGTACTTGGACTGTCTAGGTTAACTAGGAGGCAATTGGAATGTGTAGGTTACCTAGCGGGAACTTGGACTATGTAGGTTAACTAGCGGACACTTGGACGATCTAGGTTAACTAGCGGGCACTTGGAATATCTAGGTTAACTAGCGGGCCCTTGGACTATGTAGGTTAACTAGCGGGCACTTGGACTATCTAGGTTAACTAGCGGGTTCTTGGACTATGTAGGTTAACTAGCGGGCACTTGGACTATCTAGGTTAACTAGCTGACCTTGGACTATGTAGGTTAACTAGCGGGCACTTGGACTATCTAGGTTAACTAGCGGGAACTTGCACAATGCAGGTTCCCTAGCGAGCACTTTGACTATGTAGGTTCCCTAGCGGGCACTTGGACTATCTAGGTTCCCTAACGGGCACTTGGAATATACAGGTTCCCTAACGGGCACTTGGAATATACAGGTTCCCTATCGGGAACTTGGATTATGTAGGTTCCTCAGCGGGCACTTGGACTATGTAGGTTCCCTATAGGGCATTGGACTATGTAGGTTAACTAGCAGGCCCTTGGACTATCTAGGTTACCTAGCTGGCACTTGAACTATGTACATACCCTAGGGGGCACTTGGACTATCTTGGTTACCTAGAGGGCACTTGGCCTATCTAGGTTAACGAACGGACACTTGGACTATGTAGGTTAACTAGCGGACACTTCGAATATCTAGGTTAGCCAACGGGCAATTGGACTATCTAGGTTACCTAGCGGGCACTTGGACTATTTAGGTTACCTAGCAGGCGCTTTGACTATCTAGGTTAACTAACGGACACTTGGACTATGTAGGTTGCCTAGCGAGCACTTGGACTATGTAGGTTCCCTATCGGGTACTTGGACTGTCTAGGTTAACTAGCTGGCAATTGGACTGTCTGGGTTACCTAGTGGGCACTTGAACTATGTAGTTTACCTAGCACGCACTTGGACTATGTAGGTTAACTAGCGGGCACTTGGACTATCTAGGTTACCTAGAGGGCACTTGGACTATGTACGTTCCCTAGAGGGCACTTGGGCTATCTACGTTACTTAGCGGGCAATTGGACTATGTAGGTTAACGAATGGGCACATGGACTATGTAGGTAACATAATGGTCACTTGGACTGTCTAGGTTACCTAGCGGGGACTTGGACTATGTAGGTTAACCAGCGGTCACTTGGCCTATGTAGGATCCCTATCGGACATTTGTACTACTTAGGTTAACTAGCGGGCACTTTGACTATCTAGGTTAACTAGCGGGCACTTGGACTATCTAGGTCAACTAGTGGGCCCTTGTACTATGTAGGTTAATTAACGGGCACATGGACTATCTAGGTTAACTAGCGGACCTTGGACTATGTAGGTTAACTAGCGGGCACTTGGACTATGTACGTCCCCTAGTGGGCATTTGGACTATCTAGGTTAACTAACGGGCACTAGGAATATCTAGGTTAACTAGCGGGCACTGGACTACCTAGGTTACCTAGCAGGCACTTGGATTATGAAGGATCCCTAGCGGGCACATGGACAATCTAAGTTAACTAGCGGGCACTTGGACGATCTAGGTTAACTAGCGGGCACTTGGACTATCAAAGTTAACAAGTGAGCGCTTGGACTATGTAGGTTAACTAGCGGGCCCTTGGACTATCTAGGTTGCCTAGCGGGCACTTGGACTATCTAAGTTAACGAAAGGGGAACTTGGAATATGCAGGTAACCTAGCGGGCACTTGGACTGTCTAGGTTACAGAGCGGGCACTTGGAGTATGTAGGCCAACTAGCGAGCACTTGGACTCTAGGTTACCTAGCGGGCACTTGGACTATCTAGGTTACCTAGCGGGCCCTTGGACTATGTAGGTTTCCTAGCGGGCACTTTGACTATCTAGGTTAACGAACGGGCACTTGGACTATCTAGGTTAACTAGCGGGCACTTGGACTATATAGGTCAACTAGCGGGCCCTTGTACTATGTAGGTTAACTAGCGAGCACTTGGAGTATCTAGATTAACTAGCGGACCTTGGTCTACGTACGTTAACTAGCGGGCCCTTGGACGATGTAGGTTAACTAGCGGGCAATTGGACGATATAGGTTAACTAGAGGGCACTTGGACTATCTAGGTTAACTAGCGTGCACTTGGACTATCTAGGTTAACTAGCGGGCACTTGGATGATCAATGTTAACTAGCGGGCACTTGGACTATCTAGGTTAGCTAACGGGCACTTGGACTAAGTACGTCCCCTAGTGGGCACTTGGACACCCTAGGTTAACTAACGGGCACTAGGACTATCTAGGTTAACTAGCGGGCACTTGGACTATCTAGGTCAACTAGCGGGCCCTTGGACTATCTAGGTTAGCTAACTGGCACTTGGACTATGTAGGTTAACTAGCAGACACTTGCACGATCTAGGTTAGCTAGCGGGCTCTTGCACTATGTAGGTTATCTAGTGGGCCCATTGACTATGTTGGTTAACTAGCGGGCACTTCGACGATCTAGGTTAACTAGCGGGCACTTGGACTATGTAGGTTCCCTAGCGGGCATTTGGACTATATAGATAACCTAGCGGGCACTTAGACTTTGTAGGTTAGCTAGCGAGCACTTGGACTATGTAGGTTCCCTATCAGGTACTTGGACTGTCTAGGTTAACTAGGGGGCAATTGGACTGTGTAGGTTACCTAGCGGGAACATGGACTATGTAGGTTAACTAGCGGACACTTGGACGATCTGGGTTAACTAGCGGGCACTTGGAATATCTAGGTTAACTAGCGGGCCCTTGGACTATGTAGGTTAACTAGCGGGCACTTGGACTATCTAGGTTAACTAGCGGGTTCTTGGACTATGTAGGTTAACTAGCGGGCACTTGGACTATCTAGGTTAAGTAGCTGACCTTGGACTATGTAGGTTAACTAGCGGGCACTTGGACTATCTAGGTTAACTAGCGGGCACTTGCACAATGCAGGTTCCCTAGCGAGCACTTTGACTATGTAGGTTCCCTATCGGGCACTTGGACTATCTAGGTTCCCTAACGGGCACTTGGAATATACAGGTTCCCTAACGGGCACTTGGAATATATAGGTTCCCTATCGGGAACTTGGACTATGTAGGTTCCTCAGCAGGCACTTGGACTATGTAGGTTCCCTATAGGGCATTGGACTATGTAGGTTAACTAGCAGGCCCTTGGACAATCTAGGTTACCTAGCTGGCACTTGAACTATGTACATACCCTAGGGGGCACTTGGACTATCTTGGTTACCTAGCGGGCACTTGGCCTATCTAGGTTAACGAACGGACACTTGGACTATGTAGGTTAACTAGCGGACACTTCGACTATCTAGGTTAGCCAACGGGCAATTGGACTATCTAGGTTACCTAGCGGGCACTTGGACTATATAGGTTACCTAGCAGGCACTTTGACTATCTAGGTTAACTAACGGGCACTTGGACTATGTAGGTTGCCTAGCGAGAACTTGGACTATGTAGGTTCCAGCGGGCACTTGGACTATGTAGGTTCCCTATCGGGTACTTGGACTGTCTAGGTTAACTAGCGGGCAATTGGACTGTCTGGGTTACCTAGTGGGCACTTGGACTATGTAGTTTACCTAGCACGCACTTGGACTATGTAGGTTAACTAGCGGGCACTTGGACTATCTAGGTTACCTAGAGGGCACTTGGACTATGTACGTTCCCTAGAGGGCACTTGGGCTATCTACGTTACCTAGCGGGCAATTGGACTATGTAGGATAACGAATGGGCACATGGACTATGTAGGTAACATAATGGTCACTTGGACTGTCTAGGTTACCTAGCGGGGACTTGGACTATGTAGGTTAACTAGCGGTCACTTGGCCTATGTAGGATCCCTGTCGGACATTTGTACTACTTAGGTTAACTAGCGGGCACTTGGACTATCTAGGTCAACTAGCGGGCCCTTGTACTATGTAGGTTAATTAGCGGGCACATGGACTATCTAGGTTAACTAGCGGACCTTGGACTATGTAGTTTAACTAGCGGGCACTTGGACTATGTACGTCCCCTAGTGGGCATTTGGACTATCTAGGTTAACTAACAGGCACTAGGACTATCTAGGTTAACTAGCGGGCACTGGACTACCTAGGTTGCCTAGCAGGCACTTGGATTATGAAGGATCCCTAGCGGGCACGTGGACAATCTAAGTTAACTAGCGGGCACTTGGACGATCTAGGTTAACTCCGGGCACTTGGACTATCAAAGTTAACAAGTGAGCGCTTGGACTCTAGGTTACCTAGCGGGCACTTGGACTATCTAGGTTACCTAGCGGGCCCTTGGACTATGTAGGTTTCCTAGCGGGCACTTTGACTATCTAGGTTAACGAATGGGCACTTGGAATATGTAGGTAACCTAGCGGGCACTTGGACAGTCTAGGTTACCTAGCTGGCACTTGGACTATCTAGGTTAACGAACGGGCACTTGGACTATATAGGTCAACTAGCGGGCCCTTGTACTATGTAGGTTAACTAGCGAGCACTTGGAGTATCAAGATTAACTAGCGGACCTTGGTCTACGTACGTTAACTAGCGGGCCCTTGGACTATGTAGGTTAACTAGCGGGCACTTGGAAGATATAGGTTAACTAGAGGGCACTTGGACTATCTAGGTTAACTAGCGTGCACTTGGACTATCTAGGTTAACTAGCAGGCACTTGGATGATCAATGTTAACTAGCGGACACTTGGACTATCTAGGTTAGCTAACGGGCACTTGGACTAAGTACGTCCCCTAGTGGGCACTTGGACACCCTAGGTTAACTAACGGGCACTAGGACTATCTAGGTTAACTAGCGGGCACTTGGACTATCTAGGTCAACTAGCGGGCCCTTGGACTATCTAGGTTAGCTAACTGGCACTTGGACTATGTAGGTTAACTAGCAGACACTTGCACGATCTAGGTTAACTAGCGGGCTCTTGCACTATGTAGGTTATCTAGTGGGCCCATTGACTATGTTGGTTAACTAGCGGGCACTTCGACGATCTAGGTTAACTAGCGGGCACTTGGACCATGTAGGTTCCCTAGCGGGCATTTGGACTATATAGATAACCTAGCGGGCACTTAGACTTTGTAGGTTAGCTAGCGGGCCCTTGGACTATGTAGGTTAAGTAGCGGGCCCTTGGGCTATGTAGGTTACCTAGCGGGCACTTGGACGATCTAGGTTAACTAGCGGGTACTTGGACTATGTAGGTTAACTAGCGGGCCCTTGGACTATGTAGATTAACTAGCGGCACTTGGACTATCTACGTTAACTAGCGGGCCCTTGGACTATGTAGATTCCCTAGCGGGCATTTGGAATACATAGATAACCTAGCGGGCACTTGGACTATCTAGGTTACCTAGCTGGCACTTGAACTATCTACGTTACCTAGCGGGTTCTTGGAGTATGTAGGTTACCTAGCGGGTTGTTGGACTATCTAGGTTACCAAGCGGGCACTTGGACTATCTAGGTTAACTAACGGGCACTTGGACTATGTAGGTTTCCTAGCGGGCCCTTGGACTATGTAAGTTCCCTAGCGGGCATTTGGACTATGTAGTTTCCCTAGCGGGCCCTTGGATTATGTAAGTTCCCTAGCGGGCACTTGGACTATGTAGGTTCTCTAGCGGGCACTTGGATTATGTAGGTTCCCTATCGGGCACTTGGACTATGTAGGTTAACTAGCGGGCCCTTGGACTATCTAGGTTAACTAGAGGGCACTTGGACTATCTAGATTAACTAGCAGGCCCTTGGAATATCTAGGTTTACTAGCGGGCACTTGGACTATCTAAGTTAACTAGCGGGCACTTGGATTATGTAGTTTCCCTAGCGGGCATTTGGATTATTTAGGTTACCTATTGTGCAATTGGATTATGTAGGTTACCTAGCGGGCACTTGGACTATGTAGGTTAACTAGAAGGCACTTGGACTATCAAGGTTACCTAGCGGGCCATTGGACTATGTAGGTTACCAGCGGGCACTTGGACTATCTAGGTTAACGAACGTGCACTTGGACTATGTAGGTAACCTAGCGGGCCCTTGGACTGTCTAGGTTACCTAGGGGGCACTTGGCCTATCTACGTTAACGAACGGCCACTTGGACTATGTAGGTTAACTAGGGGACACTTCGACTATCTAGGTTAGCTAATGGGCAATTGGACTATCTAGGTTACCCAGCGGGCACTTGGACTATGTAGGTTCCCTTGTGGGCACTTGGATTATATGGCTTTCCTAGCAGGCATTTTGACTATCTAGGTTAACTAACGGGCACTTGGACTATGTAGGTTGCCTAGTGAGCACTTGGACTATGTAGGTTCCTTAGCGAGCACTTGGACTATGTAGGTTCCCTATCAGGTACTTGGACTGTCTAGGTTAACTAGGGGGCAATTGGACTGTGTAGGTTAACTAGCGGGAACTTGGACTATGTAGGTTAACTAGCGGACCTTTGGACTATGTAGGTTAACTAGCGGGCACTTGGACTATCTAGGTTAACTAGCGGGTTCTTGGACTATGTAGGTTAACTAGCAGGCACTTGGACTATCTAGGTTAACTAGCTGACCTTGGACTATGTAGGTTAACTAGCGGGCACTTGGAATATCTAGGTTAACTAGCGGGCACTTGCACAATGCAGGTTCCCTAGCGAGCTCTTTGACTATGTACGTTCCCTAGCGGGCACTTGGACTATCTAGGTTCCCTAACGGGCACTTGGAATATACAGGTTCCCTAACGGGCACTTGGAATATACAGGTTCCCTATCGGGAACTTGGACTATGTAGGTTCCTCAGCGGGCACTTGGACTATGTAGGTTCCCTATCGGGCATTGGACTATGTAGGTTAACTAGCAGGCCCTTGGACTATCTAGGTTACCTAGCGGGCACTTGTACTATGTAGGTTAACTAGCGGACACTTGGAAAATCTAGGTTACCTAGCGGGCACTTGAACTATGTACATACCCTAGCGGGCACTTGGACTATCTTGGTTACCTAGCGGGCACTTGGACTATCTAGGTTACCTAGCGGGCACTTGGACTTCTAGGTTAACGAACGGGCACTTGGACTATGTAGGATGCTTAGCGGGCACTTGGACAATCTGGTTAGGTAACGGGCACTTTGAATATCTAGGTTACCTAGCGGGAACTTGGACAATATAAGTTACCTAGCTGGCACTTGGACTATCTAGGTTACCTAGCGGGCACTTGGACTATGTAGGTTAACTAGCGAGCACTTGGACTCTAGGTTACCTAGCGGGCACTTGGACTATCTAGGTTACATAGCGGGCCCTTGGACTATGTAGGTTTCTAGCGGGCACTTTGACTATCTAGGTTAACGAACGGGCACTTGGAATATGTAGGTAACCTAGCGGGCACTTGGACAGTCTAGGTTACCTAGCTGCCACTTGGACTATCTAGGATAACGAACGGGAACTTGGACTATCTAGGTTAACTAGCGGGCACTTGGACTATCTAGGTCAACTAGCGGGCCCTTGTACTATGTAGGTTAACTAGCGAGCACTTGGAGTATCTAGGTTAACTAGCGGACCTTGGTCTACTTACGTTAACTAGCGGGCCATTGGACTATGTAGGTTAACTAGCGGGCACTTGGACGATATAGGTTAACTAGAGGGCACTTGGACTATCTAGGTTAACTAGCGTGCACTTGGATTATCTAAGTTAACTGGCGGGCACTTGGATGATCAATTTTAACTAGCGGGCACTTGGACTATCTAGGTTAGCTAACGGGCACTTGGACTATGTAGGTTAACTAGCGGGCCCTTGGACTATGTAGATTAGCTAGCGGCACTTGGACTATCTACATTAACTAGCGGGCCCTTGGACTATGTAGATTCCCTAGCGGGCATTTGGACTACATAGATAACCTAGCGGGCCCTTAGATTTTGTAGGTTACCTAGCGGGCACTTGGACTATCTAGATTACCTAGCTGGCACTTGAACTATCTACGTTACCTAGCGGGTTCTTGAAGTATGTAGGTTACCTAGCGGGCTGTTGGACTATCTAGGTTACCATGCGGGCACTTGGACTATCTAGGTTAACTAACGGGCCCTTGGACTATGTAGGTTCACTAACGGGCCCTTGGACTATGTAAGTTCCCTAGCGGGCACTTGGACTATGTAGTTTCCCTAGCGGTACCTTGGACTATGTAAGTTCCCTAGCGGGCATTTGGACTATGTAGGTTCCCTAGCGGGCACTTGGATTATGTAGGTTCCCTATCGGGCACTTGGACTATGTAGGTTAACTAGCGCGCCCTTGGACTATCTAGGTTAACTAACGGGCACTTGGACTATGTAGGTTAACTAGAGGGCCCTTGGGCTATGTAGGTTACCTAGCGGGCACTTGGACGATCTAGGTTAACTAGCGGGTACTTGGACTATGTAGGTTAACTAGCGGGCCCTTGGACTATGTAGATTAGCTAGCGGCACTTGGACTATCTACATTAACTAGCGGGCCCTTGGACTATGTAGATTCCCTAGCGGGCATTTGGACTACATAGATAACCTAGCGGGCACTTAGATTTTGTAGGTTACCTAGCGGGCACTTGGACTATCAAGATTACCTAGCTGGCACTTGAACTATCTACGTTACCTAGCGGGTTCTTGAAGTATGTAGGTTACCTAGCGGGCTGTTGGACTATCTAGGTTACCATGCGGGCACTTGGACTATCTAGGTTAACTAACGGGCCCTTGGACTATGTAGGTTCACTAACGGGGCCTTGGACTATGTAAGTTCCCTAGCGGGCACTTGGACTATGTAGTTTCCCTAGCGGGACCTTGGACTATGTAAGTTCCCTAGCGGGCACTTGGACTATGTAGGTTCCCTAGCGGGCACTTGGATTATGTAGGTTCCCTATCGGGCACTTGGACTATGTAGGTTAACTAGCGCGCCCTTGGACTATCTAGGTTAACTAACGGGCACTTGGACTATGTAGGTTCCCTTGCGGGCACTTGGATTATTTAGGTTACCTAGCAGGCACTTTGACTATCTAGGTTAACTAACGGGCACTTGGACTATGTAGGTTGCCTAGTGAACACTTGGACTATGTAGGTACCCTAGCGAGCACTTGGACTATGTAGGTTCCCTATCAGGTACTTGTACTGTCTAGGTTAACTAGGGGGCAATTGGACTGTGTAGGTTACCTAGCGGGAACATGGACTATGTAGGTTGACTAGCGGACACTTGGACGATCTAGGTTAACTAGCGGGCACTTGGAATATGAAGGTTAACTAGCGGGCCCTTGGACTATGTAGGTTAACTAGCGGGAACTTGGACTATCTAGGTTAACTAGCAGTTTCTAGGACTATGTAGGTTAACTAGCGGGCACTTGGACTATCTAGGTTAACTAGCTGACCTTGGACTATGTAGGGTAACAAGCGGTCACTTGGACTATCTAGGTTAACTAGCTGACCTTGGACTATGTAGGTTAACTAGCGGGCACTGGGACTATCTAGGTTAACTAGCGGGCACTTGCACAATGTAGGTTCCCTAGCGAGCACTTTGACTATGTAGGTTCCCTAGCGGGCACTTGGACTATATAGGTTCCCTATGGGCACTTGGAATATACAGGTTCCCTAACGGGCACTTGGAATATACAGGTTCCCTATCGGGAACTTGGACTATGTAGGTTCCTCAGCGGGCACTTGGACTATGTAGGTTCCCTATAGGGCATTGGACTATGTAGGTTAACTAGCAGGCCCTTGGACTATCTAGGTTACCTAGCGGGCACTTGCACTGTGTAGGTTAAGTAGCGGACACTTGGACAATCTAGGTTACCTAGCGGGCACTTGAACTATGTACATACCCTAGCGGGCACTTGGACTATCTTGTTTACCTAGCGGGCACTTGGCCTATCTAGGTTAACGAACGGACACTTGGACTATGTAGGTTAACTAGCGGACACTTCGACTATCTAGGTTAGCCAACGGGCAATTGGACTATCTAGGTTACCTAGCGGGCACTTGGACTATTTAGGTTACCTAGCAGGCACTTTGACTATCTAGGTTAACTAACGGGCACTTGGACTATGTAGGTTGCCTAGCGAGCACTTGGACTATGTAGGTTCCCAGCGGGCACTTGGACTATGTAGGTTCCCTATCGGGTACTTGGACTGTCTAGGTTAACTAGCGGGCAATTGGACTGTCTGGGTTTCCTAGTGGGCACTTGGACTATGTTGTTTACCTAGCACGCACTTGGACTATATAGGTTAACTAGCGGGCACATGGACTATCTAGGTTACCTAGAGGGCACTTGGACTATGTACGTTCCCTACCGGGCACTTGGGCTATCTACGTTACCTAGCGGCCAATTGGACTATGCAGGTTAACGAACGGGCACTTGGACTATGTAGGTAACATAATGGTCACTTGGACTGTCTAGGTTACCTAGCGGGGACTTGGACTATGTAGGTTAACTAGCGGTCACTTGGACTATGTAGGATCCCTATCGGACATTTGTACTACTTAGGTTAACTAGCGGGCACTTTGACTATCTAGGTTAACTAGCGGGAACTTGGACTATCTAGGTCAACTAGCGGGCCCTTGTACTATGTAGGTTAACTAGCGGGCACTTGGACTATCTAGGTTAACTAGCGGGCACTTGGATGATCAATGTTAACTAGCGGGCACTTGGACTATCTAGGTTAGCTAACGGGCACATGGACTAAGTACGTCCCCTAGTGGGCACTTGGACACCCTAGGTTAACTAATGGGCACTATGACTATCTAGGTTAACTAGCGGGCACTTGGACTATGTAGGTCAACTAGTGGGCCCTTGGACTATCTAGGTTAGCTAACTGGCACTTGGACTATGTAGGTTAATTAGCAGACACTTGCTCGATCTAGGTTAACTAGCGGGCTCTTGCACTATGTAGGTTAACTAGTGGGCCCATTGACTATGTTGGTTAACTAGCGGGCACTTGGACGATGTAGTTTAACTAGCGGGCACTTGGACTATGTAGGTTCCCTAGCGGGCATTTGGACTATATAGATAACCTAGCGGGCACTTAGACTTTGTAGGTTAGCTAGTGGGCCCTTGGACTATGTAGGTTAACTAGCGGGCCCTTGGGCTATGTAGGTTACCTAGGGGGCACTTGGACGATCTAGGTTAACTAGCGGGTACTTGGACTATGTAGGTTAACTAGCGGGCCCTTGGACTATGTAGAATAACTAGCGGCACTTGGACTATCTACGTTAACTAGCGGGCCCTTGGACTATGTAGATTCCCTAGCGGGCATTTGGACTACATAGATAACCTAGCGGGCAATTAGATTTGGTAGGTTACCTAGCGGGCACTTGGACTATCTAGGTTACCTAGCTGGCACTTGAACTATCAACGTTACCTAGCGGGTTCTTGGAGTATGTAGGTTACCTAGCGGGCTGTTGGACTATCTAGGTTACCAAGCGGGCACTTTGACTATCTAGGTTAACTAACGGGCACTTTGACTATCTAGGTTAACTAACGGGCACTTGGACTATGTAGGTTCCCTAGCGGGCCCTTGGACTATGTAAGTTCCCTAGCGGGCACTTGGACTATGTAGTTTCCCTAGCGGGCCCTTGGACTATGTAAGTTCCCTAGCGGGCACTTGGACTATATAGGTTCCCTAGCGGGCACTTGGATTATGTAGGTTCCCTATCGGGCACTTGGACTATGTAGGTTAACTAGCGGGCCCTTGGACTATCTAGGTTAACTAGCGGGCACTTGGACTATCTAGATTAACTACCGGGCCCTTGGACTATCTAGGTTTACTAGCGGGCACTTGGACTATCTAGGTTAACTAGCGGGCACTTGGACTATATAGTTTCTCTAGCGGGCATTTGGATTATTTAGGTTACCTATTGTGCACTTGGATTATGTAGGTTACCTAGCGAGCACTTGGACTATGTAGGTTAACTAGAAGGCACTTGGACTATCAAGGTTACCTAGCGGGCCATTGGACTATGTAGGTTACCAGCGGGCACTTGGACTATCTAGGTTAACGAACGTGCACTTGGACTATGTAGGTAACCTAGCGGGCACTTGGACTGTCTAGGTTACCTAGCGGGCACTTGGCCTATCTACGTTAACGAACGGGCACTTGGACTATGTAGGTTAACTAGGGGACACTTCGACTATCTAGTTAGCTAATGGGCAATTGGACTATCTATGTTACCTAGCGGGCACTTGGACTATGTAAGTTCCCTTGCGGGCACTTGGACTATTTAGGTTACCTAGCAGGCACTTTGACTATCTAGGTTAACTAACGGGCACTTGGACTATGTAGGTTGCCTAGTGAGCACTTGGACTATGTAGGTTCCCTATCAGGTACTTGGTCTGTCTAGGTTAACTAGGGGGCAATTGGACTGTGTAGGTTACCTAGCGGGAACTTGGACTATGTAGGTTAACTAGCGGACACTTGGACGATCTAGGTTAACTAGCGGGCACTTGGAATATCTAGGTTAACTAGCGGGTTCTTGGACTATGTAGGTTAACTAGCGGGCACTTGGACTATCTAGGTTAACTAGGTGATCTTGCACTATGTAGGTTAACAAGCGGTCACTTGGACTATCTAGGTTAACTAGCTGACCTTGGACTATGTAGGTTAACAAGCGGTCACATGGACTATCTAGGTTAACTAGCTGACCTTGGACTATGTAGGTTAACTAGCGGGCACTTGGACTATCTAGGTTGCCTAGCGGGCACTTGCACAATGTAGGTTCCCTAGCGAGCACTTTGACTATGTAGGTTCCCTAGCGGGCACTTGGATTGTATAGGTTCCCTATGGGCCTTTGGACAATCTAGGTTCCCTAACGGGCACTTGGAATATACAGGTTCCCTATCGGGAACTTGGACTATTTAGGTTCCTCAGCGGGCACTTGGACTATGTAGATTCCCTATCGGGCATTGGACTATGTAGGTTTACTAGCAGGACCTTGGATTATCTAGGTTACCTAGCGGGCCCTTGTACTATGTAGGTTAACTAGCGGACACTTGGACAATCTAGGTTACCTAGCGGGCACTTGAACTATGTACATACCCTAGCGGGCACTTGGACTATCTTGGTTACCTAGCGGGCACTTGGCCTATCTGGTTAACGAAAGGACACTTGGACTATGTTGCTTAACTAGCGGACACTTCGACTATCTAGGTTAGCCAACGGGCAATTGGACTATCTAGGTTACCTAGCGGGCACTTGGTCTATTTAGGTTACCTAGCAGGCACTTTGACTATCTAGGTTAACTAACGGGCACTTGGACTATGTGGGTTGCCTAGCGAGCACATGGACTATGTAGGTTCCCAGCGGGCACTTGGACTATGTAGGTCCCCTATCGGGTACTTGGACTGTCTAGGTTAACTAGCGGGCAATTGGACTGTGGGTTTCCTAGTGGGCACTTGGACTATGTAGTTTACCTAGCACGCACTTGGACTATATGTGTTAACTAGCGGGCACTTGGACTATCTAGGTTACCTAGAGGGCACTTGGACTATGTACGTTCCCTAGCGGGCACTTGGGCTATCTACGTTACCTAGCGGGCAATTGGACTATGTAGGTTAACGAACGTGCACTTGGACTATGTAAGTAACCTAGCGGGCACTTGGACAGTATAGGTTACCTAGCGGGCACTTGGACTATCTAGGTTAACGAATGGGCACTTGGACTATGTAGGTTACCTAGCGGGCACTTGGACTATCTAGGTTAGCAAACCGGAACTTGGAATATCTAGGTTCCCTAACGGGCACTTGGAATATGAAGATTCCCTATCGGGCACTTGGACTATGTAGGTTCCTCATTGGGCACTTGGACTATGTAGGTTCCCTATCGGGCACTTGGACTATGTAGGTTAACTAGCGGGCACTTTGTCTATGTAGGTTCCCTAGAGGGCACTTGGACGATATAGGTTCCCTATGGGCACTTGGACTATCTAGGTGCCCTAATGGGCACTTGGAATACATAGGTTCCCTTTCGGACACTTGGACTTTGTAGGTTCCTCATCGGGCACTTGGACTATGTAGGTTAACTAGCGGGCACTTGGACTATCTAGGTTACCTAGCGGGCACTTGGACTATGCAGGTTCCCTAGCGGGCACTTGGACTATGTTCGTCCCTTAGCGGGCACTTGGACTATGTAGGTTCCCTATCGGGCAGTTGGACTATGTAGGTTAACTAGCGGGCCCTTAGACTATCTAGGTTACCTAGCGGGCACTTGGACTATGTACGTCTTCTAGCGGTCACTTGGACTATCTAGGTTAACTAGAGGGCCCTTGGACTATGTAGGTTAACTAGCGGGCACTTGGAATATCTAGGTTAACTAGCGGACTTGGACTATGTAGGTTAACTAGCGGGCACTTGGACAATATAGGTAACCTAACGGGCACTTGGACTATCTAGGTTAGGTAACGGGCACTTGGACTATAGGTTACCTAGTGGGAACTTGGAATATGTAGGTTACCTAGAGGGCACATGGACTATAGGTTAACTAGCGGGCACTTGGACTATATAGGTTACCTAGCGGCCCTTGGACTATGTTGGTTACCTACCGCGACTTGGACTATCTAAGTTAACGAACGTGCACTTGGACTATGTAAGTAACCTAGCGGGCACTTGGACAGTATAGGTTACCTAGCGGGCACTTGGACTATCTAGGTTAACGAATGGGCACTTGGACTATGTAGGTTACCTAGCGGGCACTTGGACTATCTAGGTTAGCAAACCGGAACTTGGAATATCTAGGTTACCTAGCGGGCACTTGGACTATGTTGGATCCCTATTGGACATTTGTACTACTTAGGTTAACTAGCGGGCACTTTGACTATCTAGGTTAACTAGCAGGCACTTGGACTATCTAGGTCAACTAGCGGGCCATTGTACTATGTAGGTTAACTAGCGGGCACTTGGCCTATCTAGGTTACCTAACGGGAACTTGGACTATGTAGGTTTACTAGCGGACACTTGGACGATCTAGGTTAACTAGCGGGCACTTGGACAATGCAGGTTCCCTAGCGGGCACTATGAATATGTAGCTTCCCTAGAGGGCACTTGGACTATGTAGGTTCCCTATGGGCACTTGGACTATCTGGGTTCCCTAACGGGCACTTGGAATATGAAGATTCCCTATCGGGCACTTGGACTATGTAGGTTCCTCATTGGGCACTTGGACTATGTAGGTTCCCTATCGGGCACTTGGACTTTGTAGGTTAACTAGCGGGCCCTTGGACTATCTAGGTTACCTAGCGGGCACTTGGACTATCTAGGTTAACTAGAGGGCACTTGTACAATGCAGGTTCCCTAGCGGGCACTTTGACTATGTAGGTTCCCTAGAGGGCACTTGGACGATATATGTTCCCTATGGGCACTTGGACTATCTAGGTGCCCTAATGGGCACTTGGAATACGTAGGTTCCCTTTCGGACACTTGGACTATGTAGGTTCCTCATCGGGCTCTTGGACTATGTAGGTTAACTAGCGGGCACTTGGACTATCTAGGTTACCTAGCGGGCACTTGGACTATGTTCGTCCCTTAGCGGGCACTTGGACTATGTAGGTTCCCTATCGGGCAGTTGGACTATGTAGGTTAACTAGCGGGCCCTTAGACTATCTAGGTTACCTAGCGGGCACTTGGACTATGTACGTCTTCTAGCGGTCACTTGGATTATCTAGGTTAACTAGAGGGCCCTAGGACTATGTAGGTTAACTAGCGGGCACTTGGAATATCTAGGTTAACTAGCGGACCTTGGACTATGTAGGTTAACTAGCGTGCACTTGGACAAATAAGTAACCTAACGGGCACTTGGATTATCTAGGTTAGGTAACGGGCACTTGGACTATAGGTTACATAGCGGGAACTTGGAATACGTAGGTTACCTAGAGGGCACTTGGACTATAGGTTAACTAGCGGGCACTTGGACTATATAGGTTACCTAGCGGCCCTTGGACTATGTTGGTTACCTACCGCGACTTGGACTATCTAAGTTAACGAACGTGCATTTGGACTATGTAAGTAACCTAGCGGGCACTTGGACAGTATAGGTTACCTAGCGGGCACTTGTACTATCTAGGTTAACGAATGGGCACTTGGACTATGTAGGTTACCTAGCGGGCACTTGGACTATCTAGGTTAGCAAACCGGAACTTGGAATATCTAGGTTACCTAGCGGGCACTTGGACTATGTAGGATCCCTATCGGACATTTGTACTACTTAGGTTAACTAGCGGGCACTTTGACTATCTAGGTTAACTAGCGGGCACTTGGACTATCTATGTCAACTAGCGGGCCATTGTACTATGTAGGTTAACTAGCGGGCACTTGGCCTATCTAGGTTACCTAACGGGAACTTGGACTATGTAGGTTTACTAGCGGACACTTGGACTATCTAGGTTGACTAGCGGGCACTTGGACAATGCAGGTTCCCTAGCGGGCACTATGAATATGTAGCTTCCCTAGAGGGCACTTGGACTATGTAGGTTCCCTATGGGCACTTGGACTATCTGGGTTCCCTAACGGGCACTTGGAATATGAAAATTCCCTATCGGGCACTTGGACTATGTAGGTTCCTCATTGGGCACTTGGACTATGTAGGTTGCCTATCGGGCACTTGGACTTTGTAGGTTAACTAGCGGGCCCGTGGACTATCTAGGTTACTTAGCGGGCACTTGGACTATCTAGGTTAACTAGAGGGCACTTGTACAATGCAGGTTCCCTAGCGGGCACTTTGACTATGTAGGTTCCCTAGAGGGCACTTGGACGATATATGTTCCCTATGGGCACTTGGACTATCTAGGTGCCCTAATGGGCACTTGGAATACGTAGGTTCCCTTTCGGACACTTGGACTATGTAGGTTCCTCATCGGGCACTTGGACTATGTAAGTTAACTAGCGGGCACTTGGACTATCTAGGTTACCTAACGGGCACTTGGATTTTGTAGGTTCCCTAGCGGGCACTTGGACTATGTTCGTCCCTTAGCGGGCACTTGGACTATGTAGGTTCCCTATCGGGCAGTTGTACTATGTAGGTTATCTAGCGGGCCCTTAGACTATCTAGGTTACATAGCGGGCACTTGGACTATGTATGTCCCCTAGCGGGCACTTGGACTATCTAGGTTAACTAGAGGGCCCTTTGACTATGTAGGTTAACTAAGGGGCACTTGGAATATCTAGGTTAACTAGCGGACCTTGGACTATGTAGGTTAACTAGCGGGCACTTGGACGATCTAGGTTAAGTAGCGGGCACTTGGACTATCTAGGTTAACTAGCGGGCACTTGGACTATCTAGATTAACTAGCGGGCACTTGAACGATGCAGTTTCCCTAGCGGGCACTTGGACTATATAGGTAAATTAGTGGGCACTTGGACTATGGAGGTTACCTAAAAGGCAATTGGACTATGGAGGTTACCTAGCGGGCACTTGGACTATCTAGGTTAGCTAACGGGTACTTGGACTATCTAGGTTACCTAGCGGGCACTTGGACTATGTAGGTTACCTAGCGGGCACTTGGACTATCTAGGTTACCTAACGGGCACTTGGACTATGCAGGTAACCTAGCGGGCACTTGAACTGTCTAAGTTACCTGCCGGCTCTTGGACTATGTAGGTTACCTAGCGGGCAATTATACTATCTAGGTTAACGAACGGGCACGTGGACTATGTAGGTAACCTCACGGGCACTTGGACTATCTAGGTTAGGTAACGGGCACTTTGACTATCTAGGTTACCTAGCGGGAACTTGGAATATGTAGGTTCCCTAGAGGGCACTTGGACTATAGGTTACCTAGTGGCCCTTGGACTATGTAGGTTACCTAGCGCGACTTGGACTATCTAAGTTAACGAACGTGCACTTGGACTATGTAGGTAACCTAGCAGGCACTTGGACAGTATAGGTTACCTAGCGGGCACTTGGACTATCTAGGTTAACGAATGGGCACTTGGACTATGTAGGTTACCTAGCGGGCACTTGGACTATCTAGGTTAGCAAACCGGAACTTGGAATATCGAGGTTACCTAGCGGGCACTTGGACTATGTAGGATCCCTATCGGACATTTGTACTACTTAGGTTAACTAGCGGGCACTTTGACTATCTAGGTTAACTAGCGGGCACTTGAACTATCTAGGTCAACTAGCGGGCCATTGTACTATGTAGGTTAACTAGCGGGCACTTGGCCTATCTAGTTTACCTAACGGGAACTTGGACTATGTAGGTTTACTAGCGGACACTTGGACGATCTAGGTTAACTAGCGGGCACTTGGACAATGCAGGTTCCCTAGCGGGCACTATGAATATGTAGCTTCCCTAGATGGCACTTGGATTATGTAGGTTCCCTATGGGCACTTGGACTATCTGGGTTCCCTAACGGGGACTTGGAATATGAAGATTCCCTTCGGGCACTTGGACTATGTACGTCCTCCAGCGGGCACTTGGACTATCTAGGTTAACTAGAGGGCCGTTGGACTATGTAGGTTAACTAGCAGGCCCTTGGACTATCTAGGTTACCTAGCGGGCACTTGGACTATCTAGGTTAACTAGAGGGCACTTGTACAATGCAGGTACCCTAGCGGGCACTTTGACTATGTAAGTTCCCTAGAGGGCACTTGGACTATATAGGTTCCCTATGGGCACTTGGACTATCTAGGTGCCCTAATGGGCACTTGGAATACGTAGGTTCCCTTTCGGACACTTGGACTATGTAGGTTCCTCAGCGGGCACTTGGACTATGTAGGTTAACTAGCGGGCACTTGGACTATCTAGGTTACCTAGCGGGCACTTGGACTATGTAGGTTCCCTAGCGGGCACTTGGACTATGTTCGTCCCTTAGCGAGCGCTTGGACTATGTAGGTTCCCTATCGGGCAGTTGGACTATGTAGGTTAACTAGCGGGCCCTTAGACTATCTAGGTTACCTAGCGGGCACTTGGACTATGTACTTCCCCTAGTGGGCACTTGGACTATCTAGGTTAACTAGCGGACCTTGGACTATGTAGGTTAACTAGCGGGCACTTGGGCGATCTAGGTTAACTAGCGGGCACTTGGACGATCTAGGTTAACTAGCGGCCACTTGGACTATCTAGCTTAACTAGCGGGCACTTGGACTATCTAGATTAACTAGCGAGCACTTGGATGATGCAGGTTCCCTAGCGGGCACTTGGACTATATAGGTTAATTAGCGGGCACTTGGACTATGGAGGTTAACTATCGGGCACTTGGACTGTCTAGGTTACCTAACGGGCACTTGGACTATGTAGGTTAATTAGCGGGCACTTGGACTATGTAGGTAACCTAACGGGCACTTGGACTATCTAGGTTAGGTAACGGGCACTTGGACAATCTTGGTTACCTAGCGGGCACTTGGACTATAGTTTAACTAGCGGGCACTTGGACTACTATATAGGTTACCTAGCGCGACTTGGACTATCTAAGTTAAAGAACGTGCACATGGACTATATAGGTAACCTAGCGGGCACTTGGACAGTATAGGTTACCTAGCGGGCACTTGGACTATCTAGGTTAACGAATGGGCACTTGGACTATGTAGGTTACCTAGAGGGCACTTGGACTATCTAGATTAGTAAACCGGAACTTGGAATATCTAGGTTACCTAGCGGGCACTTGGACTATGTAGGTTACCTTGCGGGCACTTGGCCTATCTAGGTTACCTAACGGGAACTTGGACTATGTAGGTTTACTAGCGGACACTTGGACGATTTTGGTTAACTAGCGGGCACTTGGACAATGCAGGTTCCCTAGCGGGCACTATGAATGTGTAGCTTCCCTAGAGGGCACTTGGACCATATAGGTTCCCTATGGGCACTTGGACTATCTGGGTTCCCTAACGGGCACTTGGAATATGAAGATTCCCTCTCGGGCACTTGGACTATGTAGGTTCCTCATTGGGCACTTGGACTATGTAGGTTCCCTATCGGGCACTTGGACTATGTAGGTTAACTAGCGGGCCCTTCGACTATCTAGGTTACCTAGCGGGCACTTGGACTATCTAGGTTAACTAGCGGGCACTTGTACAATGCAGGTTCCCTAGCGGGCACTTTGACTATGTAGCTTCCCTAGAGGGCACTTGGACTATATAGGTTCCCTATGGTTACTTGGACTATCTAGGTGCCCTAACGGGCACTTGGAATACGTAGGTTCCCTTTCGGACACTTGGACTATGTAGGTTCCTCAGCGGGCACTTGGACTATGTAGGTTAACTAGCGGGCACTTGGACTATCTAGGTTACCTAGCGGGCACTTGGATTTTGTAGGTTCCCTAGCGGGCACTTGGACTATGTTCGTCCCTTAGCGGGCACTTGGACTATGTAGGTTCCCTATCGGGCAGTTGTACTATGTAGGTTATCTAGCGGGCCCTTAGACTATCTAGGTTACATAGCGGGCACTTGGACTATGTATGTCCCCTAGCGGGCACTTGGACTATCTAGGTTAACTAGAGGGCCCTTTGACTATGTAGGTTAACTAAGGGGCACTTGGAATATCTAGGTTAACTAGCGGACCTTGGACTATGTAGGTTAACTAGCGGGCACTTGGACTATCTAGGTTAAGTAGCGGGCACTTGGACTATCTAGGTTAACTAGCGGTTACTTGGACTATCTAGATTAACTAGCGGGCACTTGAACGATGCAGTTTCCCTAGCGGGCACTTGGACTATATAGGTAAATTAGTGGGCACTTGGACTATGGAGGTTACCTAGAAGGCAATTGGACTATGGAGGTTACCTAGCGGGCACTTGGACTATCTAGGTTAGCTAACGGGTACTTGGACTATCTAGGTTACCTAGCGGGCACTTGGACTATGTAGGTTACCTAGCGGGCACTTGGACTATCTAGGTTACCTAACAGGCTCTTGGACGATGCAGGTAACCTAGCGGGCACTTGAACTGTCTAAGTTACCTGCCGGCTCTCGGACTATGTAGGTTACCTAGCGGGCAATTGTACTATCTAGGTTAACGAACGGGCACGTGGACTATGTAGGTAACCTCACGGGCACTTGGACTATCTAGGTTAGGTAACGGGCACGTTGACTATCTAGGTTACCTAGCGGGAACTTGGAATATGTAGGTTACCTAGAGGGCACTTGGACTATAGGTTACCTAGTGGCCCTTGGACTATGTAGGTTACCTAGCGCGACTTGGACTATCTAAGTTAACGAACGTGCACTTGGACTATGTAGGTAACCTAGCAGGCACTTGGACAGTATAGGTTACCTAGCGGGCACTTGGACTATCTAGGTTAACGAATGGGCACTTGGACTATGTAGGTTACCTAGCGGGCACTTGGACTATCTAGGTTAGCAAACCGGAATTTGGAATATCTAGGTTACCTAGCGGGCACTTGGACTATGTAGGATCCCTATCGGACATTTGTACTACTTAGGTTAACTAGCGGGCACTTTGACTATCTAGGTTAACTAGCGGGCACTTGAACTATGTAGGTCAACTAGCGGGCCATTGTACTATGTAGGTTAACTAGCGGGCACTTGGCCTATCCAGGTTACCTAACGGGAACTTGGACTATGTAGGTTTACTAGCGGACACTTGGACGATCTAGGTTAACTAGCGGGCACTGGACAATGCAGGTTCCCTAGCGGGCACTATGAATATGTAGCTTCCCTAGAGGGCACTTGGACTATGTAGGTTCCCTATGGGCACTTGGACTATCTGGGTTCCCTAACGGGCACTTGGAATATGAAGATTCCCTATCGGGCACTTGGACTATGTAGGTTCCTCATTGGGCACTTGGCCTATGTAGGTTCCCTATCGGGCACTTGGACTTTGTAGGTTAACTAGCGGGCCCTTGGACTATCTAGGTTACCTAGCGGGCACTTGGACTATGTAGGTTAACTAGAGGGCACTTGTACAATGCAGGTTCCCTAGCGGGCACTTTGACTATGTAGGTTCCCTAGAGGGCACTTGGACGATATAGGTTCCCTATGGGCACTTGGACTATCTAGGTGCCCTAATGGGCACTTGGAATACGTAGGTTCCCTTTCGGACACTTGGACTATGCAGGTTCCTCAGTGGGCACTTGGACTATGTAGGTTTACTAGCAGGCACTTGGACTATGCAGGTTCCCTAGCGGGCACTTGGACTATGTTCGTCCCTTAGCGGGCACTTGCACTATGTAGGTTCCCTACCGGGCAGTTGGACTATGTAGGTTAACTAGCGGGCCCGTAGACTATCTAGGTTACCTAGCGGGCACTTGGACTATGTACGTCCTCCAGCGGGCACTTGGACTATCTAGGTTAACTAGAGGGCCGTTGGACTATGTAGGTTAACTAGCAGGCCCTTGGACTATCTAGGTTACCTAGCGGGCACTTGGACTATCTAGGTTAACTAGAGGGCACTTGTACAATGCAGGTACCCTAGCGGGCACTTTGACTATGTAAGTTCCCTAGAGGGCACTTGGACTATATAGGTTCCCTATGGGCACTTGGACTATCTAGGTGCCCTAATGGGCACTTGGAATACGTAGGTTCCCTTTCGGACACTTGGACTATGTAGGTTCCTCAGCGGGCACTTGGACTATGTAGGTTAACTAGCGGGCATTTGGACTATCTAGGTTACCTAGCGGGCACTTGGATTTTGTAGGTTCCCTAGCGGGCACTTGGACTATGTTCGTCCCTTAGCGGGCACTTGGACTATGTAGGTTCCCTATCGGGCAGTTGGACTATTTAGGTTATCTAGCGGGCCCTTAGACAATCTAGGTTACATAGCGGGCACTTGGACTATGTATGTCCCCTAGCGGGCACTTGGACTATCTAGGTTAACTAGAGGGCCCTTTGACTATGTAGGTTAACTAAGGGGCGCTTGGAATATCTAGGTTAACTAGCGGACCTTGGACTATGTAGGTTAACTAGCGGGCACTTGGACGATCTAGGTTAAGTAGCGGGCACTTGGACTATCTACGTTAACTAGTGGGCACTTGGACTATCTAGATTAACTAGCGGGCACTTCAACGATGCAGTTTCCCTAGCGGGCACTTGGACTATATAGGTAAATTATTGGGCACTTGGACTATGGAGGTTACCTAGAAGGCAATTGGACTATGGAGGTTACCTAGCGGGCACTTGGACTATCTAGGTTAGCTAACGGGTACTTGGACTATCTAGGTTACCTAGCGGGCACTTGGACTATGTAGGTTACCTAGCGGGCACTTGGACTATCTAGGTTACCTAACGGGCACTTGGACTATGCAGGTAACCTAGCGGGCACTTGAACTGTCTAAGTTACCTGCCGGCTCTTGGACTATGTAGGTTACCTAGCGGGCAATTGTACTATCTAGGTTAAAGAACGGGCACGTGGACTATGTAGGTAACCTCACGGGCACTTGGACTATCTAGGTTAGGTAACGGGCACTTTGACTATCTAGGTTACCTAGCGGGAACTTGGAATATGTAGGTTCCCTAGAGGGCACTTGGACTATAGGTTACCTAGTGGCCCTTGGACTATGTAGGTTACCTAGCGCGACTTGGACTATCTAAGTTAACGAACGTGCACTTGGACTATGTAGGTAACCTAGCAGGCACTTGGACAGTATAGGTTACCTAGCGGGCACTTGGACTATCTAGGTTAACGAATGGGCACTTGGACTATGTAGGTTACCTAGCGGGCACTTGGACTATCTAGGTTAGCAAACCGGAACTTGGAATATCGAGGTTACCTAGCGGGCACTTGGACTATGTAGGATCCCTATCGGACATTTGTACTACTTAGGTTAACTAGCGGGCACTTTGACTATCTAGGTTAACTAGCGGGCACTTGAACTATCTAGGTCAACTAGCGGGCCATTGTACTATGTAGGTTAACTAGCGGGCACTTGGCCTATCTAGTTTACCTAACGGGAACTTGGACTATGTAGGTTTACTAGCGGACACTTGGACGATCTAGGTTAACTAGCGGGCACTTGGACAATGCAGGTTCCCTAGCGGGCACTATGAATATGTAGCTTCCCTAGATGGCACTTGGATTATGTAGGTTCCCTATGGGCACTTGGACTATCTGGGTTCCCTAACGGGGACTTGGAATATGAAGATTCCCTTCGGGCACTTGGACTATGTACGTCCTCCAGCGGGCACTTGGACTATCTAGGTTAACTAGAGGGCCGTTGGACTATGTAGGTTAACTAGCAGGCCCTTGGACTATCTAGGTTACCTAGCGGGCACTTGGACTATCTAGGTTAACTAGAGGGCACTTGTACAATGCAGGTACCCTAGCGGGCACTTTGACTATGTAAGTTCCCTAGAGGGCACTTGGACTATATAGGTTCCCTATGGGCACTTGGACTATCTAGGTGCCCTAATGGGCACTTGGAATACGTAGGTTCCCTTTCGGACACTTGGACTATGTAGGTTCCTCAGCGGGCACTTGGACTATGTAGGTTAACTAGCGGGCACTTGGACTATCTAGGTTACCTAGCGGGCACTTGGACTATGTAGGTTCCCTAGCGGGCACTTGGACTATGTTCGTCCCTTAGCGAGCGCTTGGACTATGTAGGTTCCCTATCGGGCAGTTGGACTATGTAGGTTAACTAGCGGGCCCTTAGACTATCTAGGTTACCTAGCGGGCACTTGGACTATGTACTTCCCCTAGTGGGCACTTGGACTATCTAGGTTAACTAGCGGACCTTGGACTATGTAGGTTAACTAGCGGGCACTTGGGCGATCTAGGTTAACTAGCGGGCACTTGGACGATCTAGGTTAACTAGCGGCCACTTGGACTATCTAGCTTAACTAGCGGGCACTTGGACTATCTAGATTAACTAGCGAGCACTTGGATGATGCAGGTTCCCTAGCGGGCACTTGGACTATATAGGTTAATTAGCGGGCACTTGGACTATGGAGGTTAACTATCGGGCACTTGGACTGTCTAGGTTACCTAACGGGCACTTGGACTATGTAGGTTAATTAGCGGGCACTTGGACTATGTAGGTAACCTAACGGGCACTTGGACTATCTAGGTTAGGTAACGGGCACTTGGACAATCTTGGTTACCTAGCGGGCACTTGGACTATAGTTTAACTAGCGGGCACTTGGACTACTATATAGGTTACCTAGCGCGACTTGGACTATCTAAGTTAAAGAACGTGCACATGGACTATATAGGTAACCTAGCGGGCACTTGGACAGTATAGGTTACCTAGCGGGCACTTGGACTATCTAGGTTAACGAATGGGCACTTGGACTATGTAGGTTACCTAGAGGGCACTTGGACTATCTAGATTAGTAAACCGGAACTTGGAATATCTAGGTTACCTAGCGGGCACTTGGACTATGTAGGTTACCTTGCGGGCACTTGGCCTATCTAGGTTACCTAACGGGAACTTGGACTATGTAGGTTTACTAGCGGACACTTGGACGATTTTGGTTAACTAGCGGGCACTTGGACAATGCAGGTTCCCTAGCGGGCACTATGAATGTGTAGCTTCCCTAGAGGGCACTTGGACCATATAGGTTCCCTATGGGCACTTGGACTATCTGGGTTCCCTAACGGGCACTTGGAATATGAAGATTCCCTCTCGGGCACTTGGACTATGTAGGTTCCTCATTGGGCACTTGGACTATGTAGGTTCCCTATCGGGCACTTGGACTATGTAGGTTAACTAGCGGGCCCTTCGACTATCTAGGTTACCTAGCGGGCACTTGGACTATCTAGGTTAACTAGCGGGCACTTGTACAATGCAGGTTCCCTAGCGGGCACTTTGACTATGTAGCTTCCCTAGAGGGCACTTGGACTATATAGGTTCCCTATGGTTACTTGGACTATCTAGGTGCCCTAACGGGCACTTGGAATACGTAGGTTCCCTTTCGGACACTTGGACTATGTAGGTTCCTCAGCGGGCACTTGGACTATGTAGGTTAACTAGCGGGCACTTGGACTATCTAGGTTACCTAGCGGGCACTTGGATTTTGTAGGTTCCCTAGCGGGCACTTGGACTATGTTCGTCCCTTAGCGGGCACTTGGACTATGTAGGTTCCCTATCGGGCAGTTGTACTATGTAGGTTATCTAGCGGGCCCTTAGACTATCTAGGTTACATAGCGGGCACTTGGACTATGTATGTCCCCTAGCGGGCACTTGGACTATCTAGGTTAACTAGAGGGCCCTTTGACTATGTAGGTTAACTAAGGGGCACTTGGAATATCTAGGTTAACTAGCGGACCTTGGACTATGTAGGTTAACTAGCGGGCACTTGGACTATCTAGGTTAAGTAGCGGGCACTTGGACTATCTACGTTAACTAGTGGGCACTTGGACTATCTAGATTAACTAGCGGGCACTTCAACGATGCAGTTTCCCTAGCGGGCACTTGGACTATATAGGTAAATTATTGGGCACTTGGACTATGGAGGTTACCTAGAAGGCAATTGGACTATGGAGGTTACCTAGCGGGCACTTGGACTATCTAGGTTAGCTAACGGGTACTTGGACTATCTAGGTTACCTAGCGGGCACTTGGACTATGTAGGTTACCTAGCGGGCACTTGGACTATCTAGGTTACCTAACGGGCACTTGGACTATGCAGGTAACCTAGCGGGCACTTGAACTGTCTAAGTTACCTGCCGGCTCTTGGACTATGTAGGTTACCTAGCGGGCAATTGTACTATCTAGGTTAAAGAACGGGCACGTGGACTATGTAGGTAACCTCACGGGCACTTGGACTATCTAGGTTAGGTAACGGGCACTTTGACTATCTAGGTTACCTAGCGGGAACTTGGAATATGTAGGTTCCCTAGAGGGCACTTGGACTATAGGTTACCTAGTGGCCCTTGGACTATGTAGGTTACCTAGCGCGACTTGGACTATCTAAGTTAACGAACGTGCACTTGGACTATGTAGGTAACCTAGCAGGCACTTGGACAGTATAGGTTACCTAGCGGGCACTTGGACTATCTAGGTTAACGAATGGGCACTTGGACTATGTAGGTTACCTAGCGGGCACTTGGACTATCTAGGTTAGCAAACCGGAACTTGGAATATCGAGGTTACCTAGCGGGCACTTGGACTATGTAGGATCCCTATCGGACATTTGTACTACTTAGGTTAACTAGCGGGCACTTTGACTATCTAGGTTAACTAGCGGGCACTTGAACTATCTAGGTCAACTAGCGGGCCATTGTACTATGTAGGTTAACTAGCGGGCACTTGGCCTATCTAGTTTACCTAACGGGAACTTGGACTATGTAGGTTTACTAGCGGACACTTGGACGATCTAGGTTAACTAGCGGGCACTTGGACAATGCAGGTTCCCTAGCGGGCACTATGAATATGTAGCTTCCCTAGATGGCACTTGGATTATGTAGGTTCCCTATGGGCACTTGGACTATCTGGGTTCCCTAACGGGGACTTGGAATATGAAGATTCCCTTCGGGCACTTGGACTATGTACGTCCTCCAGCGGGCACTTGGACTATCTAGGTTAACTAGAGGGCCGTTGGACTATGTAGGTTAACTAGCAGGCCCTTGGACTATCTAGGTTACCTAGCGGGCACTTGGACTATCTAGGTTAACTAGAGGGCACTTGTACAATGCAGGTACCCTAGCGGGCACTTTGACTATGTAAGTTCCCTAGAGGGCACTTGGACTATATAGGTTCCCTATGGGCACTTGGACTATCTAGGTGCCCTAATGGGCACTTGGAATACGTAGGTTCCCTTTCGGACACTTGGACTATGTAGGTTCCTCAGCGGGCACTTGGACTATGTAGGTTAACTAGCGGGCACTTGGACTATCTAGGTTACCTAGCGGGCACTTGGACTATGTAGGTTCCCTAGCGGGCACTTGGACTATGTTCGTCCCTTAGCGAGCGCTTGGACTATGTAGGTTCCCTATCGGGCAGTTGGACTATGTAGGTTAACTAGCGGGCCCTTAGACTATCTAGGTTACCTAGCGGGCACTTGGACTATGTACTTCCCCTAGTGGGCACTTGGACTATCTAGGTTAACTAGCGGACCTTGGACTATGTAGGTTAACTAGCGGGCACTTGGGCGATCTAGGTTAACTAGCGGGCACTTGGACGATCTAGGTTAACTAGCGGCCACTTGGACTATCTAGCTTAACTAGCGGGCACTTGGACTATCTAGATTAACTAGCGAGCACTTGGATGATGCAGGTTCCCTAGCGGGCACTTGGACTATATAGGTTAATTAGCGGGCACTTGGACTATGGAGGTTAACTATCGGGCACTTGGACTGTCTAGGTTACCTAACGGGCACTTGGACTATGTAGGTTAATTAGCGGGCACTTGGACTATGTAGGTAACCTAACGGGCACTTGGACTATCTAGGTTAGGTAACGGGCACTTGGACAATCTTGGTTACCTAGCGGGCACTTGGACTATAGTTTAACTAGCGGGCACTTGGACTACTATATAGGTTACCTAGCGCGACTTGGACTATCTAAGTTAAAGAACGTGCACATGGACTATATAGGTAACCTAGCGGGCACTTGGACAGTATAGGTTACCTAGCGGGCACTTGGACTATCTAGGTTAACGAATGGGCACTTGGACTATGTAGGTTACCTAGCGGGCACTTGGACTATCTAGATTAGTAAACCGGAACTTGGAATATCTAGGTTACCTAGCGGGCACTTGGACTATGTAGGTTACCTTGCGGGCACTTGGCCTATCTAGGTTACCTAACGGGAACTTGGACTATGTAGGTTTACTAGCGGACACTTGGACGATTTTGGTTAACTAGCGGGCACTTGGACAATGCAGGTTCCCTAGCGGGCACTATGAATGTGTAGCTTCCCTAGAGGGCACTTGGACCATATAGGTTCCCTATGGGCACTTGGACTATCTGGGTTCCCTAACGGGCACTTGGAATATGAAGATTCCCTCTCGGGCACTTGGACTATGTAGGTTCCTCATTGGGCACTTGGACTATGTAGGTTCCCTATCGGGCACTTGGACTATGTAGGTTAACTAGCGGGCCCTTCGACTATCTAGGTTACCTAGCGGGCACTTGGACTATCTAGGTTAACTAGCGGGCACTTGTACAATGCAGGTTCCCTAGCGGGCACTTTGACTATGTAGCTTCCCTAGAGGGCACTTGGACTATATAGGTTCCCTATGGTTACTTGGACTATCTAGGTGCCCTAACGGGCACTTGGAATACGTAGGTTCCCTTTCGGACACTTGGACTATGTAGGTTCCTCAGCGGGCACTTGGACTATGTAGGTTAACTAGCGGGCACTTGGACTATCTAGGTTACCTAGCGGGCACTTGGATTTTGTAGGTTCCCTAGCGGGCACTTGGACTATGTTCGTCCCTTAGCGGGCACTTGGACTATGTAGGTTCCCTATCGGGCAGTTGTACTATGTAGGTTATCTAGCGGGCCCTTAGACTATCTAGGTTACATAGCGGGCACTTGGACTATGTATGTCCCCTAGCGGGCACTTGGACTATCTAGGTTAACTAGAGGGCCCTTTGACTATGTAGGTTAACTAAGGGGCACTTGGAATATCTAGGTTAACTAGCGGACCTTGGACTATGTAGGTTAACTAGCGGGCACTTGGACTATCTAGGTTAAGTAGCGGGCACTTGGACTATCTAGGTTAACTAGCGGTTACTTGGACTATCTAGATTAACTAGCGGGCACTTGAACGATGCAGTTTCCCTAGCGGGCACTTGGACTATATAGGTAAATTAGTGGGCACTTGGACTATGGAGGTTACCTAGAAGGCAATTGGACTATGGAGGTTACCTAGCGGGCACTTGGGCTATCTAGGTTAGCTAACGGGTACTTGGACTATCTAGGTTACCTAGCGGGCACTTGGACTATGTAGGTTACCTAGCGGGCACTTGGACTATCTAGGTTACCTAACAGGCTCTTGGACTATGCAGGTAACCTAGCGGGCACTTGAACTGTCTAAGTTACCTGCCGGCTCTCGGACTATGTAGGTTACCTAGCGGGCAATTGTACTATCTAGGTTAACGAACGGGCACGTGGACTATGTAGGTAACCTCACGGGCACTTGGACTATCTAGGTTAGGTAACGGGCACGTTGACTATCTAGGTTACCTAGCGGGAACTTGGAATATGTAGGTTACCTAGAGGGCACTTGGACTATAGGTTACCTAGTGGCCCTTGGACTATGTAGGTTACCTAGCGCGACTTGGACTATCTAAGTTAACGAACGTGCACTTGGACTATGTAGGTAACCTAGCAGGCACTTGGACAGTATAGGTTACCTAGCGGGCACTTGGACTATCTAGGTTAACGAATGGGCACTTGGACTATGTAGGTTACCTAGCGGGCACTTGGACTATCTAGGTTAGCAAACCGGAACTTGGAATATCTAGGTTACCTAGCGGGCACTTGGACTATGTAGGATCCCTATCGGACATTTGTACTACTTAGGTTAACTAGCGGGCACTTTGACTATCTAGGTTAACTAGCGGGCACTTGAACTATGTAGGTCAACTAGCGAGCCATTGTACTATGTAGGTTAACTAGCGGGCACTTGGCCTATCTAGGTTACCTAACGGGAACTTGGACTATGTAGGTTTACTAGCGGACACTTGGACGATCTAGGTTAACTAGCGGGCACTGGACAATGCAGGTTCCCTAGCGGGCACTATGAATATGTAGCTTCCCTAGAGGGCACTTGGACTATGTAGGTTCCCTATGGGCACTTGGACTATCTGGGTTCCCTAACGGGCACTTGGAATATGAAGATTCCCTATCGGGCACTTGGACTATGTAGGTTCCTCATTGGGCACTTGGCCTATGTAGGTTCCCTATCGGGCACTTGGACTTTGTAGGTTAACTAGCGGGCCCTTGGACTATCTAGGTTACCTAGCGGGCACATGGACTATGTAGGTTAACTAGAGGGCACTTGTACAATGCAGGTTCCCTAGCGGGCACTTTGACTATGTAGGTTCCCTAGAGGGCACTTGGACGATATAGGTTCCCTATGGGCACTTGGACTATCTAGGTGCCCTAATGGGCACTTGGAATACGTAGGTTCCCTTTCGGACACTTGGACTATGCAGGTTCCTCAGTGGGCACTTGGACTATGTAGGTTTACTAGCAGGCACTTGGACTATGCAGGTTCCCTAGCAGGCACTTGGACTATGTTCGTCCCTTAGCGGGCACTTGCACTATGTAGGTTCCCTACCGGGCAGTTGGACTATGTAGGTTAACTAACGGGCCCGTAGACTATCTAGGTTACCTAGCGGGCACTTGGACTATGTACGTCCTCCAGCGGGCACTTGGACTATCTAGGTTAACTAGAGGGCCGTTGGACTATGTAGGTTAACTAGCAGGCCCTTGGACTATCTAGGTTACCTAGCGGGCACTTGGACTATCTAGGTTAACTAGAGGGCACTTGTACAATGCAGGTACCCTAGCGGGCACTTTGACTATGTAAGTTCCCTAGAGGGCACTTGGACTATATAGGTTCCCTATGGGCACTTGGACTATCTAGGTGCCCTAATGGGCACTTGGAATACGTAGGTTCCCTTTCGGACACTTGGACTATGTAGGTTCCTCAGCGGGCACTTTGACTATGTAGGTTAACTAGCGGGCATTTGGACTATCTAGGTTACCTAGCGGGCACTTGGATTTTGTAGGTTCCCTAGCGGGCACTTGGACTATGTTCGTCCCTTAGCGGGCACTTGGACTATGTAGGTTCCCTATCGGGCAGTTGGACTATTTAGGTTATCTAGCGGGCCCTTAGACAATCTAGGTTACATAGCGGGCCATTGGACTATGTATGTCCCCTAGCGGGCACTTGGACTATCTAGGTTAACTAGAAGGCCCTTTGACTATGTAGGTTAACTAAGGGGCGCTTGGAATATCTAGGTTAACTAGCGGACCTTGGACTATGTAGGTTAACTAGCGGGCACTTGGACGATCTAGGTTAAGTAGCGGGCACTTGGACTATCTACGTTAACTAGTGGGCACTTGGACTATCTAGATTAACTAGCGGGCACTTCAACGATGCAGTTTCCCTAGCGGGCACTTGGACTATATAGGTAAATTATTGGGCACTTGGACTATGGAGGTTACCTAGAAGGCAATTGGACTATGGAGGTTACCTAGCGGGCACTTGGACTATCTAGGTTAGCTAACGGGTACTTGGACTATCTAGGTTACCTAGCGGGCACTTGGACTATGTAGGTTACCTAGCGGGCACTTGGACTATCCAGGTTACCTAACGGGCACTTGGACTATGCAGGTAACCTAGCGGGCACTTGAACTGTCTAAGTTACCTGCCGGCTCTTGGACTATGTAGGTTACCTAGCGGGCAATTGTACAATCTAGGTTAAAGAACGGGCACGTGGACTATGTAGGTAACCTCACGGGCACTTGGACTATCTAGGTTAGGTAACGGGCACTTTGACTATCTAGGTTACCTAGCGGGAACTTGGAATATGTAGGTTACCTACAGGGCACTTGGACTATAGGTTACCTAGTGGCCCTTGGACTATGTAGGTTACCTAGCGCGACTTGGACTATCTAAGTTAACGAACGTGCACTTGGACTATATAGGTAACCTAGCGGGCACTTGGACTATCTAGGTTAACGAATGGGCACTTGGACTATGTAGGTTACCTAGCGGGCACTTGGACTATCTAGGTTAGCAAACCGGAACTTGGAATATCTAGGTTACCTAGCGGGCACATGGACTATGTAGGATCCCTATCAGACATTTGTACTACTTAGGTTAACTAGCGGGCACTTTGACTATCTAGGTTAACTAGCGGGCACTTGAACTATGTAGGTCAACTAGCGGGCCATTGTACTATGTAGGTTAACTAGCGGGCACTTGGCCTATCTAGGTTACCTAACGGGAACTTGGACTATGTAGGTTTACTAGCGGACACTTGGACGATCTAGGTTAACTAGCGGGCACTTGGACAATGCAGGTTCCCTAGCGGGCACTATGAATATGTAGCTTCCCTAGAGGGCACTTGGACTATGTAGGTTCCCTATGGGCACTTGGACTATCTGGGTTCCCTAACGGGCACTTGGAATATGAAGATTCCCTATCGGGCACTTGGACTATGTAGGTTTCTCATTGGGCACTTGGACTATGTAGGTTCCCTATCGGGCACTTGGACTTTGTAGGTTAACTAGCGGGCCCTTGGACTATCTAGGTTACCTAGCGGGCACTTGGACTATCTAGGTTAACTAGAGGGCACTTGTAAAATGCAGGTTCCCTAGCGGGCACTTTGACTATGTAGGTTCCCTAGAGGGCACTTGGACGATATAGGTTCCCTATGGGCACTTGGACTATCTAGGTGCCCTAATGGGCCCTTGGAATACGTAAGTTCCCTTTCGGACACTTGGACTATGCAGGTTCCTCAGCGGGCACTTGGACTATCTAGGTTACCTATCGGGCACTTTGACTATGCAGGTTCCCTAGCGGGCACTTGGACTATGTTTGTCCCTTAGCGGGCACTTGGACTATGTAGGTTCCCTATCGGGCAGTTGGACTATGTAGGTTAACTAGCGGGCCCGTAGACTATCTTGGTTACCTAGCGGGCACTTGGACTATGTACGTCCTCCGGCGGGGACTTGGACTATCTAGGTTAACTAGAGGGCCGTTGGACTATGTAGGTTAACTAGCAGGCCCTTGGACTATCTAGGTTACCTAGAGGGCACTTGTACAATGCAGGTACCCTAGCGGGCACTTTGACTATGTAAGTTCCCTAGAGGGCACTTGGACTATATAGGTTCCCTATGGGCACTTGGACTATCTAGGTGCCCTAATGGGCACTTGGAATACGTAGGTTCCCTTTCGGACACTTGGACTATGTAGGTTCCTCAGCGGGCACTTGGACTATGTAGGTTAACTAGCGGGCACTTGGACTATCTAGGTTACCTAGCGGGCACTTGGACTATGTAGGTTCCCTAGCGGGCACTTGGACTATGTAGGTTCCCTAGCGGGCACTTGGACTATGTTCGTCCCTTAGCGAGCGCTTGGACTATGTAGGTTCCCTATCGGGCAGTTGGACTATGTAGGTTAACTAGCGGGCCCTTAGACTATCTAGGTTACCTAGCGGGCACTTGGACTATGTACTTCCCCTAGTGGGCACTTGGACTATCTAGGTTAACTAGAGGGCCCTTGGACTATGTAGGTTAACTAGCGGGCACTTGGAATATCTAGGTTAACTAGCGGAACATGGACTATGTAGGTTAACTAGCGGGCACTTGGGCGATCTAGGTTAACTAGCGGGCACTTGGACGATCTAGGTTAACTATCGGCCACTTGGACTATCTAGCTTAACTAGCGGGCACTTGGACTATCTAGATTAACTAGCGGGCACATGGATGATGCAGGTTCCCTAGCGGGCACTTGGACTATATAGGTTAATTAGCGGGCACTTGGACTGTGGAGGTTAACTATAGGGCACTTGGACTATGTAGGTTACCTAACGGGCACTTGGACTATGTAGGTTAATTAGCGGGCACTTGGACTATGTAGGTAACCTAACGGGCACTTGGACTATCTAGGTTAGGTAACGGGCACTTGGACTATCTTGGTTACATAGCGGGAACTTGGAATATGTAGGTTACCTAGCGGGCACTTGGACTATAGTTTAACTAGCGGGCACTTGGACTATATAGGTTACCTAGCGGGCCTTTGGACTATGTAGGTTACCTAGCGCGACTTGGACTATCTAAGTTAACGAACGTGCACATGGACTATGTAGGTAACCTAGCGGGCACTTGGACAATATAGGTTACCTAGCGGGCACTTGGACTATCTAGGTTAACGAATGAGCACTTGGACTATGTAGGTTACCTAGCGGGCACTTGGACTATCTAGATTAGTAAACCGGAACTTGGAATATCTAGGTTACCTAGCGGGCACTTGGACTATGTAGGTTACCTTGCGGGCACTTGGCCTATCTAGGTTACCTAACGGGAACTTGGACTATGTAGGTTTACTAGCGGACACTTGGACGATCTTGGTTAACTAGCGGGCACTTGGACAATGCAGGTTCCCTAGCGGGCACTATGAATATGTAGCTTCCCTAGAGGGCACTTGGACCATATAGGTTCCCTATGGGCACTTGGACTATCTGGGTTCCCTAACGGGCACTTGGAATATGAAGATTCCCTATCGGGCACTTGGACTATGTAGGTTCCTCATTGGGCACTTGGACTATGTAGGTTCCCTATCGGGCACTTGGACTATGTAGGTTAACTAGCGGGCCCTTCGACTATCTAGGTTACCTAGCGGACACTTGGACTATCTAGGTTAACTAGCGGGCACTTGTACAATGCAGGTTCCCTAGTGGGCACTTTGACTATGTAGCTTCCCTAGAGGGCACTTGGACTATATAGGTTCCCTAAGGTTACTTGGACTATCTAGGTGCCCTAACGGGCACTTGGAATACGTAGGTTCCCTTTCAGACACTTGGACTATGTAGGTTCCTCAGCGGGCACTTGGACTATGTAGGTTATCTAGCGGGCACTTGGACTATCTAGGTTGCCCAGCGGGCACTTGGACTATGTACGTCCCCTAGCGGGCACTTGGAATATCGAGGTTAACTAGAGGTCCCTTGGACTATGTAGGTTAACTAGAGGGCTTTGGACTATCTAGGTTAACTAACGGACCTTGGACTATGTAGGTTAACTAGCGGGCACTTGGACGATCTATGTTAACTAGCGGGCACTTGGACTATCTAGGTTAACTAGCGGGAACTTAGACTATCTATGTTAACTGGCGGGCACATGGACGATGCAGGTTCCCTAGAGGGCACTTGGACTATGTAGGTTCCCTAACGGGCACTTGGACTATGTAGGTCCCTTAGCGGGCACTTGGACTATGTTGGTTCCCTAACGGGCAGTTGGACTATGTGGGTATCCTAGCGGGCATTTGGACTATCTAGGTTACCTAGAAGGCACTTTGACTATCTAGGTTAACTAACGGGCACTTGGACTATGTAGGTTCCCTAGCGGGCACTTGGACTATGTAGGTTACCTAGCAGGCACTTGGACTGTCTAGGTTACCTAGCGGGCACTTGAACTATCTAGGTTAACGAACGGGCACTTGGACTATGTAAGTTAGCTAACATGAACTTGGACTATCTAGGTTAACGAACGGGCACTTGGACTATGTAGGTTACCTAGCGGGCACTTGGACTATCTAGGTTAGCTAACGGGTACTTGGACTATCTAGGTTCCCTAGCGGGCACTTGGACTATGTAGGTTCCCTAGCAGGGCTTTGACTATGTAAGTTCTCTAACGGGCACTTGGACTATGTGGGTTCCCTAGCGGGCATTTGGACTATCTAGGTTACCTAACGGGCACTTGGACTATGTACGTTACTAGCGGGCATTTGGACTATGTAGGTTACCTAGCGGATACTTGGACTATGTAGGTTCCCCATCAGGGACATGGACAATGTAGGTTAACTAGCGGGCCCTTGGACTATCTAGGTTAACCAGCGGGCCCTTGGACTATGTAGGTTAACTAGCGGGCTCTTGTACTTTCTAGGTTAACGAACGGGCACGTGGACTATGTAGGTAACCAAGCGGGCACTTGGACAGTCTAGGTTACCTAGAGGGCACTTGGAAAATCTAGTTTAATGAATGGGCACTTGGACTATGTAGGTTACCTCGCGGGCACTTAGACTATGTGGGTACCCTAGCGGGCATTTGGACTATCTAGGTTACCTAACGGGCATTTGGACTATGTAGGTTCCCTAGCGGGCACTTGGATTATGTAGTTTCCCTTCTTGCACTTGGACTATGTAGGTTTCTAGCGGGCATTTGGACTATGTAGGTTACCTAGCGGGCACTTGGGCTATGTAGGTTCCCTAGCGGGCATTTGGACTATCTAGGTTACCTAACGGGCATTTGGACTACGTACGTTACTAGTGGGCATTTGGACTATGTAGGTTACCTAGCGGATACTTGGACTATGTAGGCTCCCCATCAGGGACTTGGACAATGTAGGTTAACTAGCGGGCACTTGGACTATCTAGGTTAACTAGAGGGCCCTTGGACTATGTAGGTTAACTAGCGGGCCCTTTGACGATCTAGGTTAGCAAAGGGGCACTTGGACTATGTAGGTTACCTAGCAGGCACTTGGACTGTCTAGGTTACCTAGCGGGCACTTGGACTATGCAGGTAACCTAGCGGGCACTTGGACTGTTTATGTTACCTAGAGGGCACTTGGACTATAGGTTAACTAGCGGGCACTTGGACTATATAGGTTACCTAGCGGCCCATAGATTATGTTGGTTACCTAACGCGACTTGGACTATCTAAGTTAATGAACGTGCACTTGGACTATGTAAGTAACCTAGCGGGCACTTGGACAGTATAGGTTACCTAGCGGGCACTTGGACTATCTAGGTTAGCAAACCGGAACTTGGAATATCTAGGTTACCTAGCGGGCACTTGGATTATGTAGGATCCCTATTGGACATTTGTACTACTTAGGTTAACTAGAGGGCACTTTGACTAGCTAGGTTAACTAGCGGGCACTTGGACTATCTAGGTCAACTAGCGGGCCATTGTACTATGTAGGTTATCTAGCGGGCACTTGGCCTATCTAGGTTACCTAACGGGAACTTGGACTATGTAGGTTTACTAGCGGACCCTTGGACGATCTAGGATAACTAGCGGGCAGTTGGACAATGCAGGTTCCCTTGCGGGCACTATGAATATGTAGCTTCCCTAGAGGGCACTTGGACCATATAGGTTCCCTATGGGCACTTGGACTATCTAGGTGCCCTAATGGGCACTTGGAATACGTAGGTTCCCTTTCGGACACTTGGACTATGTAGGTTCCTCAGCGGGCACTTGGACTATGTAGGTTAACTAGCGGGCACTTGGACTATCTAGGTTACCTAGCGGGCACTTGAACTATGTAGGTTGCCTAGCGGGCACTTGGACTATGTTCGTCCCTTAGCGGGATCTTGGACTATGTAGGTTCCCTATCGGGCAGTTGGACTATGTAGGTTAACTAGCGGGCCCTTAGAATATCTAGGTTACCTAGCGGGCACTTGGACTATGTACGTCCCCTAGCGGGCACTTGGACTATCTAGGTTAAATAGAGGGCCCTTGGACTATGTAGGTTAACCAGCGGGCACTTGGACTATCTAGATTAACTAGCGGGCACTTGGACGATGCAGGTTCCCTAGCCGGCACTTGGACTATATAGGTTAATTAGCGGGCACTTGGACTATGGAGGTTACCTAGCGGGCACTTGGATTGTCTAGGTTACCTAACGGGCACTTGGACTATGTAGGTTAATTAACGGGCACTTGGACTATGTAGGTTAATTAGCGGGCACTTGGACTATCTAGGTTAACGAACCGGCACGTGGACTATGTAGGTAACCTAATGGGCACTTGGACTATCTAGGATAGGTAACGGGCACTTGGACTATCTAGATTACCTAGCGGGAACTTGGAATATGTAGGTTACCTAGCGGGCACTTGGACTATAGTTTAACTAGCGGGCACTTGGACTAGATAGGTTACCTAGCGGGCACTTGGACTATCTAGGTTAACGAATGGGCACTTGGACTATGTAGGTTACCTACCGGGCACTTGGACTATGTAGGTTAACTAGCGGGCCCTTCGACTATCTAGGTTACCTAGCGGGCACTTGGACTATCTAGGTTAACTAGCAGGCACTTGTACAATGCAGGTTCCCTAGCGGGCACTTTGACTATGTAGCTTCCCTAGAGGGCACTTGGACTATATAGGTTCCCTATGGTTACTTGGACTATCTAGGTGCCCTAACGGGCACTTGGAATACGTAGGTTCCCTTTCGGACACTTCGTCTATGTAGGTTCCTCAGCGGGCACTTGGACTATGTAGTTTAACTAGCGGGCACTTGGACTATCTAGGTTGTCCAGCGGGCACTTGGACTATGTACGTCCCCTAGCGGGCACTTGGACTATCGAGGTTAACTAGAGGGCCCTTGGACTATGTAGGTTATCTAGAGGGCACTTGGACTATCTAGGTTAACTAACGGACCTTGGACTATGTAGGTTAACTAGCGGGCACTTGGACTATGTAGGTTACCTAGCAGGCACTTGGACTGTCTAGGTTACCTAGCGGGCACTTGAACTATCTAGGTTAACGAACGGGCACTTGGACTATGTAGGTTAGCTAACAGGAACTTGGACTATCTAGGTTAACGAACGGGCACTTGGACTATGTAGGTTACCTAGCGGGCACTTGGACTATCTAGGTTAGCTAACGGGTACTTGGACTATCTAGGTTCCCTAGCGGGCACTTGGACTATGTAGGTTCCATAGCAGGGCTTTGACTATGTAAGTTCTCTAACGGGCACTTGGACTATGTGGGTTCCCTAGCGGGCAATTGGACTATCTAGGTTACCTAACGGGCACTTGGACTATGTACGTTACTAGCAGGCATTTGGACTATGTAGGTTACCTAGCGGATACTTGGACTATGTAGGTTCCCCATCAGGGACATGGACAATGTAGGTTAACTAGCGGGCACTTGAACTATCTAGGTTAACTAGCGGGCCCTTGGACTATGTAGGTTAACTAGCGGGCTCTGGTACTTTCTAGGTTAACGAACGGGCACGTGGACTATGTAGGTAACCAAGCGGGCACTTGGACAGTCTAGGTTACCTAGAGGGCACTTGGAAAATCTAGGTTAATGAATGGGCACTTGGACAATGTAGGTTACCTCGCGGGCACTTAGACTATGTGGGTACCCTAGCGGGCATTTGCACTATCTAGGTTACCTAACGGGCATTTGGACTATGTAGGTTCCCTAGCGGGCACTTGGATTATGTAGGTTCCCTTCTTGCACTTGGACTATGTAGGTTTCTAGCGGGCATTTGGACTATGTAGGTTACCTAGCGGGCACTTGGGCTATGTAGGTTCCCTGCGGGCATTTGGACTATCTAGGTTACCTAACGGGCATTTGGACTACGTACGTTACTAGTGGGCATTTGGACTATGTAGGTTACCTAGCGGATACTTGGACTATGTAGGCTCCCCATCAGGGACTTGGACAATGTAGGTTTACTAGCGGGCACTTGGACTATCTAGGTTAACTAGAGGGCACTTGGACTATCTAGGTTAACTAACGGACCTTGGACTATGTAGGTTAACTAGCGGGCACTTGGACTATGTAGGTTACCTAGCAGGCACTTGGACTGTCTAGGTTACCTCGCGGGCACTTGAACTATCTAGGTTAACGAACGGGCACTTGGACTATGTAGGTTAGCTAACAGGAACTTGGACTATCTAGGTTAACGAACGGGCACTTGGACTATGTAGGTTACCTAGCGGGCACTTGGACTATCTAGGTTAGCTAACGGGTACTTGGACTATCTAGGTTCCCTAGCGGGCACTTGGACTATGTAGGTTCCATAGCAGGGCTTTGACTATGTAAGTTTTCTAACGGGCACTTGGACTATGTGGGTTCCCTAGCGGGCATTTGGACTATCTAGGTTACCTAACGGGCACTTGGACTATGTACGTTACTAGCAGGCATTTGGACTATGTAGGTTACCTAGCGGATACTTGGACTATGTAGGTTCCCCATCAGGGACATGGACAATGTAGGTTAACTAGCGGGCACTTGGACTATCTAGGTTAACTAGCGGGCCCTTGGACTATGTAGGTTAACTAGCGGGCTCTTGTACTTTCTAGGTTAACGAACGGGCACGTGGACTATGTAGGTAACCAAGCGGGCACTTGGACAGTCTAGGTTACCTAGAGGGCACTTGGAAAATCTAGGTTAATGAATGGGCATTTGGACAATGTAGGTTACCTCGCGGGCACTTAGACTATGTGGGTACCCTAGCGGGCATTTGCACTATCTAGGTTACCTAACGGGCATTTGGACTATGTAGGTTCCCTAGCGGGCACTTGGATTATGTAGGTTCCCTTCTTGCACTTGGACTATGTAGGTTTCTAGCGGGCATTTGGACTATGTAGGTTACCTAGCGGGCACTTGGGCTATGTAGGTTCCCTGCGGGCATTTGGACTATCTAGGTTACCTAACGGGCATTTGGACTACGTACGTTACTAGTGGGCATTTGGACTATGTAGGTTACCTAGCGGATACTTGGACTATGTAGGCTCCCCATCAGGGACTTGGACAATGTAGGTTAACTAGCGGGCACTTGGACTATCTAGGTTAACTAGAGGGCCCTTGGACTATGTAGGTTAACTAGCGGGCCCTTTGACGATCTAGGTTAGCAAACGGGCACTTGGACTATGTAGGTTACCTAGCAGGCACTTGGACTGTCTAGGTTACCTAGCGGGCACTTGGACTATGCAGGTAACCTAGCGGGCACTTGGACTGTTTAAGTTACCTAGAGGGCACTTGGACTATAGGTTAACTAGCGGGCACTTGGACTATATAGGTTACCTAGCGGCCCTTAGATTATGTTGGTTACCTAACGCGACTTGGACTATCTAAGTTAACGAACGTGCACTTGGACTATGTAAGTAACCTAGCGGGCACTTGGACAGTATAGGTTACCTAGCGGGCACTTGGACTATCTAGGTTAGCAAACCGGAACTTGGAATATCTAGGTTACCTAGCGGGCACTTGGATTATGTAGGATCCCTATTGGACATTTGTACTACTTAGGTTAACTAGAGGGCACTTTGACTAGCTAGGTTAACTAGCGGGCACTTGGACTATCTAGGTCAACTAGCGGGCCATTGTACTATGTAGGTTATCTAGCGGGCACTTGGCCTATCTAGGTTACCTAACGGGAACTTGGACTATGTAGGTTTACTAGCGGACCCTTGGACGATCTAGGATAACTAGCGGGCAGTTGGACAATGCAGGTTCCCTTGCGGGCACTATGAATATGTAGCTTCCCTAGAGGGCACTTGGACCATATAGGTTCCCTATGGGCACTTGGACTATCTAGGTGCCCTAATGGGCACTTGGAATACGTAGGTTCCCTTTCGGACACTTGGACTATGTAGGTTCCTCAGCGGGCACTTGGACTATGTAGGTTAACTAGCGGGCACTTGGACTATCTAGGTTACCTAGCGGGCACTTGAACTATGTAGGTTGCCTAGCGGGCACTTGGACTATGTTCGTCCCTTAGCGGGATCTTGGACTATGTAGGTTCCCTATCGGGCAGTTGGACTATGTAGGTTAACTAGCGGGCCCTTAGAATATCTAGGTTACCTAGCGGGCACTTGGACTATGTACGTCCCCTAGCGGGCACTTGGACTATCTAGGTTAAATAGAGGGCCCTTGGACTATGTAGGTTAACCAGCGGGCACTTGGACTATCTAGATTAACTAGCGGGCACTTGGACGATGCAGGTTCCCTAGCCGGCACTTGGACTATATAGGTTAATTAGCGGGCACTTGGACTATGGAGGTTACCTAGCGGGCACTTGGATTGTCTAGGTTACCTAACGGGCACTTGGACTATGTAGGTTAATTAACGGGCACTTGGACTATGTAGGTTAATTAGCGGGCACTTGGACTATCTAGGTTAACGAACCGGCACGTGGACTATGTAGGTAACCTAATGGGCACTTGGACTATCTAGGATAGGTAACGGGCACTTGGACTATCTAGATTACCTAGCGGGAACTTGGAATATGTAGGTTACCTAGCGGGCACTTGGACTATAGTTTAACTAGCGGGCACTTGGACTAGATAGGTTACCTAGCGGGCACTTGGACTATCTAGGTTAACGAATGGGCACTTGGACTATGTAGGTTACCTACCGGGCACTTGGACTATGTAGGTTAACTAGCGGGCCCTTCGACTATCTAGGTTACCTAGCGGGCACTTGGACTATCTAGGTTAACTAGCAGGCACTTGTACAATGCAGGTTCCCTAGCGGGCACTTTGACTATGTAGCTTCCCTAGAGGGCACTTGGACTATATAGGTTCCCTATGGTTACTTGGACTATCTAGGTGCCCTAACGGGCACTTGGAATACGTAGGTTCCCTTTCGGACACTTCGTCTATGTAGGTTCCTCAGCGGGCACTTGGACTATGTAGTTTAACTAGCGGGCACTTGGACTATCTAGGTTGTCCAGCGGGCACTTGGACTATGTACGTCCCCTAGCGGGCACTTGGACTATCGAGGTTAACTAGAGGGCCCTTGGACTATGTAGGTTATCTAGAGGGCACTTGGACTATCTAGGTTAACTAACGGACCTTGGACTATGTAGGTTAACTAGCGGGCACTTGGACTATGTAGGTTACCTAGCAGGCACTTGGACTGTCTAGGTTACCTAGCGGGCACTTGAACTATCTAGGTTAACGAACGGGCACTTGGACTATGTAGGTTAGCTAACAGGAACTTGGACTATCTAGGTTAACGAACGGGCACTTGGACTATGTAGGTTACCTAGCGGGCACTTGGACTATCTAGGTTAGCTAACGGGTACTTGGACTATCTAGGTTCCCTAGCGGGCACTTGGACTATGTAGGTTCCATAGCAGGGCTTTGACTATGTAAGTTCTCTAACGGGCACTTGGACTATGTGGGTTCCCTAGCGGGCAATTGGACTATCTAGGTTACCTAACGGGCACTTGGACTATGTACGTTACTAGCAGGCATTTGGACTATGTAGGTTACCTAGCGGATACTTGGACTATGTAGGTTCCCCATCAGGGACATGGACAATGTAGGTTAACTAGCGGGCACTTGAACTATCTAGGTTAACTAGCGGGCCCTTGGACTATGTAGGTTAACTAGCGGGCTCTGGTACTTTCTAGGTTAACGAACGGGCACGTGGACTATGTAGGTAACCAAGCGGGCACTTGGACAGTCTAGGTTACCTAGAGGGCACTTGGAAAATCTAGGTTAATGAATGGGCACTTGGACAATGTAGGTTACCTCGCGGGCACTTAGACTATGTGGGTACCCTAGCGGGCATTTGCACTATCTAGGTTACCTAACGGGCATTTGGACTATGTAGGTTCCCTAGCGGGCACTTGGATTATGTAGGTTCCCTTCTTGCACTTGGACTATGTAGGTTTCTAGCGGGCATTTGGACTATGTAGGTTACCTAGCGGGCACTTGGGCTATGTAGGTTCCCTGCGGGCATTTGGACTATCTAGGTTACCTAACGGGCATTTGGACTACGTACGTTACTAGTGGGCATTTGGACTATGTAGGTTACCTAGCGGATACTTGGACTATGTAGGCTCCCCATCAGGGACTTGGACAATGTAGGTTTACTAGCGGGCACTTGGACTATCTAGGTTAACTAGAGGGCACTTGGACTATCTAGGTTAACTAACGGACCTTGGACTATGTAGGTTAACTAGCGGGCACTTGGACTATGTAGGTTACCTAGCAGGCACTTGGACTGTCTAGGTTACCTCGCGGGCACTTGAACTATCTAGGTTAACGAACGGGCACTTGGACTATGTAGGTTAGCTAACAGGAACTTGGACTATCTAGGTTAACGAACGGGCACTTGGACTATGTAGGTTACCTAGCGGGCACTTGGACTATCTAGGTTAGCTAACGGGTACTTGGACTATCTAGGTTCCCTAGCGGGCACTTGGACTATGTAGGTTCCATAGCAGGGCTTTGACTATGTAAGTTTTCTAACGGGCACTTGGACTATGTGGGTTCCCTAGCGGGCATTTGGACTATCTAGGTTACCTAACGGGCACTTGGACTATGTACGTTACTAGCAGGCATTTGGACTATGTAGGTTACCTAGCGGATACTTGGACTATGTAGGTTCCCCATCAGGGACATGGACAATGTAGGTTAACTAGCGGGCACTTGGACTATCTAGGTTAACTAGCGGGCCCTTGGACTATGTAGGTTAACTAGCGGGCTCTTGTACTTTCTAGGTTAACGAACGGGCACGTGGACTATGTAGGTAACCAAGCGGGCACTTGGACAGTCTAGGTTACCTAGAGGGCACTTGGAAAATCTAGGTTAATGAATGGGCATTTGGACAATGTAGGTTACCTCGCGGGCACTTAGACTATGTGGGTACCCTAGCGGGCATTTGCACTATCTAGGTTACCTAACGGGCATTTGGACTATGTAGGTTCCCTAGCGGGCACTTGGATTATGTAGGTTCCCTTCTTGCACTTGGACTATGTAGGTTTCTAGCGGGCATTTGGACTATGTAGGTTACCTAGCGGGCACTTGGGCTATGTAGGTTCCCTGCGGGCATTTGGACTATCTAGGTTACCTAACGGGCATTTGGACTACGTACGTTACTAGTGGGCATTTGGACTATGTAGGTTACCTAGCGGATACTTGGACTATGTAGGCTCCCCATCAGGGACTTGGACAATGTAGGTTAACTAGCGGGCACTTGGACTATCTAGGTTAACTAGAGGGCCCTTGGACTATGTAGGTTAACTAGCGGGCCCTTTGACGATCTAGGTTAGCAAACGGGCACTTGGACTATGTAGGTTACCTAGCAGGCACTTGGACTGTCTAGGTTACCTAGCGGGCACTTGGACTATGCAGGTAACCTAGCGGGCACTTGGACTGTTTAAGTTACCTAGAGGGCACTTGGACTATAGGTTAACTAGCGGGCACTTGGACTATATAGGTTACCTAGCGGCCCTTAGATTATGTTGGTTACCTAACGCGACTTGGACTATCTAAGTTAACGAACGTGCACTTGGACTATGTAAGTAACCTAGCGGACACTTGGACAGTATAGGTTACCTAGCGGGCACTTGGACTATCTAGGTTAGCAAACCGGAACTTGGAATATCTAGGTTACCTAGCGGGCACTTGGATTATGTAGAATCCCTATTGGACATTTGTACTACTTAGGTTAACTAGAGGGCACTTTGACTAGCTAGGTTAACTAGCGGGCACTTGGACTATCTAGGTCAACTAGCGGGCCATTGTACTATGTAGGTTAACTAGCGGGCACTTGGCCTATCTAGGTTACCTAACGGGAACTTGGACTATGTAGGTTTACTAGCGGACCCTTGGACGATCTAGGATAACTAGCGGGCACTTGGACAATGCAGGTTCCCTTGCGGGCACTATGAATATGTAGCTTCCCTAGAGGGCCCTTGGACCATATAGGTTCCCTATGGGCACTTGGACTATCTAGGTGCCCTAATGGGCACTTGGAATACGTAGGTTCCCTTTCGGACACTTGGACTATGTAGGTTCCTCAGCGGGCACTTGGACTATGTAGGTTAACTAGCGGGCACTTGGACTATCTAGGTTACCTAGCGGGCACTTGGACTATGTAGGTTCCCTAGCGGGCACTTGGACTATGTTCGTCCCTTAGCGGGATCTTGGACTATGTAGGTTCCCTATCGGGCAGTTGGACTATGTAGGTTAACTAGCGGGCCCTTAGAATATCTAGGTTACCTAGCGGGCACTTGGACTATGTACATCCCCTAGCGGGCACTTGGACTATCTAGGTTAAATAGAGGGCCCTTGGACTCTTTAGGTTAACTAGCGGGCACTTGGACTATCTAGATTAACTAGCGGGCACTTGGACGATGCAGGTTCCCTAGCGGGCACTTGGACAATATAGGTTAATTAGCGGGCACTTGGACTATGGAGGTTACCTAGCGGGCACTTGGATTGTCTAGGTTACCTAACGGGCACTTGGACTATGTAGGTTAATTAGCGGGCACTTGGACTATGTAGGTTAATTAGCGGGCACTTGGACTATCTAGGTTAACGAACCGGCACGTGGACTATGTAGGTAACCTAATGGGCACTTGGACTATCTAGGTTAGGTAACGGGCACTTGGACTATCTAGGTTACCTAGCGGGAACTTGGAATATGTAGGTTACCTAGCGGGCACTTGGACTATAGTTTAACTAGCGGGCACTTGGACTAGATAGGTTACCTAGCGGGCCCCTGGTCTATGTATGTTACCTAGCGCAACTTGGACTATCTAAGTTAACGAACGTGCACTTGGACTATGTAGGTAACCTAGCGGGCACTTGGACAGTATAGGTTACCTAGCGGGCACTTGGACTATCTAGGTTAACGAATGGGCACTTGGACTATGTAGGTTACCTACCGGGCACTTGGACTATCTAGGTTAGTAAACCGGAACTTGGAATATCTAGGTTACCTAGCGGGCACTTGGACTATGTAGGTTACCTTGCGGGCACTTGGCCTATCTAGGTTACCTAACGGGAACTTGGACTATGTAGGTTTACTAGCGGACACTTGGACAATCTTGGTTAACTAGCGGGCACTTAGACAATGCAGGTTCCCTAGCGGGCACTATGAATATGTAGCTTCCCTAGAGGGCACTTTGACCATATAGGTTCCCTATGGGCACTTGGACTATCTGGGTTCCCTAACGGGCACTTGGAATATGAAGATTCCCTACCGGGCACTTGGACTATGTAGGTTCCTCATTGGGCACTTGGACTATGTAGGTTCCCTATCGGGCACTTGGACTATGTAGGTTAACTAGCGGGCCCTTCGACTATCTAGGTTACCTAGCGGGCACTTGGACTATCTAGGTTAACTAGCGGGCACTTGTACAATGCAGGTTCCCTAGCGGGCACTTTGACTATGTAGCTTCCCTAGAGGGCACTTGGACTATATAGGTTCCCTATGGTTACTTGGACTATCTAGGTGCCCTAACGGGCACTTGGAATACGTAGGTTCCCTTTCGGACACTTCGTCTATGTAGGTTCCTCAGCGGGCACTTGGACTATGTAGGTTAACTAGCGGGCACTTGGACTATCTAGGTTGTCCAGCGGGCACTTGGACTATGTACGTCCCCTAGCGGGCACTTGGACTATCGAGGTTAACTAGAGGGCCCTTGGACTATGTAGGTTATCTAGAGGGCACTTGGACTATCTAGGTTAACTAACGGACCTTGGACTATGTAGGTTAACTAGCGGGCACTTGGACGATCTATGTTAACTAGCGGGCACTTGGACTATCTAGGTTAACAAGCGGGAACTTAGACTCTCTATGTTAACTGGCGGGCACTTGGACGATGCAGGTTCCCTAGAGGGCACTTGGACTATGTAGGTTCCCTAACGGGCACTTGGACTATGTAGGTCCCTTAGCGGGCACTTGGACTATGTTGGTTCCCTATCGGGCAGTTGGACTCTGTGGGTACCCTAACGGGCATTTGGACTATGTAGGTTCCCTAGCGGTCACTTGGACTATGTCGGTCCCTTAGCGGGCACTTGGACTATGTTGGTTCCCTATCGGGCAGTTGGACTATGTGGGTACCCTAGCAGGCATTTGGACTATCTAGGTTACCTAGCAGGCACTTTGACTATCTAGGTTAACTAACGGGCACTTGGACTATGTAGGTTACCTAGCGGGCACTTGGACTATGTAGGTCCCTAGCGGGCACTTAGACTATGTAGGTTACCTAGCAGGCACTTGGACTGTCTAGGTTACCTAGCGGGCACTTGAACTATCTAGGTTAACGAACGGACACTTGGACTATGTAGGTTAGCTAACAGGAACTTGGACTATCTAGGTTAACGAACGGGCACTTGGACTATGGAGGTTACCTAACGGGCACTTGGACTATCTAGGTTACCTAACGGGCACTTGGACTATGTAGGTAACCTAGCGGGCACTTGGACTGTTTAAGTTAACCAGCGGGCACTTGGACTGTGTAGGTTAACTAGCGGGCACTTGGACTATCTAGGTTACCTAACGGGCACCTGGACTATCTAGATTACCTAGTGGGCACTTGGATTCTAAAGGTTACCTAGCCGGCCCTTGGACTATGTAGGTTACCTAGCGGGCAATTGGACTATCTAGGTTAACGAACGGGCACGTGGACTATGTAGGTAACCTAATGGGCACTTGGACAATCTAGGTTAGGTAGCGGGCACTTGGACTATCTAGGTTACCTAGCGGAAACATGGAATATGTAGGTTACCTAGAGGGCACTTGGACTATAGGCTAACTAGCGGGCACTTGGACTATATAGGTTACCTAGCGGCCCTTGGACTATGTTGGTTACCTACCGCGACTTGGACTATCTAAGTTAACGAAAGTGCACTAGGACTATGTAAGTAACCTAGCGGGCACTTGGACAGTATAGGTTAACTAGCAGGCACTTGGACTATCTAGGTTAACGAATGGGCACTTGTACTACGTAGGTTACCTAGCGGGCACTTGGACTATCTAGGTTAGCAAACCAGAACTTGGAATATCTAGGTTACCTAGCGGGCACTTGGACTATGTAGGATCCCTATCGGACATTTGTACTACTTAGGTTAACTAGCGGGCACTTTGACTATCTAGGTTAACTAGCGGGCACTTGGACTATCTAGGTTAGCTAACGGGTACTTGGACTATCTAGGTTACCTAGCGGGTACTTGGACTATGTAGGTTACCTAGCGGGCACTTGAACTGTCTAAGGTACCTGCCGGCTCTTGGACTATGTGGGTTACCTAGCGGGCAATTGTACTATCTAGGTTAACGAACGGGCACGTGGACTATGTAGGTAACCTCACGGGCACATGGACTATCTAGGTTAGGTAACGGGCACTTTGACTATCTAGGTTACCTAGCGGGAACTTGGAATATGTAGGTTACCTAGAGGACACTTGGACTATAGGTTACCTAGTGGCCCTTGGACTATGTAGGTTACCTAGCGCGACTTGGACTATCTAAGTTAACGAACGTGCACTTGGACTATGTAGGTAACCTAGCAGGCACTTGGACAGTATAGGTTACCTAGCGGGCACATGGACTATCTAGGTTAACGAATGGGCACTTGGACTATGTAGGTTACCTAGCGGGCACTTGGACTATCTAGGTTAGCAAACCGGAACTTGGAATATCTAGGTTACCTAGCGGGCACTTGGACTATGTAGGATCCCTATCGGACATTTGTACTACTTAGGTTAACTAGCGGGCACTTTGACTATCTAGGTTAACTAGCGGGCACTTGAACTATGTAGGTCAACTAGCGGGCCATTGTACTATGTAGGTTAACTAGCGGGCACTTGGCCTATCTAGGTTAACTAACGGGAACTTGGACTATGTAGGTTTACTAGCGGACACTTGGACGATCTAGGTTACCTAGTGGGCACTTGGACAATGCAGGTTCCCTAGCGGGCACTATGAATATGTAGCTTCCCTAGAGGGCACTTGGACTATGTAGGTTCCCTATGGGCACTTGGACTATCTGGGTTCCCTAACGGGCACTTGGAATATGAAGATTCCCTATCGGGCACTTGGACTATGTAGGTTCCTCATTGGGCACTTGGACTATGTAGGTTCCCTATCGGGCACTTGGACTTTGTAGGTTAACTAGCAGGCCCTTGGACAATCTAGGTTACCTAGCGGGCACTTGGACTATCTAGGTTAACTAGAGGGCACTTGTACAATGCAGGTACCATAGCGGGCACTTTGACTATGTAAGTTCCCTAGAGGGCACTTGGACTATATAGGTTCCCTATGGGCACTTGGACTATCTAGGTGCCCTAATGGGCACTTGGAATACGTAGGTTCCCTTTCGGACACTTGGACTATGTAGGTTCCTCAGCGGGCACTTGGACTATGTAGGTTCCCTAGCGGGCACTTGGACTATGTTCGTCCCTTAGCGATCGCTTGGACTATGTAGGTTCCCTATCGGGCAGTTGGACTATGTAGGTTAACTAGCGGGCCCTTAGACTATCTAGGTTACCTAGCGGGCACTTGGACTATGTACTTCCCCTAGTGGGCACTTGGACTATCTAGGTTAACTAGAGGACCCTTGGACTATGTAGGTTAACTAGCGGGCACTTGGAATATCTAGGTTAACTAGCGGACCTTGGACTATGTAGGTTAACTAGCGGGCACTTGGGCGATCTAGGTTAACTAGCGGGAACTTGGACGATCTAGGTTAACTAGCGGCCACTTAGACTATCTAGCTTAACTAGCGGGCACTTGGACTATCTAGATTAACTAGCGGGCACTTGGATGATGCAGGTTCCCTAGCGGGCACTTGGACTATATAGGTTAATTAGCGGGCACTAGGACTATGGAGGTTAACTATCGGGCACTTGGACTGTCTAGGTTACCTAAAAGCACTTGGACTATGTAGGTTAATTAGCGGGCACTTGGACTATGTAGGTAACCTAACGGGCACTTGGACTATCTAGGTTAGGTAACGGGCACTTGGACTACCTTGGTTACCTAGCGGGAACTTGGAATATGTAGGTTACCTAGCGGGCACTTGGACTATAGTTTAAATAGCGGGGACTTGGACTATATAGGTTACCTAGCGGGCCTTTGGACTATGTAGGTTACCTAGCGCGACTTGGACTATCTAAGTTAACGAACGTGCACTTGGACTATGTACGTAACCTAGCGGGCTCTTGGACAGTATAGGTTACCTAGCGGGCACTTGGACTATCTAGGTTAACGAATGGGCACTTGAACTATGTAGGTTACCTAGCGGGCACTTGGACTATCTAGGTTAGCAAACCGGAACTTGGAATATCTAGGTTACCTAGCGGGCACTTGGACTATGTACGTTACCTTGCGGGCACTTGGCCTATCTAGGTTACCTAACGGGAACTTGGACTATGTAGGTTTACTAGCGGACACTTGGACGATCTTGGTTAACTAGCGGGCACTTGGACGATGCCGGTTCCCTAGCGGGCACTATGAATATGTAGCTTCCCTAGAGGGCACTTGGACCATATAGGTTCCCTATGGGCACTTGGACTATCTGGGTTCCCTAACGGGCACTTGGAATATGAAGATTCCCTATCGGGCACTTGGACTATGTAGGTTCCTCATTGGGCACTCGGACTATGTAGGTTCCCTATCGGGGACTTGGACTATGTAGGTTAACTAGCGGGCCCTTCGACTATCTAGGTTACCTAGTGGGCACTTGGACTATCTAGGTTAACTAGCGGGCACTTGTACAATGCAGGTTCCCTAGCGGGCACTTTGACTATGTAGCTTCCCTAGAGGGCACTTGGACGATATAGGTTCCCTATGGTTACTTGGACTATCTAGGTGCCCTAACGGGCACTTGGAATACGTAGGTTCCCTTTCGGACACTTGGACTATGTAGGTTCCTCAGCGGGCACTTGGACTATGTAGGTAATCTAGCGGGCACTTGGACTATCTAGGTTGCCCAGCGGGCACTTGGACTATGTACGTCCCCTAGCGGGCACTTGGACTATCGAGGTTAACTAGAGGGCCCTTGGACTATGTAGGTTAACTAGAGGGCACTTGGACTATCTAGGTTAACTAACGGACCTTGGACTATGTAGGTTAACTATCGGGCACTTGGATGATCTATGCTAACTAGCGAGCACTTGGACTATCTAGGTTAACTAGCGGGCACATAGACGATGCAGGTTCCCTAGAGGGCACTTGGACTATGTAAGTTCCCTAACGGGCACTTGGACTATGTAGGTCCCTTAGCGGGCACTTGGACTATGTTGGTTCCCTATCGGGCAGTTGGACTATGTGGGTATCCTAGCGGGCATTTGGACTATCTAGGTTACCTAGAAGGCACTTTGACTATCTAGGTTAACTAACGGGCACTTGGACTATGTAGGTTCCCTAGCGGGCACTGGACTATGTAGGTTACCTAGCAGGCACTTCGACTGTCTAGGTTACCTAGCGGGCACTTGAACTATCTAGGTTAACGAACAGGCACTTGGACTATGTAGGTTAGCTAACAGGAACTTGGACTATCTAGGTTAACGAACGGGCACTTGGACTATGGAGGTTACCTAGCGGGCACTTGGACTATCTAGGTTAGCTAACGGGTACTTGGACTATCTAGGTTCCCTAGCGGGCACTTGGACTATGTAGGTTCCCTAGCAGGGCTTTGACTATGTAAGTTCTCTAACGGGCACTTGGACTATGTACGTTACTAGCGGTCATTTGGACTATGTAGGTTACCTAGCGGATACTTGGACTATGTAGGTTCCCCATCAGGGACTTGGACAATGTAGGTTAACTAGCGGGCACTTGGACTATCTAGATTAACTAGCGGGCACTTGGACTATGTAGGTTACCTAGCGGGCACTTGGACTATGTAGGTTACCTAGCAGGCACTTGGACTGTCTAGGTTACCTAGCGGGCACTTGAACTATCTAGGTTAACGAACGGGCACTTGGACTATGTAGGTTAGCTAACAGGAACTTGGACTATCTAGGTTAACGAACGGGCACTTGGATTATGGAGGTTACCTAGCGGGCACTTGGACTATCTAGGTTAGCTAACGGGTACTTGGACTATCTAGGTTCCCTAGCGGGCACTTGGACTATGTAGGTTCCCTAGCAGGGCTTTGACTATGTAAGGTCTCTAACGGGCACTTGGATTATGTGGGTTCCCTAGCGGGCATTTGGACTATCTAGGTTACCTAACGGGCACTTGGACTATGTATGTTACTAGCGGGCATTTGGACTATGTAGGTTACCTAGCGGATACTTGGACTATGTAGGTTCCCCATCAGGGACTTGGACAATGTAGGTTAACTAGCGGGCACTTGGACTATCTAGGTTAACTAGCGGGCCCTTGCACTATGTAGGTTAACTAGCGGGCTCTTGTACTATCTAGGTTAACGAACGGGCACGTGGACTATGTAGGTAACCAAGCGGGCACTTGGACAGTCTAGGTTACCTAGAGGGCACTTGGAAAATCTAGGTTAATGAATCGGCTCTTGGACTATGTAGGTTACCTCGCGGGCACTTAGACTATGTGGGTACCCTAGCGGGCATTTGGACTATCTAGGTTACCTAACGGGCATTTGGACTATGTAGGTTCCCTAGCGGGCACTTGGATTATGTAGGTTCCCTTCTTGCACTTGGACTATGTAGGTTTCTAGCGGGCATTTGGACTATCTAGGTTACCTAACGGGCATTTGGACTACGTACGTTACTAGTGGGCATTTGGACTATGTATGTTAACTAGCGGATACTTGGACTATGTAGGTTCCCCATCAGGGACTTGGACAATGTAGGTTAACTAGCAGACACTTGGACTATCTAGGTTAACTAGAGGGCCCTTGGACTATGTAGGTTAACTAGCGGGCCCTTTGACGATCTAGGTTAGCAAACGGGCACTTGGACTATGTAGGTTACCTAGCAGGCACTTGGACTGTGTAGGTTACCTAGCGGGCACTTGAACTATCTAGGTTAACGAACGGGCACTTGGACTATGTAGGTTAGCTAACAGGAACTTGGACTATCTAGGTTAACGAACGGGCACTTGGACTATGGAGGTTACCTAGCGGACACTTGGACTATCTAGGTTAGCTAACGGGTACTTGGACTATCTAGGTTACCTAGCGGGCACTTGGACTATGTAGGTTCCCTAGCAGGGCTTTGACTATGTAAGTTCTCTAACGGGCACTTGGACTATGTGGGTTCCCTAGCGGGCATTTGGACTATCTAGGTTCCCTAACGGGCACTTGGACTATGTACGTTACTAGCGGGCATTTGGACGTTACCTAGCGGATACTTGGACTATGTAGGTTCCCCATCAGGGACTTGGACAATGTAGGTTAACTAGCGGACACTTGGACGATCTAGGTTAACTAGCGGGCACTTGGACAATGCAGGTTCCCTAGCGGGCACTATGAATATGTAGCTTCCCTAGAGGGAACTTGGACTATATAGGTTCCCTATGGGCACTTGGACAATCTGGGTTCCCTAACGGGCACTTGGAATATGAAGATTCCCTATCGGGCACTTGGACTATGTAGGTTCCTCATTGGGCACTTGGACTATGTAGGTTAACTAGCGGGCCCTTGGACTATCTAGGTTACCTAGCGGGCACTTGGACTATCTAGGTTAACTAGAGGGCACTTGTACAATGCAGGTTCCCTACCGGGCACTTTGACTATGTAGGTTCCCTAGAGGGCACTTGGACTATATAGGTTCCCTATGGGCACTTGGACTATCTAGGTGCCCTAATGGGCACTTGGAATACGTAGGTTCCCTTTCGGACACTTGGACTATGTAGGTTCCTCAGCGGGCACTTGGACTATGTAGGTTAACTAGCGGGCACTTGGACTATCTAGGTTACCTAGCGGGCACTTGGATTATGTAGGTTCCCTAGCGGGCACTTGGACTATGTTCGTCCCTTAGCGGACACTTGGACTATGTAGGTTCCCTATCGGGCAGTTTGACTATGTAGGTTAACTAGCGGGCCCTTAGACTATCTAGGTTACCTAGCGTGCACTTGGACTATGTACGTCCCCAGGCGGGCACTTGGACTATCTAGGTTAAATAGAGGACCCTTGGACTATGAAGGTTAACTAGCGGGCACTTGGAATATCTAGGTTAACTAGCGGACCTTGGACTATGTAGGTTAACTAGCGGGCACTTGGACGATCTAGGTTAACTAGCGGCCACTTGGACTATCTAGCTTAACTAGCGGGCACTTGGACTATCTAGATTAACTAGCGGGCACTTGGACGATGCAGGTTCCCTAGCGGGCACTTGGACTATATAGGTTGATTAGCGGGCACTTGGACTATGGAGGTTACCTAGCGGGCACTTGGACTGTCTAGGTTACCTAATGGGCACTTGGACTATGTAGGTTAATTAGCGGGCACTTGGACTATGTAGGTTACCTAGCGGGCACTTTGACTATCTAGGTTAACCAACCGGCACGTGGACTATGTAGGTAACCTAACGGGCACTTGGACTATGTAGGTTAGGTAACGGGCACTTGGACTATCTAGGTTACCTAGCGAGAACTTGGAATATGTAGGTTACCTAGCGGGCACTTGGACTATAGTTTAACTAGCGGGCACTTGGACTATATAGGTTACCTAGCGGGCCCTTGGACTATATAGGTTACCTAGCGCGACTTGGACTATCTAAGTTAACGAACGTGCACTTGGACTATGTAGGTAACCTAGCGGGCACTTGGACAGTATAGGTTACCTAGCGGGCACTTGGACTATCTAGGTTAACGAATGGGCACTTGGACTATGTAGGTTACCTAGCGGGCACTTGGACTATCTAGGTTAGTAAACTGGAACTTGGAATATCTAGGTTACCTAGCGGGCACTTGGACTATGTAGGTTACCTTGCGGGCACTTGGCCTATCTAGGTTACCTAACGGGAACTTGGATTATTTAGGTTTACTAGCGGTCACTTGGACAATCTTGGTTAACGAGCGGGCACTTGGACAATGCAGGTTCCCTAGCGGGCACTATGGATATGTAGCTTCCCTAGAGGGCACTTGGACCATATAGGTTCCCTATGGGCACTTGGACTATCTGGTTTCCCTAACGGGCACTTGGAATATGAAGTTTCCCTATCGGGCACGTGGACTATGTAGGTTCCTCATTGGGCACTTGGACTATGTTGGTTACCTATCGGGCACTTGGACTATGTAGGTTAACTAGCGGGCCCTTTGACGATCTAGGTTAGCAAACGGGCACTTGGACTATGTAGGTTACCTAGCAGGCACTTGGACTGTCTAGGTTACCTAGCGGGCACTTGAACTATCTAGGTTAACGAACGGGCACTTGGACTATGTAGGTTAGCTAACAGGAACTTGGACTATCTAGGTTAACGAACGGGCACTTGGACTATGGAGGTTACCTAGCGGGCACTTGGACTATGGAGGTTACCTAGCGGACACTTGGACTATCTAGTTTAGCTAACGGGTACTTGGACTATCTAGGTTACCTAGCGGGCACTTGGACTATGTAGGTTCCCTAGCAGGGCTTTGACTATGTAAGTTCTCTAACGGGCACTTGGACTATGTGGGTTCCCTAGCGGGCATTTGGACTATCTAGGTTACCTAACGGGCACTTGGACTATGTACGTTACTAGCGGGCATTTGGACTATGTAGGTTACCTAGCGGATACTTGGACTATGTAGGTTCCCCATCGGGGACTTGGACAATGTAGGTTAACTAGCGGGCACTTGGACTATCTAGGTTAACTAGCGGGCCCTTGGACTATGTAGGTTAACTAGCCTGCTCTTGTACTATCTAGGTTAACGAACGGGCACGTGGACTATGTAGGTAACCAAGCAGGCAATTGGACAGTCTAGGTTACCAGAGGGCACTTGGAAAATCTAGGTTAATGAATGGGCACTTGGACAATGTAGGTTACCTCGCGGGCACTTAGACTATGTGGGTACCCTAGCGGGCATTTGGACTATCTAGGTTACCTAACGGGCATTTGGACTATGTAGGTTCCCTAGCGGGAACTTGTATTACGTAGGTTCCCTTCTTGCACTTGGACTATGTAGGTTTCTAGCGGGCATTTGAACTATGTAGGTTACCTAGCGGGCACATGGGCTATGTAGGTTCCCTAGCGGGCATTTGGACTATCTAGGTTACCTAACGGGCATTTGGACTACGTACGTTACTAGTGGGCATTTGGACTATGTAGGTTACCTAGCGGATACTTGGACTATGTACGTTCCCCATCAGGGACTTGGACAATGTAGGTTAACTAGCGGACACTTGGACTATCTAGGTTAACTAGAGGGCCCTTGGACTATGGAGGTTAACTAGCGGGCCCTTTGACGATCTAGGTTAGCAAACGGGCACTTGGACTATGTAGGTTACCTAGCAGGCACTTGGACTGTCTAGGTTACCTAGCGGGCACTTGAACTATCTAGGTTAACGAACGGGCACTTGGACTATGTAGGTTAGCTAACAGGAACTTGGACTATCTAGGTTAACGAACGGGCACTTGGACTATGGATGTTACCTAGCGGGGACTTGGACTATGGAGGTTACCTAGCGGGCACTTGGACTATCTAGGTTACCTAACGGGCACTTGGACTATGCAGGTAACCTAGCGGGCACTTGGACTGTTTAAGTTACCTAGAGGGCACTTGGACTATAGGTTAACTAGCAGGCACTTGGACTATATAGGTTACCTAGCGGCCCTTAGACTATGTTGGTTACCTACCGCGACTTGGACTATCTAAGTTAACGAACGTGCACTTGGACTATGTAAGTAACCTAGCGGGCACTTGGACAGTATAGGTTACATAGCGGGCACTTGGACTATCTAGGTTAGCAAACCGGAACTTGGAATATCTAGGTTACCTAGCGGGCACTTGGATTATGTAGGATCCCTATTGGACATTTGTACTACTTAGGTTAACTAGCGGGCACTTTGACTATCTAGGTTAACTAGCGGGCACTTGGCCTATCTAGGTTACCTAACGGGAACTTGGACTATGTAGGTTTACTAGCGGACCCTTGGACGATCTAGGTTAACTAGCGGTCACTTGGACAATACAGGTTCCCTAGCGGGCACTATGAATATGTAGCTTCCCTAGAGGGCACTTGGATCATATAGGTTCCCTATGGGCACTTGGACTATCTGGGTTCCCTAACGGGCACTTGGAATATGAAGTTTCCCTTCGGGCACGTGGATTATGTAGGTTCCTCATTGGGCACTTGGACTATGTAGGTTACCTAGCAGGCACTTGGACTGTCTAGGTTACCTAGCGGGCACTTGAACTATCTAGGTTAACGAACGGGCACTTGGACTATGTAGGTTAGCTAACAGGAACTTGGACTATATAGGTTAAAGAACAGGCACTTGGAATATGGAGGTTACCAAGCGGGCACTTGGACTATGGAGGTTACCTAGCGGGCACTTGGACTATCTAGGTTAGCTAACGGGTACGTGGACTATCTAGGTTCCCTAGCGGGCACTTGGACTATGTAGGTTCCCTAGCAGGGCTTTGACTATGTAAGTTCTCTAACGGGCACTTGGACTATGTGTGTTCCCTAGCGGGCATTTGGACTATCTAGGTTAACTAACGGGCACTTGGACTATGTACGTTACTAGCGGGCATTTGGACTATGTAGGTTACCTAGCGGATACTTGGACTATGTAGGTTCCCCATCAGGGACTTGGACAATGTAGGTTAACTAGCGGGCACTTGGACTATCTAGGTTAACTAGAGGGCCCTTGGACTATGTAGGTTAACTAGTGGGCCCTTTGACGATCTAGGGTTAGCAAACGGGCACTTGGACTATGTAGGTTACCTAGCAGGCACTTGGACTGTCTAGGTTACCTAGCGGGCACTTGAACTATCTAGGTTAACGAAATGGCACTTGGACTATGTAGGTTAGCTAACAGGAACTTGGACTATCTAGGTTAATGAACGGGCACTTGGACTATGGAGGTTACCTAGCGGGCACTTGGACTATGGAGGTTACCTAGCGGGCACTTGGACTATCTAGGTTAGCTAACGGGTACTTGGACTATCTAGGTTACCTAGCGGGCACTTGGACTATGTAGGTTACGTAGCGGGCACTTGGACTATCTAGGTTACCTAACGGGCACTTGGACTATGCAGGTAACCTAGCGGGCACTTGGACTGTTTAAGTTAACCAGGGGGCACTTGGACTATGTAGGTTAACTAGCGGGCACTTGGACTATCTAGGTTACCTAACGGGCACCTGGACTATCTAGATTACCTAGCGGGCACTTGGATTCTAAAGGTTACCTAGCCGGCCCTTGGACTATGGAGGTTACCTAGCGGGCAATTGGACGATCTAGGTTAACGAACGGGCACGTGGACTATATAGTTAACCTAACGGGCACTTGGACTATCTAGGTTACCTAGCGGGCACTTGGACTATGTAGGTTCCCTAGCAGGGCTTTGACTATGTAAGTTCTCTAACGGGCACTTGGACTATGTGGGTTCCCTAGCGGGCATTTGGACTATCTAGCTTACCTAACGGGCCCTTGGACTATGTTGGTTACCTACCGCGACTTGGACTATCTAAGTTAACGAATGGGCACTTGAACTACGTAGGTTACCTAGCGGGCACTTGGACTATCTAGGTTAGCAAACCGGAACTTGGAATATCTAGGTTACCTAGCGGGCACTTGGACTATGTAGGATCCCTATCGGACATTTGTACTACTTAGGTTAACTAGCGGGCCCTTTGACTATGTAGGTTAACTAGCGGGCACTTGGACTATCTAGGTCAACTAGCGGGCCATTGTACTATGTAGGTTAACTAGCGGGCACTTGGCCTATCTAGGTTACCTAACGGGAACTTGGACTAAGTAGGTTTACTAGCGGACACTTGGACGATCTAGGTTAACTAGCGGGCACTTGGACAATGCAGGTTCCCTAGCGGGCACTATGAATATGTAGCTTCCCCAGAGGGAACTTGGACTATATAGGTTCCCTATGGGCACTTGGACAATCTGGATTCCCTAACGGGCACTTGGAATATGAAGATTCCCTATCGGGCACTTGGACTATGTAGGTTCCTCATTGGGCACTTGGACTATGTAGGTTAACTAGCGGGCCCTTGGACTATCTAGGTTACCTAGCGGGCACTTGGACTATCTAGGTTAACTAGAGGGCACTTGTACAATGCAGGTTCCCTAGCGGGCACTTTGACTATGTAGGTTCCCTAGAGGGCACTTGGACTATCTAGGTGCCCTAATGGGCAGTTGGAATACGTAGGTTCCCTTTTGGACACTTGGACTATGTAGGTTCCTCAGCGGGCAATTGGACTATGTAGGTTAACTAGCGGGCACTTGGACTATCTAGCTTACCTAGCGGGCACTTGGACTATGTAGGTTCCCTAGCGGGCACTTGGACTATCTAGGTTACCTAGCAGGCACTTGGACTATGTAGGTTCCCTAGCGGGCCCTTGGACTATGTTCGTACCTTAGCGGGCACTTGGACTATGTAGGTTCCCTATCAGGCAGTTGGACTATGTGGGTTAACTAGCGGGCCCTTAGACTATCTAGGTTACCTAGCGGGCACTTGGACTATGTACGTCCCCTAGCGGGCACTTGGACTATCTAGGTTAAATAGAGGGCCCTTGGACTATGTAGGTTAACTAGCGGGCACTTGGAATATCTAGGTTAACTAGCGGACCTTGGACTATGTAGGTTAACTAGCGGGCACTTGGACGATCTAGGTTAACTAGCGGCCACTTGTACTATCTAGCTTAACTAGCGGGCACTTGGACTATCTAGATTAACTAGCGGGCACTTGGACGATGCAGGTTCCCTAGCGGGCACTTGGACTATATAGGTTTATTAGCGGGCACTTGGACTATGGAGGTTACCTAGCGGGCACTTGGACTGTCTAGGTTACCTAACGGGCACTTGGACTATGTAGGTTAATTAGCGGGCACTTGGACTATGTAGGTTGCCTAGCGGGCACTTGGACTATCTAGGTTAACGAACCGGCACATGGACTATGTAGGTAACCTAACGGGCACTTGGACTATCTAGGTTAGGTAACGGGCACTTGGCCTATCTAGGTTACCTAACGGGAACTTGGACTATGTAGGTTTACTAGCTGACACTTGGACAATCTTGGTTAACTAGCGTGCACTTGGACAATGCAGGTTCCCTAGCGGGCACTATGAATATGTAGCTTCCCTAGAGGGCACTTGGACCATATAGGTTCCCTATGGGCACTTGGACTATCTGGGTACCCTAACGGGCACTTGGAATATGAAGATTCCCTATCGGGCACTTGGACTATGTAGGTTCCTCATTGGGCACTTGGACTATGTAGGTTTCGTATCGGGCACTTGGACTATGTAGGTTAACTAGCGGGCCCTTCGACTATCTAGGTTACCTAGCGGGCACTTGGACTATCTAGGTTAACTAGCGGGCACTTGTACAATGCAGGTTCCCTAGCGGGCACTTTGACTATGTAGCTTCCCTAGAGGGCACTTGGACTATATAGGTTCCCTATGGTTATTTGGACTATCTAGGTGCCCTAACGGGCACTTGGAATACGTAGGTTCCCTTTCGGACACTTGGACTATGTAGGTTCCTCAGCGGGCACTTGGACTATGTAGGTTACTAGCGGGCACTTGGACTATCTAGGTTACCTAACGGGAACTTGGACTATGTAGGTTTACTAGCGGACACTTGGACAATCTTGGTTAACTAGCGGGCACTTGGACAATGCAGGTTCCCTAGCGGGCACTATGAATATGTAGCTTCCCTAGAGGGCACTTGGACCATATAGGTTCCCTATGGGCACTTGGACTATCTGGGTTCCCTAACGGGCACTTGGAATATGAAGTTTCCCTATCGGGCACGTGGACTATGTAGGTTCCTCATTGGGCACTTGGACTATGTAGGTTACCTAGCAGGCACTTGGACTGTCTAGGTTACCTAGCGGGCACTTGAACTATCTAGGTTAACGAACGGGCACTTGGACTATGTAGGTTAGCTAACAGGAACTTGGACTATATAGGTTAAAGAACAGGCACTTGGAATATGGAGGTTACCTAGCGGGCACTTGGACTATGGAGGTTACCTAGCGGGCACTTGGACTATCTAGGTTAGCTAACGGGTACGTGGACTATCTAGGTTCCCTAGCGGGCACTTGGACTATGTAGGTTCCCTAGCAGGGCTTTGACTATGTAAGTTCTCTAACGGGCACTTGGACTATGTGTGTTCCCTAGCGGGCCTTTGGACTATCTAGGTTACCTAACGGGCACTTGGACTATGTACGTTACTAGCGGGCATTTGGACTATGTAGGTTACCTAGCGGATACTTGGACTATGTAGGTTCCCCATCAGGGACATGGACAATGTAGGTTAACTAGCGGGCACTTGGACTATCTAGGATAACTAGAGGGCCCTTGGACTATGTAGGTTAACTAGTGGGCCCTTTGACGATCTAGGTTAGCAAACGGGCACTTGGACTATGTAGGTTACCTAGCGGGCAATTGGACGATCTAGGTTAACGAACGGGCACGTGGACTATGTAGTTAACCTAACGGGCACTTGGACTATCTAGGTTAGGTAACGGGCACTTGGACTATCTAGGTTACCTAGCGGGAACTTGGAATATGTAGGTTACCTAGAGGGCACTTGGACTATAGGTTAATTAGCGGGCACTTGGACTATATAGGTTACCTAGCGGCCCTTGGACTATGTTGGTTACCTACCGCGACTTGGACTATCTAAGTTAACGAATGGGCACTTGAACTACGTAGGTTACCTAGCGGGCACTTGGACTATCTAGGTTAGCAAACCGGAACTTGGAATATCTAGGTTACCTAGCGGGCACTTGGACTATGTAGGATCCCTATCGGACATTTGTACTACTTAGGTTAACTAGCGGGCCCTTTGACTATGTAGGTTAACTAGCGGGCACTTGGACTATCTAGGTCAACTAGCGGGCCATTGTACTATGTAGGTTAACTAGCGGGCACTTGGCCTATCTAGGTTACCTAACGGGAACTTGGACTAAGTAGGTTTACTAGCGGACACTTGGACGATCTAGGTTAACTAGCGGGCACTTGGACAATGCAGGTTCCCTAGCGGGCACTATGAATATGTAGCTTCCCCAGAGGGAACTTGGACTATATAGGTTCCCTATGGGCACTTGGACAATCTGGGTTCCCTAACGGGCACTTGGAATATGAAGATTCCCTATCGGGCACTTGGACTCTGTAGTTTCCTCATTGGGGACTTGGACTATGTAGGTTAACTAGCGGGCCCTTGGACTATCTAGGTTACCTAGCGGGCACTTGGACTATCTAGGTTAACTAGAGGGCACTTGTACAATGCAGGTTCCCTAGCGGGCACTTTGACTATGTAGGTTCCCTAGAGGGCACTTGGACTATCTAGGTGCCCTAATGGGCAGTTGGAATACGTAGGTTCCCTTTTGGACACTTGGACTATGTAGGTTCCTCAGCGGGCACTTGGACTATGTAGGTTAACTAGCGGGCACTTGGACTATCTAGCTTACCTAGCGGGCACTTGGACTATGTAGGTTCCCTAGCGGGCACTTGGACTATCTAGGTTACCTAGCAGGCACTTGGACTATGTAGGTTCCCTAGCGGGCCCTTGGACTATGTTCGTACCTTAGCGGGCACTTGGACTATGTAGGTTCCCTATCAGGCAGTTGGACTATGTAGGTTAACTAGCGGGCCCTTAGACTATCTAGGTTACCTAGCGGGCACTTGGACTATGTATGTCCCCTAGCGGGCTCTTGAACTATCTAGGTTAAATAGAGGGCCCTTGGACTATGTAGGTTAACTAGCGGGCACTTGGAATATCTAGGTTAACTAGCGGACCTTGGACTATGTAGGTTAACTAGCGGGCACTTGGACGATCTAGGTTAACTAGCGGCCACTTGTACTATCTAGCTTAACTAGCGGGCACTTGGACTATCTAGATTAACTAGCGGGCACTTGGACGATGCAGGTTCCCTAGCGGGCAATGGACTATATAGGTTTATTAGCGGGCACTTGGACTATGGAGGTTACCTAGCGGGCACTTGGACTGTCTAGGTTACCTAACGGGCACTTGGACTATATAGGTTAATTAGCGGGCACTTGGACTATGTAGGTAACCTAACGGGCACTTGGACTATCTAGGTTAGGTAACGGGCACTTGGCCTATCTAGGTTACCTAACGGGAACTTGGACTATGTAGGTTTACTAGCGGACACTTGGACAATCTTGGTTAACTAGCGTGCACTTGGACAATGCAGGTTCCCTAGCGGGCACTATGAATATGTAGCTTCCCTAGAGGGCACTTGGACCATATAGGTTCCCTATGGGCACTTGGACTATCTGGGTACCCTAACGGGCACTTGGAATATGAAGATTCCCTATCGGGCACTTGGACTATGTAGGTTCCTCATTGGGCACTTGGACTATGTAGGTTCCCTATCGGGCACTTGGACTATGTAGGTTAACTAGCGGGCCCTTGGACTATCTAGGTTACCTAGCGGGCACTTGGACTATCTAGGTTAACTAGCGGGCACTTGTACAATGCAGGTTCCCTAGCGGGCACTTTGACTATGTAGCTTCCCTAGAGGGCACTTGGACTATATAGGTTCCCTATGGTTATTTGGACTATCTAGGTGCCCTAACGGGCACTTGGAATACGTAGGTTCCCTTTCAGACACTTGGACTATGTAGGTTCCTCAGCGGGTACTTGGACTATGTAGGTTAACTAGCGGGCACTTGGACTATCTTGGTTGCCTAGCGGGCACTTGGACTATGTACTTCCCCTAGCGGGCACTTGTACTATCAATGTTAACTAGAGGGCCCTTGGACTATGTAGTTTAACTAGAGGGCACTTGGACTATCTAGGTTAACTAACGGACCTTGGACTATGTAGGTTAACTAGCGGGCACTTGGACGATCTAGGTTAACTAGCGGGCACTTGGACTATCTAGGTTAACTAGCGGGAACTTAGACTATCTATGTTAACTGTCGGGCACTTGGACGATGCAGGTTCCCTAGAGCGCACTTGGACTATGTAGGTTCCCTAACGGGCACTTGGACTATGTAGGTCCCTTAGCGGGCACTTGGAATATGTTGGTTCCATATCGGGCATTTGGACTATGTGGGTACCCTAGCAGGCATTTGGACTATTTAGGTTACCTAGCAGGCACTTGGCCTATCTAGGTTACCTAAAGGGAACTTGGACTATGTAGGTTTACTAGCGGACACTTGGACGATCTAGGTTAACTAGCGGGCACTTGGACAATGCAGGTTCCCTAGCGGGCACTATGAATATGTAGCTTCCCTAGAGGGAACTTGGACTATATAGGTTCCCTATGGGCATTTGGACAATCTGGGTTCCCTAACGGGCACTTAGAATATGAAGATTCCCTATCGGGCACTTGGACTATGTAGGTTCCTCATTGGGCACTTGGACTATGTTGGTTCCCTATCGGGCAGTTGGACTATGTGGGTACCCTAGCAGGCATTTGGACTATTTAGGTTACCTAGCAGGCACTTTGACTATCTAGGTTAACTAACGGGCACTTGGACTATGTAGGTTACCTAGCGGGCACTTGGACTATGTAGGTTCCCTAGCGGGCACTTGGACTATGTAGGTTACCTAGCAGGCACTTGGACTGTCTAGGTTACCTAGCGGGCACTTGAACTATCTAGGTTAATGAACGGGCACTTGGACTATGTAGTTTAGCTAACAGGAACTTAGACTATCTAGGTTAACGAACGGGCACTTGGACTATGGAGGTTACCTAGCGGGCACTTGGACTATGGAGGTTACCTAGCGGGCACTTGGACTATCTAGGTTAGCTAACGGGTTCTTGGACTATCTAGGTTCCCTAGCGGGCAATTGGACTATGTAGGTTCCCTAGCAGGGCTTTGACTATGTAAGTTCTCTAACGGGCACTTGGACTATGTGTGTTCCCTAGCGGGAATTTGGACTATCTAGGTTACCTAACGGGCACTTGGACTATGTACGTTACTAGCGGGCATTTGGACTATGTAGGTTACCTAGCGGATACTTGGACTATGTATGTTCCCCATCAGGTACTTGCACAATGTAGGTTAACTAGAGGGCACTTGGACTATGTAGGTTAACTAGCGGGCCCTTTGACGATCTAGGTTAGCAAACGGGCACTTGGACTATGTAGGTTACCTAGCAGGCACTTGGACTGTCTAGGTTACCTGGCGGGCACTTGAACAATCTAGGTTAACGAACGGGCACTTGGACTATGTAGGTTAGCTAACAAGAACTTGGACTATCTAGGTTAACGAAAGGGCACTTGGACTATGGCGGTTAACTAGCGGGCACTTGGACTATGGAGGTTACCTAGCGGGCACTTGGACTATCTAGGTTAGCTAACGGGTACTTGGACTATCTAGGTTACCTAGCGGGCACTTGGACTATGTAGGTTACCTAGCGGGCACTTGGACTATCTAGGTTACCTAACGGGCACTTGGACTATGCAGGTAACCTAGCGGGCACTTGGACTGTTTAAGTTAACCAGCGGGCACTTGGACTATGTAGGTTAACTAGCGGGCACTTGGACTATCTAGGTTACCTAACGGGCATTTGGACTATGTAGGTTCCCTAGCGGGCACTTGGATTATGTAGGTTCCCTTCTTGCACTTGGACTATGTAGGTTTCTAGTGGGCATTTGGACTATGTAGGTTACTTAGCGGGCACTTGGGCTATGTAGGTTCCCTAGCGGGCATTTGGACTATCTAGGTTACCTAACGGGCATTTGGACTACGTACGTTACTAGTGGGCATTTGGACTATGTAGGTTACATAGCGGATACTTGGACTATGTAGGTTCCCCATCAGGGACTTGGACAATGTAGGTTAACTAGCGGGCGCTTGGACTATCTAGGTTAACAAGAGGGCCCTTGGACTATGTAGGTTTACTAGCGGGCCCTTTGACGATCTAGGTTAGCAAACGGGCACTTGGACTATGTAGGTTACCTAGCAGGCACTTGGACTGTCTAGGTTACCTAGCGGGCACTTGAACTATCTAGGTTAACGAACGGGCACTTGGACTATGTAGGTTAGCTAACAGGAACTTGGACTCTCTAGGTTAACGAACGGGCACTTGGACTATGGATGTTACCTAGCGGGCACTTGGACTATGGAGGTTACCTAGCGGGCACTTGGACTATCTAGGTTACCTAACGGACACTTGGACTATGCAGGTAACCTAGCGGGCACTTGGACTGTTTAAGTTACCTAGAGGGCACTTGGACTATAGGTTAACTAGCGGGCACTTGGACTATATAGGTTACCTAGCAGCCCTTAGACTATGTTGGTTACCTACCGCGACTTGGACTATGTAAGTTAACGAACATGCACTTGGACTATGTAAGTAACCTAGCGGGCACTTGGACAGTACAGGTTACATAGCGGGCACTTGGACTATCTAGGTTAGCAAACCGGAACATGGAATATCTAGGTTACCTAGCGGGCACTTGGATTATGTAGGATCCCTATTGGACATTTGTACTACTGAGGTTAACTAGCGGGCACTTTGACTATCTAGGTTAACTAGCGGGCACTTGGACTATCTAGGTCAACTAGCGGGCCATTGTAGTATGTAGGTTAACTAGCAGGCACTTGGCCTATCTAGGTTACCTAAAGGGAACTTGGACTATGTAGGTTTACTAGCGGACACTTGGACGATCTAGGTTAACTAGCGGGCACTTGGACAATGCAGGTTCCCTAGCGGGCATTATGAATATGTAGCTTCCCTAGAGGGAACTTGGACTATATAGGTTCCCTATGGGCACTTGGACAATCTGGGTTCCCTAACGGGCACTTGGAATATGAAGATTCCCTATCGGGCACTTGGACTATGTAGGTTCCTCATTGGGCACTTGGACTATGTAGGTTCCCTATCGGGCACTTGGACTATGTAGGTTAACTAGCGGGCCCTTGGACTACCTAGGTTACCTAGCGGGCACTTGGAAGATCTAGGTTAACTAGAGGGCACTTGTACAATGCAGGTTCCCTAGCGGGCACTTTGACTATGTAAGTTCCCTAGAGGGCACTTGGACTATATAGGTTCCCTATGGGCACTTGGACTGTCTAGGTGCCCTAATGGGCACTTGGAATACGTAGGTTCCCTTTCGGACACTTGGACTATGTAGGTTCCTCAGCGGGCACTTGGACTATGTAGGTTAACTAGCGGGCACTTGGACGATCTTGGTTACCTAGCGGGCACTTGGACTATGTAGGTTCCCTAGCGGGCACTTGGACTATGTTCGTCCCTTAGCGGGATCTTGGACTATGTAAGTTCCATATCGGGCAGTTTGACTATGTAGGTTAACTAGCGGGCCCTTAGACTTCTAGGTTACCTAGCGGGCACTTGGACTATGTACGTCCCCTAGTGGGCACTTGGACTATCTAGTTTAAATAGAGGGCCCTTGGACTATGTAGGTTAACTAGCGGGCACTTGGACTATCTAGATTAACTAGCGGGCACTTGGACGATGCAGGTTCCCTAGCGGGCACTTGGACTATATAGGTTAATTAGCGGGCACTTGGACTATGGAGGTTACCTAGCGGGCACATGGACACTCTAGGTTACCTAACGGGCACTTGGACTATGTAGGTTAATTAGCGGGCACTTGTACTATGTAGGTTACCTAGCGGGCACTTGGACTATCTAGGTTAACGAACCGGCACGTGGACTATGTAGGTAACCTAATGGGCACTTGGACTATCTAGGTTAGGTAACGGGCACTTGGACTATCTAGGTTACCTAGCGGGAACTTGGAATATGTAGGTTACCTAGCGGGCACTTGGACTATAGTTTAACTAGCGGGCACTTGGACTATATAGGTTACCTAGCGGGCCCTTGGACTATGTATGTTACCTAGCGCAACTTGGACTATCTAAGTTAACGAACGTGCACTTGGACTATGTAGGTAACCTAGCGGGCACTTGGACAGTATAGGTTACCTAGCGGGCACTTGGACTATCTAGGTTAACGAATGGGCACTTGGACTATGTAGGTTACCTAGCGGGCACTTGGACTATCTAGGTTAGTAAACCGGAACTTGGAATATCTAGGTTACCTAGCGGGCACTTGGACTATGTAGGTTATCTTGCGGGCACTTGGCCTATCTAGGTTACCTAACGGGGACTTGGACTATGTAGGTTTACTAGCGGACACTTGGACAATCTTGGTTAACTAGCGGGCACTTGGAAAATGCAGGTTCCCTAGCGGGCACTATGAATATGTAGCTTCCCTAGAGGGCACTTGGACCATATAGGTTCCCTATGTGCACTTGGACTATCTGGGTTCCCTAACGGGCACTTGGAATATGAAGATTCCCTATCGGGCACTTGGACTATGTACGTTCCTCATTGGGCACTTGGATTATGTAGGTTCCCTATCGGGCACTTGGACTATGTAGGTTAACTAGGGGGCCCTTCGACTATCTAGGTTACCTAGCGGGCACTTGGACTATCTAGGTTAACTAGCGGGCACTTGTACAATGCAGGTTTCCTAGCGGGCACTTTGACTATGTAGCTTCCCTAGAGGGCACTTGGACTATATAGGTTCACTATGGTTACTTGGACTATCTAGGTGCCCTAACGGGCACTTGGAATACGTAGGTTCCCTTTCGGACACTTGGACTATGTAGGTTAACAAGCGGGCACTTGGACTATGTAGGTCAACTAGCGGGCACTTGGACTATCTAGGTTGTCCAGCGGGCACTTGGACTATGTACGTCCCCTAGCGGGCACTTGGACTATCGAGGTTAACTAGAGGGCCCTTGGACTATGTAGGTTATCTAGAGGGCACTTGGACTCTCTAGGTTAACTAACGGACCTTGGACTATGTAGGTTAACTAGCGGGCACTTGGATGATCTAGGTTAACTAGCGGGCACTTGGACTATCTAGGTTAACTAGCGGGAACTTAGACTCTCTATGTTAACTGGCGGGCACTTGGACGATGCAGGTTCCCTAGAGGGCACTTGGACTATGTAGGTTCCCTAACGGGCACTTGGACTATGTAGGTCCCTTAGCGGGCACTTGGACTATGTAGGTTCCCTATGTAGGTCCCTTTCGGGCAGTTGGACTCTGTGGGTACCCTAACGGGCATTTGGACTATGTAGGTTCCCTAGCGGTCACTTGGACTATGTCGGTCCCTTAGCGGGCACTTGGACTAGGTTGGTTCCCTATCGGGCAGTTGGACTATGTGGGTACCCTAGCAGGCATTTGGACTATCTAGGTTACCTAGCAGGCACTTTGACTATCTAGGTTAACTAACGGGCACTTGGACTATGTAGGTTACCTAGCGGGCACTTGGACTATGTACGTCCCTAGCGGGCACTTAGACTATGTAGGTTACCTAGCAGTCACTTGGACTGTCTAGGTTACCTAGCGGGCACTTGAACTATCTAGGTTAACGAACGGACACTTGGATTATGTAGGTTAGCTAACAGGAACTTGGACTATCTAGGTTAACGAACGGGCACTTGGACTATGGAGGTTACCTAGCGGGCACTTGGACTATGGAGGTTACCTAGCGGGCACTTGGACTATCTAGGTTAGCTAACGGGTACTTGGACTATCTAGGTTCCCTAGCGGGCACTTGGACTATGTAGGTTCCCTAGCAGGGCTTTGATTATGTAAGTTCTCTAATGGGCACTTGGGCTATGTGGGTTCCCTAGCGGGCATTTGGACTATCTAGGTTACCTAACGGGCACTTGGACTATGTACGTTACTAGCGGGCATTTGGACTATGTAGGTTACCTAGCGGATACTTGGACTATGTAGGTTCCCCATCAGGGACTTGGACAATGAAGGTTAACTAGCGGGCACTTGGACTATATAGGTTAACTAGCGGGCCCTTGGACTATGTAGGTTAACTAGCGGGCCCTTTGACGATCTAGGTTAGCAAACGGGCACTTGAACTATGTAGGTTACCTAGCAGGCACTTGGACTGTCTAGGTTACCTAGCGGGCACTTAAACTATCTAGGTTAACGAACGGGCACTTGGACTATGTAGGTTAGCTAACAGGAACTTGGACTATCTAGGTTAACGAACGGGCACTTGGACTATGGAGGTTACCTAGCGGGCACTTGGACTATGGAGGTTACCTAGCGGGCACTTGGACTATCTGGGTTCCCTAAAGGCACTTGGAATATGAAGATTCCCTATCGGGCACTTGGACTATGTAGGTTCCTCATTGGGCACTTGGACTATGTAGGTTAACTAGCGGGCCCTTGGACTATCTAGGTTACCTAGCGGGCACTTGGACTATCTAGGTTAACTAGAGGGCACTTGCGCAATGCAGGTTCCCTAGCGGGCACTTTGACTATATAGGTTCCCTAGAGGGCACTTGGACGATATAGGTTCCCTATGGGCACTTGGACTATCTAGGTGCCCTAATGGGCACTTGGAATACGTAGGTTCCCTTTCGGACACTTGGACTATGTAGGTTAACTAGCGGGCACTTGGACTATGTAGGTTAACTAGCGGGCACTTGGACTATCTAGGTTACCTAGCGGGCACTTGGACTATGCAGGTTCCCTAGCGGGCACTTGGACTATTTTCGTCCCTTAGCGGGCACTTGGACTATGTAGGTTCCCTATGGGGCAGTTGGACTATGTAGGTTAACTAGCGGGCCCTTAGACTATCTAGGTTACCTAGCGGGCACTTGGACTATGTACGTCTTCTAGCGGTCACTTGGACTATCTAGGTTAACTAGAGGGCCCTTGGACTATGTAGGTTAACTAGCGGGCACTTGGAATATCTAGGTTAACTAGCGGACCTTGGACTATGTAGGTTAACTAGCGGGCACTTGGACAATATAGGTAGCCTAACGGGCACTTGGACTATCTAGGTTAGGTAACGGGCACTTGGACTATAGGTTACCTAGAGGGAACTTGGACTATCTAGGTTAACGAACCGGCACGTGGACTATGTAGGTAACCTAATGGGCACTTGGACTATCTAGGTTAGGTAACGGGCACTTGGACTATCTAGGTTACCTAGCGGGAACTTGGAATATGTAGGTTACCTAGCGGGCACTTGGACTATAGTTTAACTAGCGGGCACTTGGACTATATAGGTTACCTAGCGGGCCCTTGGACTATGTATGTTACCTAGCGCAACTTGGACTATCTAAGTTAACGAACGTGCACTTGGACTATGTAGGTAACCTAGCGGGCACTTGGACAGTATAGGTTACCTAGCGGGCACTTGGACTATCTAGGTTAACGAATGGGCACTTGGACTATGTAGGTTACCTAGCGGGCACTTGGACTATCTAGGTTAGTAAACCGGAACTTGGAATATCTAGGTTACCTAGCGGGCACTTGGACTATGTAGGTTATCTTGCGGGCACTTGGCCTATCTAGGTTACCTAACGGGGACTTGGACTATGTAGGTTTACTAGCGGACACTTGGACAATCTTGGTTAACTAGCGGGCACTTGGAAAATGCAGGTTCCCTAGCGGGCACTATGAATATGTAGCTTCCCTAGAGGGCACTTGGACCATATAGGTTCCCTATGGGCACTTGGACTATCTGGGTTCCCTAACGGGCACTTGGAATATGAAGATTCCCTATCGGGCACTTGGACTATGTACGTTCCTCATTGGGCACTTGGACTATGTAGGTTCCCTATCGGGCACTTGGACTATGTAGGTTAACTAGGGGGCCCTTCGACTATCTAGGTTACCTAGCGGGCACTTGGACTATCTAGGTTAACTAGCGGGCACTTGTACAATGCAGGTTCCCTAGCGGGCACTTTGACTATGTAGCTTCCCTAGAGGGCACTTGGACTATATAGGTTCACTATGGTTACTTGGACTATCTAGGTGCCCTAACGGGCACTTGGAATACGTAGGTTCCCTTTCGGACACTTGGACTATGTAGGTTAACAAGCGGGCACTTGGACTATGTAGGTCAACTAGCGGGCACTTGGACTATCTAGGTTGTCCAGCGGGCACTTGGACTATGTACGTCCCCTAGCGGGCACTTGGACTATCGAGGTTAACTAGAGGGCCCTTGGACTATGTAGGTTATCTAGAGGGCACTTGGACTCTCTAGGTTAACTAACGGACCTTGGACTATGTAGGTTAACTAGCGGGCACTTGGATGATCTAGGTTAACTAGCGGGCACTTGGACTATCTAGGTTAACTAGCGGGAACTTAGACTCTCTATGTTAACTGGCGGGCACTTGGACGATGCAGGTTCCCTAGAGGGCACTTGGACTATGTAGGTTCCCTAACGGGCACTTGGACTATGTAGGTCCCTTAGCGGGCACTTGGACTATGTTGGTTCCCTTTCGGGCAGTTGGACTCTGTGGGTACCCTAACGGGCATTTGGACTATGTAGGTTCCCTAGCGGTCACTTGGACTATGTCGGTCCCTTAGCGGGCACTTGGACTATGTTGGTTCCCTATCGGGCAGTTGGACTATGTGGGTACCCTAGCAGGCATTTGGACTATCTAGGTTACCTAGCAGGCACTTTGACTATCTAGGTTAACTAACGGGCACTTGGACTATGTAGGTAACCTTGCGGGCACTTGGACTATGTAGGTCCCTAGCGGGCACTTAGACTATGTAGGTTACCTAGCGGGCACTTGGACTGTCTAGGTTACCTAGCGGGCACTTGAACTATCTAGGTTAACGAACGGACACTTGGATTATGTAGGTTAGCTAACAGGAACTTGGACTATCTAGGTTAACGAACGGGCACTTGGACTATGGAGGTTACCTAGCGGGCACTTGGACTATGGAGGTTACCTAGCGGGCACTTGGACTATCTAGGTTAGCTAACGGGCACTTGGACTATGTAGGTTCCCTAGCAGGGCTTTGATTATGTAAGTTCTCTAATGGGCACTTGGGCTATGTGGGTTCCCTAGCGGGCATTTGGATTATCTAGGTTACCTAACGGGCACTTGGACTATGTACGTTACTAGCGGGCATTTGGACTATGTAGGTTACCTAGCGGATACTTGGACTATGTAGGTTCCCCATCAGGGACTTGGACAATGAAGGTTAACTAGCGGGCACTTGGACTATATAGGTTAACTAGCGGGCCCTTGGACTATGTAGGTTAACTAGCGGGCCCTTTGACGATCTAGGTTAGCAAACGGGCACTTGAACTATGTAGGTTACCTAGCAGGCACTTGGACTGTCTAGGTTACCTAGCGGGCACTTGAACTATCTAGGTTAACGAACGGGCACTTGGACTATGTAGGTTAGCTAACAGGAACTTGGACTATCTAGGTTAACGAACGGGCACTTGGACTATGGAGGTTACCTAGCGGGCACTTGGACTATGGAGGTTACCTAGCGGGCACTTGGACTATCTGGGTTCCCTAAAGGCACTTGGAATATGAAGATTCCCTATCGGGCACTTGGACTATGTAGGGTCCTCATTGGGCACTTGGACTATGTAGGTTAACTAGCGGGCCCTTGGACTATCTAGGTTACCTAGCGGGCACTTGGACTATCTAGGTTAACTAGCGGGCACTTGTACAATGCAGGTTTCCTAGCGGGCACTTTGACTATGTAGCTTCCCTAGAGGGCACTTGGACTATATAGGTTCACTATGGTTACTTGGACTATCTAGGTGCCCTAACGGGCACTTGGAATACGTAGGTTCCCTTTCGGACACTTGGACTATGTAGGTTAACAAGCGGGCACTTGGACTATGTAGGTCAACTAGCGGGCACTTGGACTATCTAGGTTGTCCAGCGGGCACTTGGACTATGTACGTCCCCTAGCGGGCACTTGGACTATCGAGGTTAACTAGAGGGCCCTTGGACTATGTAGGTTATCTAGAGGGCACTTGGACTCTCTAGGTTAACTAACGGACCTTGGACTATGTAGGTTAACTAGCGGGCACTTGGATGATCTAGGTTAACTAGCGGGCACTTGGACTATCTAGGTTAACTAGCGGGAACTTAGACTCTCTATGTTAACTGGCGGGCACTTGGACGATGCAGGTTCCCTAGAGGGCACTTGGACTATGTAGGTTCCCTAACGGGCACTTGGACTATGTAGGTCCCTTAGCGGGCACTTGGACTATGTAGGTTCCCTATGTAGGTCCCTTTCGGGCAGTTGGACTCTGTGGGTACCCTAACGGGCATTTGGACTATGTAGGTTCCCTAGCGGTCACTTGGACTATGTCGGTCCCTTAGCGGGCACTTGGACTAGGTTGGTTCCCTATCGGGCAGTTGGACTATGTGGGTACCCTAGCAGGCATTTGGACTATCTAGGTTACCTAGCAGGCACTTTGACTATCTAGGTTAACTAACGGGCACTTGGACTATGTAGGTTACCTAGCGGGCACTTGGACTATGTACGTCCCTAGCGGGCACTTAGACTATGTAGGTTACCTAGCAGTCACTTGGACTGTCTAGGTTACCTAGCGGGCACATGAACTATCTAGGTTAACGAACGGACACTTGGATTATGTAGGTTAGCTAACAGGAACTTGGACTATCTAGGTTAACGAACGGGCACTTGGACTATGGAGGTTACCTAGCGGGCACTTGGACTATGGAGGTTACCTAGCGGGCACTTGGACTATCTAGGTTAGCTAACGGGTACTTGGACTATCTAGGTTCCCTAGCGGGCACTTGGACTATGTAGGTTCCCTAGCAGGGCTTTGATTATGTAAGTTCTCTAATGGGCACTTGGGCTATGTGGGTTCCCTAGCGGGCATTTGGACTATCTAGGTTACCTAACGGGCACTTGGACTATGTACGTTACTAGCGGGCATTTGGACTATGTAGGTTACCTAGCGGATACTTGGACTATGTAGGTTCCCCATCAGGGACTTGGACAATGAAGGTTAACTAGCGGGCACTTGGACTATATAGGTTAACTAGCGGGCCCTTGGACTATGTAGGTTAACTAGCGGGCCCTTTGACGATCTAGGTTAGCAAACGGGCACTTGAACTATGTAGGTTACCTAGCAGGCACTTGGACTGTCTAGGTTACCTAGCGGGCACTTAAACTATCTAGGTTAACGAACGGGCACTTGGACTATGTAGGTTAGCTAACAGGAACTTGGACTATCTAGGTTAACGAACGGGCACTTGGACTATGGAGGTTACCTAGCGGGCACTTGGACTATGGAGGTTACCTAGCGGGCACTTGGACTATCTGGGTTCCCTAAAGGCACTTGGAATATGAAGATTCCCTATCGGGCACTTGGACTATGTAGGTTCCTCATTGGGCACTTGGACTATGTAGGTTAACTAGCGGGCCCTTGGACTATCTAGGTTACCTAGCGGGCACTTGGACTATCTAGGTTAACTAGAGGGCACTTGCGCAATGCAGGTTCCCTAGCGGGCACTTTGACTATATAGGTTCCCTAGAGGGCACTTGGACGATATAGGTTCCCTATGGGCACTTGGACTATCTAGGTGCCCTAATGGGCACTTGGAATACGTAGGTTCCCTTTCGGACACTTGGACTATGTAGGTTAACTAGCGGGCACTTGGACTATGTAGGTTAACTAGCGGGCACTTGGACTATCTAGGTTACCTAGCGGGCACTTGGACTATGCAGGTTCCCTAGCGGGCACTTGGACTATTTTCGTCCCTTAGCGGGCACTTGGACTATGTAGGTTCCCTATGGGGCAGTTGGACTATGTAGGTTAACTAGCGGGCCCTTAGACTATCTAGGTTACCTAGCGGGCACTTGGACTATGTACGTCTTCTAGCGGTCACTTGGACTATCTAGGTTAACTAGAGGGCCCTTGGACTATGTAGGTTAACTAGCGGGCACTTGGAATATCTAGGTTAACTAGCGGACCTTGGACTATGTAGGTTAACTAGCGGGCACTTGGACAATATAGGTAGCCTAACGGGCACTTGGACTATCTAGGTTAGGTAACGGGCACTTGGACTATAGGTTACCTAGCGGGAACTTGGACTATCTAGGTTAACGAACCGGCACGTGGACTATGTAGGTAACCTAATGGGCACTTGGACTATCTAGGTTAGGTAACGGGCACTTGGACTATCTAGGTTACCTAGCGGGAACTTGGAATATGTAGGTTACCTAGCGGGCACTTGGACTATAGTTTAACTAGCGGGCACTTGGACTATATAGGTTACCTAGCGGGCCCTTGGACTATGTATGTTACCTAGCGCAACTTGGACTATCTAAGTTAACGAACGTGCACTTGGACTATGTAGGTAACCTAGCGGGCACTTGGACAGTATAGGTTACCTAGCGGGCACTTGGACTATCTAGGTTAACGAATGGGCACTTGGACTATGTAGGTTACCTAGCGGGCACTTGGACTATCTAGGTTAGTAAACCGGAACTTGGAATATCTAGGTTACCTAGCGGGCACTTGGACTATGTAGGTTATCTTGCGGGCACTTGGCCTATCTAGGTTACCTAACGGGGACTTGGACTATGTAGGTTTACTAGCGGACACTTGGACAATCTTGGTTAACTAGCGGGCACTTGGAAAATGCAGGTTCCCTAGCGGGCACTATGAATATGTAGCTTCCCTAGAGGGCACTTGGACCATATAGGTTCCCTATGGGCACTTGGACTATCTGGGTTCCCTAACGGGCACTTGGAATATGAAGATTCCCTATCGGGCACTTGGACTATGTACGTTCCTCATTGGGCACTTGGACTATGTAGGTTCCCTATCGGGCACTTGGACTATGTAGGTTAACTAGGGGGCCCTTCGACTATCTGGGTTACCTAGCGGGCACTTGGACTATCTAGGTTAACTAGCGGGCACTTGTACAATGCAGGTTCCCTAGCGGGCACTTTGACTATGTAGCTTCCCTAGAGGGCACTTGGACTATATAGGTTCACTATGGTTACTTGGACTATCTAGGTGCCCTAACGGGCACTTGGAATACGTAGGTTCCCTTTCGGACACTTGGACTATGTAGGTTAACAAGCGGGCACTTGGACTATGTAGGTCAACTAGCGGGCACTTGGACTATCTAGGTTGTCCAGCGGGCACTTGGACTATGTACGTCCCCTAGCGGGCACTTGGACTATCGAGGTTAACTAGAGGGCCCTTGGACTATGTAGGTTATCTAGAGGGCACTTGGACTCTCTAGGTTAACTAACGGACCTTGGACTATGTAGGTTAACTAGCGGGCACTTGGATGATCTAGGTTAACTAGCGGGCACTTGGACTATCTAGGTTAACTAGCGGGAACTTAGACTCTCTATGTTAACTGGCGGGCACTTGGACGATGCAGGTTCCCTAGAGGGCACTTGGACTATGTAGGTTCCCTAACGGGCACTTGGACTATGTAGGTCCCTTAGCGGGCACTTGGACTATGTTGGTTCCCTTTCGGGCAGTTGGACTCTGTGGGTACCCTAACGGGCATTTGGACTATGTAGGTTCCCTAGCGGTCACTTGGACTATGTCGGTCCCTTAGCGGGCACTTGGACTATGTTGGTTCCCTATCGGGCAGTTGGACTATGTGGGTACCCTAGCAGGCATTTGGACTATCTAGGTTACCTAGCAGGCACTTTGACTATCTAGGTTAACTAACGGGCACTTGGACTATGTAGGTAACCTTGCGGGCACTTGGACTATGTAGGTCCCTAGCGGGCACTTAGACTATGTAGGTTACCTAGCGGGCACTTGGACTGTCTAGGTTACCTAGCGGGCACTTGAACTATCTAGGTTAACGAACGGACACTTGGATTATGTAGGTTAGCTAACAGGAACTTGGACTATCTAGGTTAACGAACGGGCACTTGGACTATGGAGGTTACCTAGCGGGCACTTGGACTATGGAGGTTACCTAGCGGGCATTTGGACTATCTAGGTTAGCTAACGGGTACTTGGACTATCTAGGTTCCCTAGCGGGCACTTGGACTATGTAGGTTCCCTAGCAGGGCTTTGATTATGTAAGTTCTCTAATGGGCACTTGGGCTATGTGGGTTCCCTAGCGGGCATTTGGATTATCTAGGTTACCTAACGGGCACTTGGACTATGTACGTTACTAGCGGGCATTTGGACTATGTAGGTTACCTAGCGGATACTTGGACTATGTAGGTTCCCCATCAGGGACTTGGACAATGAAGGTTAACTAGCGGGCACTTGGACTATATAGGTTAACTAGCGGGCCCTTGGACTATGTAGGTTAACTAGCGGGCCCTTTGACGATCTAGGTTAGCAAACGGGCACTTGAACTATGTAGGTTACCTAGCAGGCACTTGGACTGTCTAGGTTACCTAGCGGGCACTTGAACTATCTAGGTTAACGAACGGGCACTTGGACTATGTAGGTTAGCTAACAGGAACTTGGACTATCTAGGTTAACGAACGGGCACTTGGACTATGGAGGTTACCTAGCGGGCACTTGGACTATGGAGGTTACCTAGCGGGCACTTGGACTATCTGGGTTCCCTAAAGGCACTTGGAATATGAAGATTCCCTATCGGGCACTTGGACTATGTAGGGTCCTCATTGGGCACTTGGACTATGTAGGTTAACTAGCGGGCCCTTGGACTATCTAGGTTACCTAGCGGGCACTTGGACTATCTAGGTTAACTAGAGGGCACTTGCGCAATGCAGGTTCCCTAGCGGGCACTTTGACTATATAGGTTCCCTAGAGGGCACTTGGACGATATAGGTTCCCTATGGGCACTTGGACTATCTAGGTGCCCTAATGGGCACTTGGAAAACGTAGGTACCCTTTCGGACACTTGGACTATGTAGGTTAACTAGCGGGCACTTGGACTATGTAGTTTAGCTAACAGGAACTTAGACTATCTAGGTTAACGAACGGGCACTTGGACTATGGAGGTTACCTAGCGGGCACTTGGACTATGGAGGTTACCTAGCGGGCACTTGGACTATCTAGGTTAGCTAACGGGTTCTTGGACTATCTAGGTTCCCTAGCGGGCACTTGGACTATGTAGGTTCCCTAGCAGGGCTTTGACTATGTAAGTTCTCTAACGGGCACTTGCACTATGTGTGTTCCCTAGCGGGCATTTGGACTATCTAGGTTACCTAACGGGCACTTGGACTATGTACGTTACTAGCGGGCATTTGGACTATGTAGGTTACCTAGCGGATACTTGGACTATGTAGGTTCCCCATCAGGTACTTGCACAATGTAGGTTAACTAGCGGGCACTTGGACTATGTAGGTTAACTAGCGGGCCCTTTGACGATCTAGGTTAGCAAACGGGCACTTGGACTATGTAGGTTACCTAGCAGGCACTTGGACTGTCTAGGTTACCTGGCGGGCACTTGAACTATCTAGGTTAACGAACGGGCACTTGGACTATGTAGGTTAGCTAAAAGGAACTTGGACTATCTAGGTTAACGAACGGGCACTTGGACTATGGCGGTTACCTAGCGGGCACTTGGACTATGGAGGTTACCTAGCGGGCACTTGGACTATCTAGGTTAGCTAATGGGTACTTGGACTATCTAGGTTACCTAGCGGGCACTTGGACTATGTAGGTTACCTAGCGGGCACTTGGACTATCTAGGTTACCTAACGGGCACTTGGACTATGCAGGTAACCTAGCGGGCACTTGGACTGTTTAAGTTAATCAGCGGGCACTTGGACTATGTAGGTTAACTAGCGGGCACTTGGACTATCTAGGTTACCTAACGGGCATTTGGACTATGTAGGTTCCCTAGCGGGCACTTGGAATATGTAGGTTCCCTTCTTGCACTTGGACTATGTAGGGTTCTAGCGGGCATTTGGACTATGTAGGTTACTTAGCGGGCACTTGGGCTATGTAGGTTCCCTAGCGGGCATTTGTACTATCTAGGTTACCTAACGGGCATTTGGACTATGTACGTTACTAGTGGGCATTTGGACTATGTAGGTTCCCTAGCGGATACTTGGACTATGTAGGTTCCCCATCAGGGACTTGGACAATGTAGGTTAACTAGCGGGCACTTGGACTATCTAGGTTAACTAGAGGGCCCTTGGACTATGTAGGTTAACTAGCGGGCCCTTTGACGATCTAGGTTAGCAAACGGGCACTTGGACTATGTAGGTTACCTAGCAGGCACTTGGACTGTCTAGGTTACCTAGCGGGCACTTGAACTATCTAGGTTAACGAACGGGCACTTGGACTATGTAGGTTAGCTAACAGGAACTTGGACTCTCTAGGTTAACGAACGGGCACTTGGACTATGGATGTTACCTAGCGGGCACTTGGACTATGGAGGTTACCTAGCGGGCAATTGGACTATCTAGGTTACCTAACGGGCACTTGGACTATGCAGGTAACCTAGCGGGCACTTGGACTGTTTAAGTTACCTAGAGGGCACTTGGACTATAGGTTAACTAGCGGGCACTTGGACTATATAGGTTACCTAGCGGCCCTTAGACTATGTTGGTTACCTACCGCGACTTGGACTATCTAAGTTAACGAACGTGCACTTGGACTATGTAAGTAACCTAGCGGGCACTTGGACAGTATAGGTTACATAGCGGGCACTTGGACTATCTAGGTTAGCAAACCGGAACTTGGAATATCTAGGTTACCTAGCGGGCACTTGGATTATGTAGGATCCCTATTGGACATTTGTACTACTTAGGTTAACTAGCGGGCACTTTGACTATCTAGGTTAAGTAGCGGGCACTTGGACTATCTAGGTCAACTAGCGGGCCATTGTACTATGTACGTTAACTAGCGGGCACTTGGCCTATCTAGGTTACCTAACGGGAACTTGGACTATGTAGGTTTACTAGCGGACACTTGGACGATCTAGGTTAACTAGCGGGCACTTGGACAATGCAGGTTCCCTAGCGGGCACTATGAATATGTAGCTTCCCTACAGGGAACTTGGACTATATAGGTTCCCTATGGGCACTTGGACAATCTGGGTTCCCTAACGGGCACTTAGAATATGAAGATTCCCTATCGGGCACTTGGACTATGTAGGTTCCTCATTGGGCACTTGGACTATGTTGGTTCCCTATCGGGCAGTTGGACTATGTGGGTACCCTAGCAGGCATTTGAACTATTTAGGTTACCTAGCAGGCACTTTGACTATCTAGGTTAACTAACGGGCACTTGGACTATGTAGGTTACCTAGCGGGCACTTGCACTATGTAGGTTCCCTAGCGGGCACTTGGACTATGTAGGTTACCTAGCAGGCACTTGCACTGTCTAGGTTACCTAGCGGGCACTTGAACTATCTAGGTTAACGAACGGGCACTTGGACTATGTAGTTTAGCTAACAGGAACTTAGACTATCTAGGTTAACGAACGGGCACTTGGACTATGGAGGTTACCTAGCGGGCACTTGGACTATGGAGGTTACCTAGCGGGCACTTGGACTATCTAGGTTAGCTAACGGGTTCTTGGACTATCTAGGTTCCCTAGCGGGCACTTGGACTATGTAGGTTCCCTAGCAGGGCTTTGACTATGTAAGTTCTCTAACGGGCACTTGCACTATGTGTGTTCCCTAGCGGGCATTTGGACTATCTAGGTTACCTAACGGGCACTTGGACTATGTACGTTACTAGCGGGCATTTGGACTATGTAGGTTACCTAGCGGATACTTGGACTATGTAGGTTCCCCATCAGGTACTTGCACAATGTAGGTTAACTAGCGGGCACTTGGACTATGTAGGTTAACTAGCGGGCCCTTTGACGATCTAGGTTAGCAAACGGGCACTTGGACTATGTAGGTTACCTAGCAGGCACTTGGACTGTCTAGGTTACCTGGCGGGCACTTGAACTATCTAGGTTAACGAACGGGCACTTGGACTATGTAGGTTAGCTAACAGGAACTTGGACTATCTAGGTTAACGAACGGGCACTTGGACTATGGAGGTTACCTAGCGGGCACTTGGACTATGGAGGTTACCTAGCGGGCACTTGGACTATCTAGGTTAGCTAACGGGTACTTGGACTATCTAGGTTACCTAGCGGGCACTTGGACTATGTAGGTTACCTAGCAGGCACTTGGACTATCTAGGTTACCTAACGGGCACTTGGACTATGCAGGTAACCTAGCGGGCACTTGGACTGTTTAAGTTAATCAGCGGGCACTTGGACTATGTAGGTTAACTAGCGGGCACTTGGACTATCTAGGTTACCTAACGGGCATTTGGACTATGTACGTTACTAGTGGGCATTTGGACTATGTAGGTTCCCTAGCGGATACTTGGACTATGTAGGTTCCCCATCAGGGACTTGGACAATGTAGGTTAACTAGCGGGCACTTGGACTATCTAGGTTAACTAGAGGGCCCTTGGACTATGTAGGTTAACTAGCGGGCCCTTTGACGATCTAGGTTAGCAAACGGGCACTTGGACTATGTAGGTTACCTAGCAGGCACTTGGACTGTCTAGGTTACCTAGCGGGCACTTGAACTATCTAGGTTAACGAACGGGCACTTGGACTATGTAGGTTAGCTAACAGGAACTTGGACTCTCTAGGTTAACGAACGGGCACTTGGACTATGGATGTTACCTAGCGGGCACTTGGACTATGGAGGTTACCTAGCGGGCAATTGGACTATCTAGGTTACCTAACGGGCACTTGGACTATGCAGGTAACCTAGCGGGCACTTGGACTGTTTAAGTTACCTAGAGGGCACTTGGACTATAGGTTAACTAGCGGGCACTTGGACTATATAGGTTACCTAGCGGCCCTTAGACTATGTTGGTTACCTACCGCGACTTGGACTATCTAAGTTAACGAACGTGCACTTGGACTATGTAAGTAACCTAGCGGGCACTTGGACAGTATAGGTTACATAGCGGGCACTTGGACTATCTAGGTTAGCAAACCGGAACTTGGAATATCTAGGTTACCTAGCGGGCACTTGGATTATGTAGGATCCCTATTGGACATTTGTACTACTTAGGTTAACTAGCGGGCACTTTGACTATCTAGGTTAAGTAGCGGGCACTTGGACTATCTAGGTCAACTAGCGGGCCATTGTACTATGTACGTTAACTAGCGGGCACTTGGCCTATCTAGGTTACCTAACGGGAACTTGGACTATGTAGGTTTACTAGCGGACACTTGGACGATCTAGGTTAACTAGCGGGCACTTGGACAATGCAGGTTCCCTAGCGGGCACTATGAATATGTAGCTTCCCTACAGGGAACTTGGACTACATAGGTTCCCTATGGGCACTTGGAAAATCTGGGTTCCCTAACGGGCACTTAGAATATGAAGATTCCCTATCGGGCACTTGGACTATGTAGGTTCCTCATTGGGCACTTGGACTATGTTGGTTCCCTATCGGGCAGTTGGACTATGTGGGTACCCTAGCAGGCATTTGAACTATTTAGGTTACCTAGCAGGCACTTTGACTATCTAGGTTAACTAACGGGCATTTGGACTATGTAGGTTACCTAGCGGGCACTTGCACTATGTAGGTTCCCTAGCGGGCACTTGGACTATGTAGGTTACCTAGCAGGCACTTGCACTGTCTAGGTTACCTAGCGGGCACTTGAACTATCTAGGTTAACGAACGGGCACTTGGACTATGTAGTTTAGCTAACAGGAACTTAGACTATCTAGGTTAACGAACGGGCACTTGGACTATGGAGGTTACCTAGCGGGCACTTGGACTATGGAGGTTACCTAGCGGGCACTTGGACTATCTAGGTTAGCTAACGGGTTCTTGGACTATCTAGGTTCCCTAGCGGGCACTTGGACTATGTAGGTTCCCTAGCAGGGCTTTGACTATGTAAGTTCTCTAACGGGCACTTACACTATGTGTGTTCCCTAGCGGGCATTTGGACTATCTAGGTTACCTAACGGGCACTTGGACTATGTACGTTACTAGCGGGCATTTGGACTATGTAGGTTACCTAGCGGATACTTGGACTATGTAGGTTCCCCATCAGGTACTTGCACAATGTAGGTTAACTAGCGGGCACTTGGACTATGTAGGTTAACTAGCGGGCCCTTTGACGATCTAGGTTAGCAAACGGGCACTTGGACTATGTAGGTTACCTAGCAGGCACTTGGACTGTCTAGGTTACCTGGCGGGCACTTGAACAATCTAGGTTAACGAACGGGCACTTGGACTATGTAGGTTAGCTAACAAGAACTTGGACTATCTAGGTTAACGAAAGGGCACTTGGACTATGGCGGTTACCTAGCGGGCACTTGGACTATGGAGGTTACCTAGCGGGCACTTGGACTATCTAGGTTAGCTAACGGGTACTTGGACTATCTAGGTTACCTAGCGGGCACTTGGACTATGTAGTTTACCTAGCGGGCACTTGGACTATCTAGGTTACCTAACGGGCACTTGGACTATGCAGGTAACCTAGCGGGCACTTGGACTGTTTAAGTTAACCAGCGGGCACTTGGACTATGTAGGTTAACTAGCGGGCACTTGGACTATCTAGGTTACCTAACGGGCATTTGGACTATGTAGGTTCCCTAGCGGGCACTTGGATTATGTAGGTTCCCTTCTTGCACTTGGACTATGTAGGTTTCTAGCGGGCATTTGGACTATGTAGGTTACTTAGCGGGCACTTGGGCTATGTAGGTTCCCTAGCGGGCATTTGTACTATCTAGGTTACCTAACGGGCATTTGGACTACGTACGTTACTAGTGGGCATTTGGACTATGTAGGTTACATAGCGGATACTTGGACTATGTAGGTTCCCCATCAGGGACTTGGACAATGTAGGTTAACTAGCGGGCGCTTGGACTATCTAGGTTAACTAGAGGGCCCTTGGACTATGTAGGTTAACTAGCGGGCCCTTTGACGATCTAGGTTAGCAAACGGGCACTTGGACTATGTAGGTTACCTAGCAGGCACTTGGACTGTCTAGGTTACCTAGCGGGCACTTGAACTATCTAGGTTAACGAACGGGCACTTGGACTATGTAGGTTAGCTAACAGGAACTTGGACTCTCTAGGTTAACGAACGGGCACTTGGACTATGGATGTTACCTAGCGGGCACTTGGACTATGGAGGTTACCTAGCGGGCACTTGGACTATCTAGGTTACCTAACGGACACTTGGAGTATGCAGGTAACCTAGCGGGCACTTGGACTGTTTAAGTTACCTAGAGGGCACTTGGACTATAGGTTAACTAGCGGGCACTTGGACTATATAGGTTACCTAGCAGCCCTTAGACTATGTTGGTTACCTACCGCGACTTGGACTATGTAAGTTAACGAACATGCACTTGGACTATGTAAGTAACCTAGAGGGCACTTGGACAGTACAGGTTACATAGCGGGCACTTGGACTATCTAGGTTAGCAAACCGGAACATGGAATATCTAGGTTACCTAGCGGGCACTTGGATTATGTAGGATCCCTATTGGACATTTGTACTACTGAGGTTAACTAGCGGGCACTTTGACTATCTAGGTTAACTAGCGGGCACTTGGACTATCTAGGTCAACTAGCGGGCCATTGTACTATGTAGGTTAACTAGCAAGCACTTGGCCTATCTAGGTTACCTAACGGGAACTTGGACTATGTAGGTTTACTAGCGGACACTTGGACGATCTAGGTTAACTAGCGGGCACTTGGACAATGCAGGTTCCCTAGCGGGCACTATGAATATGTAGCTTCCCTAGAGGGCACTTGGACTATATAGGTTCCCTATGGGCACTTGGACAATCTGGGTTCCCTAACGGGCACTTGGAATATGAAGATTCCCTATCGGGCACTTGGACTATGTAGGTTCCTCATTGGGCACTTGGACTATGTAGGTTCCCTATCGGGCACTTGGACTATGTAGGTTAACTAGCGGGCCCTTGGACTACCTAGGTTACCTAGCGGGCACTTGGAAGATCTAGGTTAACTAGAGGGCACTTGTACAATGCAGGTTCCCTAGCGGGCACTTTGACTATGTAAGTTCCCTAGAGGGCACTTGGACTATATAGGTTCCCTATGGGCACTTGGACTGTCTAGGTGCACTAATGGGCACTTGGAATACGTAGGTTCCCTTTCGGACACTTGGACTATGTAGGTTCCTCAGCGGGCACTTGGACTATGTAGGTTAACTAGCGGGCACTTGGACGATCTTGGTTACCTAGCGGGCACTTGGACTATGTAGGTTCTCTAGCGGGCACTTGGACTATGTTCGTCCCTTAGCGGGATCTTGGACTATGTAAGTTCCATATCGGGCAGTTTGACTATGTAGGTTAACTAGCGGGCCCTTAGACTTCTAGGTTACCTAGCGGGCACTTGGACTATGTACGTCCCCTAGTGGGCACTTGGACTATCTAGTTTAAATAGAGGGCCCTTGGACTATGTAGGTTAACTAGCGGGCACTTGGACTATCTAGATTAACTAGCAGGCACTTGGACGATGCAGGTTCCCTAGCGGGCACTTTGACTATATAGGTTAATTAGCGGGCACTTGGACTATGGAGGTTACCTAGCGGGCACTTGGACTATCTAGGTTAACGAACCGGCACGTGGACTATGTAGGTAACCTAATGGGCACTTGGACTATCTAGGTTAGGTAACGGGCACTTGGACTATCTAGGTTACCTAGCGGGAACTTGGAATATGTAGGTTACCTAGCGGGCACTTGGACTATAGTTTAACTAGCGGGCACTTGGACTATATAGGTTACCTAGCGGGCCCTTGGACTATGTATGTTACCTAGCGCAACTTGGACTATCTAAGTTAACGAACGTGCACTTGGACTATGTAGGTAACCTAGCGGGCACTTGGACAGTATAGGTTACCTAGCGGGCACTTGGACTATCTAGGTTAACGAATGGGCACTTGGACTATGTAGGTTACCTAGCGGGCACTTGGACTATCTAGGTTAGTAAACCGGAACTTGGAATATCTAGGTTACCTAGCGGGCACTTGGACTATGTAGGTTATCTTGCGGGCACTTGGCCTATCTAGGTTACCTAACGGGGACTTGGACTATGTAGGTTTACTAGCGGACACTTGGACAACCTTGGTTAACTAGCGGGCACTTGGAAAATGCAGGTTCCCTAGCGGGCACTATGAATATGTAGCTTCCCTAGAGGGCACTTGGACCATATAGGTTCCCTATGGGCACTTGGACTATCTGGGTTCCCTAACGGGCACTTGGAATATGAAGATTCCCTATCGGGCACTTGGACTATGTACGTTCCTCATTGGGCACTTGGACTATGTAGGTTCCCTATCGGGCACTTGGACTATGTAGGTTAACTAGGGGGCCCTTCGACTATCTAGGTTACCTAGCGGGCACTTGGACTATCTAGGTTAACTAGCGGGCACTTGTACAATGCAGGTTCCCTAGCGGGCACTTTGACTATGTAGCTTCCCTAGAGGGCACTTGGACTATATAGGTTCACTATGGTTACTTGGACTATCAAGGGGCCCTAACGGGCACTTGGAATACGTAGGTTCCCTTTCGGACACTTGGACTATGTAGGTTAACAAGCGGGCACTTGGACTATGTAGGTCAACTAGCGGGCACTTGGACTATCTAGGTTGTCCAGCGGGCACTTGGACTATGTACGTCCCCTAGCGGGCACTTGGACTATCGAGGTTAACTAGAGGGCCCTTGAACTATGTAGGTTATCTAGAGGGCACTTGGACTCTCTAGGTTAACTAACGGACCTTGGACTATGTAGGTTAACTAGCGGGTACTTGGATGATCTAGGTTAACTAGCGGGCACTTGGACTATCTAGGTTAACTAGCGGGAACTTAGACTCTCTATGTTAACTGGCGGGCACTTGGACGATGCAGGTTCCCTAGAGGGCACTTGGACTATGTAGGTTCCCTAACGGGCACTTGGACTATGTAGGTCCCTTAGCGGGCACTTGGACTATGTTGGTTCCCTTTCGGGCAGTTGGACTCTGTGGGTACCCTAACGGGCATTTGGACTATGTAGGTTCCCTAGCGGTCACTTGGACTATGTCGGTCCCTTAGCGGGCACTTGGACTATGTTGGTTCCCTATCGGGCAGTTGGACTATGTGGGTACCCTAGCAGGCATTTGGACTATCTAGGTTACCTAGCAGGCACTTTGACTATCTAGGTTAACTAACGGGCACTTGGACTATGTAGGTTACCTAGCGGGCACTTGGACTATGTAGGTCCCTAGCGGGCACTTAGACTATGTAGGTTACCTAGCAGGCACTTGGACTGTCTAGGTTACCTAGCGGGCACTTGAACTATCTAGGTTAACGAACGGACACTTGGATTATGTAGGTTAGCTAACAGGAACTTGGACTATCTAGGTTAACGAACGGGCACTTGGACTATGGAGGTTACCTAGCGGGCACTTGGACTATGGAGGTTACCTAGCGGGCACTTGGACTATCTAGGTTAGCTAACGGGTACTTGGACTATCTAGGTTCCCTAGCGGGCACTTGGACTACGTAGGTTCCCTAGCAGGGCTTTGATTATGAAAGTTCTCTAATGGGCACTTGGGCTATGTGGGTTCCCTAGCGGGCATTTGGACTATCTAGGTTACCTAACGGGCACTTGGACTATGTACGTTACTAGCGGGCATTTGGACTATGTAGGTTACCTAGCGGATACTTGGACTATGTAGGTTCCCCATCAGGGACTTGGACAATGAAGGTTAACTAGCGGGCACTTGGACTATATAGGTTAACTAGCGGGCCCTTGGACTATGTAGGTTAACTAGCGGGCCCTTTGACGATCTAGGTTAGCAAACGGGCACTTGAACTATGTAGGTTACCTAGCAGGCACTTGGACTGTCTAGGTTACCTAGCGGGCACTTGAACTATCTAGGTTAACGAACGGGCACTTGGACTATGTAGGTTAGCTAACAGGAACTTGGACTATCTAGGTTAACGAACGGGCACTTGGACTATGGAGGTTACCTAGCGGGCACTTGGACTATGGAGGTTACCTAGCGGGCACTTGGACTATCTGGGTTCCCTAAAGGCACTTGGAATATGAAGATTCCCTATCGGGCACTTGGACTATGTAGGTTCCTCATTGGGCACTTGGACTATGTAGGTTAACTAGCGGGCCCTTGGACTATCTAGGTTACCTAGCGGGCACTTGGACTATCTAGGTTAACTAGAGGGCACTTGCGCAATGCAGGTTCCCTAGCGGGCACTTTGACTATATAGGTTCCCTAGAGGGCACTTGGACGATATAGGTTCCCTATGGGCACTTGGACTATCTAGGTGCCCTAATGGGCACTTGGAATACGTAGGTTCCCTTTCGGACACTTGGACTATGTAGGTTCCTCAGCGGGCACTTGGACTATGTAGGTTAACTAGCGGGCACTTGGACTATCTAGGTTACCTAGCGGGCACTTGGACTATGCAGGTTCCCTAGCGGGCACTTGGACTATTTTCGTCCCTTAGCGGGCACTTGGACTATGTAGGTTCCCTATGGGGCAGTTGGACTATGTAGGTTAACTAGCGGGCCCTTAGACTATCTAGGTTACCTAGCGGGCACTTGGACTATGTACGTCTTCTAGCGGTCACTTGGACTATCTAGGTTAACTAGAGGGCCCTTGGACTATGTAGGTTAACTAGCGGGCACTTGGAATATCTAGGTTAACTAGCGGACCTTGGACTATGTAGGTTAACTAGCGGGCACTTGGACAATATAGGTAGCCTAACGGGCACTTGGACTATCTAGGTTAGGTAACGGGCACTTGGACTATAGGTTACCTAGCGGGAACTTGGACTATCTAGGTTAACGAACCGGCACGTGGACTATGTAGGTAACCTAATGGGCACTTGGACTATCTAGGTTAGGTAACGGGCACTTGGACTATCTAGGTTACCTAGCGGGAACTTGGAATATGTAGGTTACCTAGCGGGCACTTGGACTATAGTTTAACTAGCGGGCACTTGGACTATATAGGTTACCTAGCGGGCCCTTGGACTATGTATGTTACCTAGCGCAACTTGGACTATCTAAGTTAACGAACGTGCACTTGGACTATGTAGGTAACCTAGCGGGCACTTGGACAGTATAGGTTACCTAGCGGGCACTTGGACTATCTAGGTTAACGAATGGGCACTTGGACTATGTAGGTTACCTAGCGGGCACTTGGACTATCTAGGTTAGTAAACCGGAACTTGGAATATCTAGGTTACCTAGCGGGCACTTGGACTATGTAGGTTATCTTGCGGGCACTTGGCCTATCTAGGTTACCTAACGGGGACTTGGACTATGTAGGTTTACTAGCGGACACTTGGACAATCTTGGTTAACTAGCGGGCACTTGGAAAATGCAGGTTCCCTAGCGGGCACTATGAATATGTAGCTTCCCTAGAGGGCACTTGGACCATATAGGTTCCCTATGGGCACTTGGACTATCTGGGTTCCCTAACGGGCACTTGGAATATGAAGATTCCCTATCGGGCACTTGGACTATGTACGTTCCTCATTGGGTACTTGGACTATGTAGGTTCCCTATCGGGCACTTGGACTATGTAGGTTAACTAGGGGGCCCTTCGACTATCTAGGTTAACTAGCGGGCACTTGTACAATGCAGGTTCCCTAGCGGGCACTTTGACTATGTAGCTTCCCTAGAGGGCACTTGGACTATATAGGTTCACTATGGTTACTTGGACTATCTAGGTGCCCTAACGGGCACTTGGAATACGTAGGTTCCCTTTCGGACACTTGGACTATGTAGGTTAACAAGCGGGCACTTGGACTATGTAGGTCAACTAGCGGGCACTTGGACTATCTAGGTTGTCCAGCGGGCACTTGGACTATGTACGTCCCCTAGCGGGCACTTGGACTATCGAGGTTAACTAGAGGGCCCTTGGACTATGTAGGTTATCTAGAGGGCACTTGGACTCTATAGGTTAACTAACGGACCTTGGACTATGTAGGTTAACTAGCGGGCACTTGGATGATCTAGGTTAACTAGCGGGCACTTGGACTATCTAGGTTAACTAGCGGGAACTTAGACTCTCTATGTTAACTGGCGGGCACTTGGACGATGCAGGTTCCCTAGAGGGCACTTGGACTATGTAGGTTCCCTAACGGGCACTTGGACTATGTAGGTCCCTTAGCGGGCACTTGGACTATGTTGGTTCCCTTTCGGGCAGTTGGACTCTGTGGGTACCCTAACGGGCATTTGGACTATGTAGGTTCCCTAGCGGTCACTTGGACTATGTCGGTCCCTTAGCGGGCACTTGGACTATGTTGGTTCCCTATCGGGCAGTTGGACTATGTGGGTACCCTAGCAGGCATTTGGACTATCTAGGTTACCTAGCAGGCCCTTTGACTATCTAGGTTAACTAACGGGCACTTGGACTATGTAGGTTACCTAGCGGGCACTTGGAATATGTAGGTCCCTAGCGGGCACTTAGACTATGTAGGTTACCTAGCAGGCACTTGGACTGTCTAGGTTACCTAGCGGGCACTTGAACTATCTAGGTTAACGAACGGACACTTGGATTATGTAGGTTAGCTAACAGGAACTTGGACTATCTAGGTTAACGAACGGGCACTTGGACTATGGAGGTTACCTAGCGGGCACTTGGACTATCTAGGTTAGCTAACGGGTACTTGGACTATCTAGGTTCCCTAGCGGGCACTTGGACTATGTAGGTTCCCTAGCAGGGCTTTGATTATGTAAGTTCTCTAATGGGCACTTGGGCTATGTGGGTTCCCTAGCGGGCATTTGGACTATCTAGGTTACCTAACGGGCATTGGACTATGTACGTTACTAGCGGGCATTTGGACTATGTAGGTTACCTAGCGGATACTTGGACTATGTAGGTTCCCCATCAGGGACTTGGACAATGAAGGTTAACTAGCGGGCACTTGGACTATATAGGTTAACTAGCGAGCCCTTGGACTATGTAGGTTAACTAGCGGGCCCTTTGACGAACTAGGTTAGCAAACGGGCACTTGAACTATGTAGGTTACCTAGCAGGCACTTGGACTGTCTAGGTTACCTAGCGGGCAATTTAAATATCTAGGTTAACGAACGGGCACTTGGACTATGTAGGTTAGCTAACAGGAACTTGGACTATCTAGGTTAACGAACGGGCACTTGGACTATGGAGGTTACCTAGCGGGCACTTGGACTATGGAGGTTACCTAGCGGGCACTTGGACTATCTGGGTTCCCTAAAGGCACTTGGAATATGAAGATTCCCTATCGGGCACTTGGACTATGTAGGTTCCTCATTGGGCACTTGGACTATGTAGGTTAACTAGCGGGCCCTTGGACTATCTAGGTTACCTAGCGGGCACTTGGACTATCTAGGTTAACTAGAGAGCACTTGCGCAATGCAGGTTCCCTAGCGGGCACTTTGACTATATAGGTTCCCTAGAGGGCACTTGGACGATATAGGTTCCCTATGGGCACTTGGACTATCTAGGTGCCCTAATGGGCACTTGGAATACGTAGGTTCCCTGTCGGACACTTGGACTATGTAGGTTCCTCAGCGGGCACTTGGACTATGTAGGTTAACTAGCGGGCACTTGGACTATCTAGGTTACCTAGCGGGCACTTGGACTATGCAGGTTCCCTAGCGGGCACTTGGACTATTTTCGTCCCTTAGCGGGCACTTGGACTATGTAGGTTCCCTATGGGGCAGTTGGACTATGTAGGTTAACTAGCGGGCCCTTAGACTATCTAGGTTACCTAGCGGGCACTTGGACTATGTACGTCTTCTAGCGGTCACTTGGACTATCTAGGTTAACTAGAGGGCCCTTGGACTATGTAGGTTAACTAGCGGGCACTTGGAATATCTAGGTTAACTAGCGGACCTTGGACTATGTAGGTTAACTAGCGGGCACTTGGACAATATAGGTAGCCTAACGGGCACTTGGACTATCTAGGTTAGGTAACGGGCACTTGGACTATAGGTTACCTAGCGGGAACTTAGAATATGTAGGTTACCTAGAGGGCACTTCCACTATAGGTTACCTAGCGGCCCTTAGACTATGTTGGTTACCTACCGCGACTTGGACTATCTAAGTTAACGAACGTGCACTTGGACTATGTAAGTAACCTAGCGGGCACTTGGATAGTATAGGTTACCTAGCGGGCACTTGGACTATCTAGGTTAACGAATGGGCACTTGGACTATGTAGGTTACCTAGCGGGCACTTGGACTATCTAGGTTAGCAAAACGGAACTTGGAATATCTAGGTTACCTAGCGGGCACTTGGACTATGTAGGATCCCTATTGGACATTTGTACTACTTAGGTTAACTAGCGGGCACTTTGACTATCTAGGTTAGGTAACGGGCACTTGGCCTATCTAGGTTACCTAACGGGAACTTGGACTATGTAGGTTTACTAGCGGACACTTGGACGATCTAGGTTAACTAGCGGGCACTTGGACAATGCAGGTTCCCTAGCGGGCAGTATGAATATGTAGCTTCCCTAGAGGGCACTTGGACTATGTAGGTTCCCTATGGGCACTTGGACTATCTTGGTTCCCTAACGGGCACTTGGAATATGAAGATTCCCTATCGGGCACTTGGACTATGTAGGTTCCTCATTGGGCACTTGGACTATGTAGGTTCCCTATCGGGCACTTGGACTTTGTAGGTTAACTAGCGGGCCCTTGGACTATCTAGGTTACCTAGCGGGCACTTGGACTATCTAGGTTAACTAGAGGGCACTTGTACAATGCAGGTTCCCTAGCGGGCACTTTGACTATGTAGGTTCCCTAGAGGGCACTTGGACGATATAGGTTCCCTATGGGCACTTGGACTATCTAGGTGCCCTAATGGGCACTTGGAATACGTAGGTTCCCTTTCGGACACTTGGACTATGTAGGTTCCTCAGCGGGTACTTGGACTATGTAGGTTAACTAGCGGGCACTTGGACTATCTAGCTTACCTAGCGGGCACTTGGACTATGTAGGTTCCCTAGCGGGCACTTGGACTATGTTCGTCCCTTAGCGGGCACTTGGACTATGTAGGTTCCCTATCGGCAATTGGACTATGTAGGTTATCTAGCAGGCCCTTAGACTATCTAGGTTACATAGCGGGCACTTGGACTATGTATGTCCCCTAGTGGGCACTTGGACTATCTAGGTTAACTAGAGGGCCCTTTGACTATGTAGGTTAACTAAGGGGCACTTGGAATATCTAGGTTAACTAGCGGACCTTGGACTATGTAGGTTAACTAGCGGGCACTTGGACGATCTAGGTTAAGTAGCGGGCACTTAGACTATCTAGGTTAACTAGCGGGCACTTGGACTATCTAGATTAACTAGCGGGCACTTGAACGATGCAGTTTCCCTAGCGGGCACTTGGACTATATAGGTAAAATAGTGGGCACTTGGACTATGGAGGTTACCTAGAGGGCAATTGGACTACGGAGGTTACCTAGCGGGCACTAGGACTATCTAGGTTAGCTAACGGGTACTTGGACTATATAGGTTACCTAGCGGGCACTTGGACTATGTAGGTTACCTAGCGGGCACTTGGACTATCTAGGTTACCTAACGGGCACTTGGACTATGCAGGTAAACTAGCGGGCACTTGAACTGTCTAAGTTACCTGCCGGCTCTTGGACTATGTAGGTTACCTAGCGGGCAATTGGACTATCTAGGTTAACGAACGGGCACGTGGACTATGTAGGTAACCTAACGGACACTTGGACTATCTAGGTTAGGTAACGGGCACTTTGACTATCTAGGTTACCTAGCGGGAACTTGGAATATGTAGGTTACCAAGAGGGCACTTGGACTATAGGTTACCTAGTGGCCCTTGGACTATGTAGGTTACCTAGCGCGACTTGGACTATCTAAGTTAACGAACGTGCACTTGGACTATGTAGGTAACCTAGCAGGCACTTGGACAGTATAGGTTACCTAGCGGGCATTTGGACTATCTAGGTTAACGAATGGGCACTTGGACTATGTAGGTTACCTAGCGGGCACTTGGACTATCTAGGTTAGCAAACCGGAACTTGGAATATCTAGGTTACCTAGCGGGCACTTGGACTATGTAGGATCCCTATCGGACATTTGTACTACTTAGGTTAACTAGCGGGCACTTTGACTATCTAGGTTAACTAGCGGGCACTTGGACTATCTATGTCAACTAGCGGGCCATTGTACTATGTAGGTTAACTAGCGGGCACTTGGCCTATCTAGGTTACCTAACGGGAACTTGGACTATATAGGTTTACTAGCGGACACTTGGACGATCTAGGTTAACTAGCGGGCACTTGGACAATGCAGGTTCCCTAGCGGGCACTCTGAATATGTAGCTTCCCTAGAGGGCACTTGGACTATGTAGGTTCCCTATGGCCACTTGGACTATCTGGGTTCCCTAACGGGCACTTGGAATATGAAGATTCCCTATCTGGCACTTGGACTATGTAGGTTCCTCATTGGGCACTTGGACTATGTAGGTTCCCTATCGGGCACTTGGACTTTGTAGGTTAACTAGCGGGCCCTTGGACTATCTAGGTTACCTAGCGGGCACTTGGACTATCTAGGTTAACTAGAGGGCACTTGTACAATGCAGGTTCCCTAGCGGGCACTTTGACTACGTAGGTTCCCTTTCGGACACTTGGACTATGTAGGTTAACAAGCGGGCACTTGGACTATGTAGGTCAACTAGCGGGCACTTGGACTATCTAGGTTGTCCAGCGGGCACTTGGACTATGTACGTCCCCTAGCGGGCACTTGGACTATCGAGGTTAACTAGAGGGCCCTTGGACTATGTAGGTTATCTAGAGGGCACTTGGACTCTCTAGGTTAACTAACGGACCTTGGACTATGTAGGTTAACTAGCGGGCACTTGGATGATCTAGGTTAACTAGCGGGCACTTGGACTATCTAGGTTAACTAGCGGGTACTTAGACTCTCTATGTTAACTGGCGGGCACTTGGACGATGCAGGTTCCCTAGAGGGCACTTGGACTATGTAGGTTCCCTAACGGGCACTTGGACTATGTAGGTCCCTTAGCGGGCACTTGGACTATGTTGGTTCCCTTTCGGGCAGTTGGACTCTGTGGGTACCCTAACGGGCATTTGGACTATGTAGGTTCCCTAGCGGTCACTTGGACTATGTCGGTCCCTTAGCGGGCACTTGGACTATGTTGGTTCCCTATCGGGCAGTTGGACTATGTGGGTACCCTAGCAGGCATTTGGACTATCTAGGTTACCTAGCAGGCACTTTGACTATCTAGGTTAACTAACGGGCACTTGGACTATGTAGGTTACCTAGCGGGCACTTGGACTATGTAGGTCCCTAGCGGGCACTTAGACTATGTAGGTTACCTAGCAGGCACTTGAACTATCTAGGTTAACGAACGGACACTTGGATTATGTAGGTTAGCTAACAGGAACTTGGACTATCTAGGTTAACGAACGGGCACTTGGACTATGGAGGTTACCTAGCGGGCACTTGGACTATGGAGGTTACCTAGCGGGCACTTGGACTATCTGGGTTCCCTAAAGGCACTTGGAATATGAAGATTCCCTATCGGGCACTTGGACTATGTAGGTTCCTCATTGGGCACTTGGACTATGTAGGTTAACTAGCGGGCCCTTGGACTATCTAGGTTACCTAGCGGGCACTTGGACTATCTAGGTTAACTAGAGGGCACTTGCGCAATGCAGGTTCCCTAGCGGGCACTTTGACTATATAGGTTCCCTAGAGGGCACTTGGACGATATAGGTTCCCTATGGGCACTTGGACTATCTAGGTGCCCTAATGGGCACTTGGAATACGTAGGTTCCCTTTCGGACACTTGGACTATGTAGGTTCCTCAGCGGGCACTTGGACTATGTAGGTTAACTAGCGGGCACTTGGACTATCTAGGTTACCTAGCGGGCACTTGGACTATGCAGGTTCCCTAGCGGGCACTTGGACTATTTTCGTCCCTTAGCGGGCACTTGGACTATGTAGGTTCCCTATGGGGCAGTTGGACTATGTAGGTTAACTAGCGGGCCCTTAGACTATCTAGGTTACCTAGCGGGCACTTGGACTATGTACGTCTTCTAGCGGTCACTTGGACTATCTAGGTTAACTAGAGGGCCCTTGGACTATGTAGGTTAACTAGCGGGCACTTGGAATATCTAGGTTAACTAGCGGACCTTGGACTATGTAGGTTAACTAGCGGGCACTTGGACAATATAGGTAGCCTAACGGGCACTTGGACTATCTAGGTTAGGTAACGGGCACTTGGACTATAGGTTACCTAGCGGGAACTTGGACTATCTAGGTTAACGAACCGGCACGTGGTCTATGTAGGTAACCTAATGGGCACTTGGACTATCTAGGTTAGGTAACGGGCACTTGGACTATCTAGGTTACCTAGCGGGAACTTGGAATATGTAGGTTACCTAGCGGGCACTTGGACTATAGTTTAACTAGCGGGCACTTGGACTATATAGGTTACCTAGCGGGCCCTTGGACTATGTATGTTACCTAGCGCAACTTGGACTATCTAAGTTAACGAACGTGCACTTGGACTATGTAGGTAACCTAGCGGGCACTTGGACAGTATAGGTTACCTAGCGGGCACTTGGACTATCTAGGTTAACGAATGGGCACTTGGACTATGTAGGTTACCTAGCGGGCACTTGGACTATCTAGGTTAGTAAACCGGAACTTGGAATATCTAGGTTACCTAGCGGGCACTTGGACTATGTAGGTTATCTTGCGGGCACTTGGCCTATCTAGGTTACCTAACGGGGACTTGGACTATGTAGGTTTACTAGCGGACACTTGGACAATCTTGGTTAACTAGCGGGCACTTGGAAAATGCAGGTTCCCTAGCGGGCACTATGAATATGTAGCTTCCCTAGAGGGCACTTGGACCATATAGGTTCCCTATGGGCACTTGGACTATCTGGGTTCCCTAACGGGCACTTGGAATATGAAGATTCCCTATCGGGCACTTGGACTATGTAGGTTCCTCATTGGGCACTTGGACTATGTAGGTTCCCTATCGGGCACTTGGACTATGTAGGTTAACTAGGGGGCCCTTCGACTATCTAGGTTACCTAGCGGGCACTTGGACTATCTAGGTTAACTAGCGGGCACTTGTACAATGCAGGTTCCCTAGCGGGCACTTTGACTATGTAGCTTCCCTAGAGAGCACTTGGACTATATAGGTTCACTATGGTTACTTGGACTATCTAGGTGCCCTAACGGGCACTTGGAATACGTAGGTTCCCTTTCGGACACTTGGACTATGTAGGTTAACAAGCGGGCACTTGGACTATGTAGGTCAACTAGCGGGCACTTGGACTATCTAGGTTGTCCAGCGGGCACTTGGACTATGTACGTCCCCTAGCGGGCACTTGGACTATCGAGGTTAACTAGAGGGCCCTTGGACTATGTAGGTTATCTAGAGGGCACTTGGACTCTATAGGTTAACTAACGGACCTTGGACTATGTAGGTTAACTAGCGGGCACTTGGATGATCTAGGTTAACTAGCGGGCACTTGGACTATCTAGGTTAACTAGCGGGAACTTAGACTCTCTATGTTAACTGGCGGGCACTTGGACGATGCAGGTTCCCTAGAGGGCACTTGGACTATGTAGGTTCCCTAACGGGCACTTGGACTATGTAGGTCCCTTAGCGGGCACTTGGACTATGTTGGTTCCCTTTCGGGCAGTTGGACTCTGTGGGTACCCTAACGGGCATTTGGACTATGTAGGTTCCCTAGCGGTCACTTGGACTATGTCGGTCCCTTAGCGGGCACTTGGACTATGTTGGTTCCCTATCGGGCAGTTGGACTATGTGGGTACCCTAGCAGGCATTTGGACTATCTAGGTTACCTAGCAGGCACTTTGACTATCTAGGTTAACTAACGGGCACTTGGACTATGTAGGTTACCTAGCGGGCACTTGGAATATGTAGGTCCCTAGCGGGCACTTAGACTATGTAGGTTACCTAGCAGGCACTTGGACTGTCTAGGTTACCTAGCGGGCACTTGAACTATCTAGGTTAACGAACGGACACTTGGATTATGTAGGTTAGCTAACAGGAACTTGGACTATCTAGGTTAACGAACGGGCACTTGGACTATGGAGGTTACCTAGCGGGCACTTGGACTATGGAGGTTACCTAGCGGGCACTTGGACTATAGTTTAACTAGCGGGCACTTGGACTATATAGGTTACCTAGCGGGCCCTTGGACTATGTATGTTACCTAGCGCAACTTGGACTATCTAAGTTAACGAACGTGCACTTGGACTATGTAGGTAACCTAGCGGGCACTTGGACAGTGTAGGTTACCTAGCGGGCACTTGGACTATCTAGGTTAACGAATGGGCACTTGGACTATGTAGGTTACCTAGCGGGCACTTGGACTATCTAGGTTAGTAAACCGGAACTTGGAATATCTAGGTTACCTAGCGGGCACTTGGACTATGTAGGTTATCTTGCGGGCACTTGGACTATCTAGGTTACCTAACGGGGACTTGGACTATGTAGGTTTACTAGCGGACACTTGGACAATCTTGGTTAACTAGCGGGCACTTGGAAAATGCAGGTTCCCTAGCGGGCTGTATGAATATGTAGCTTCCCTAGAGGGCACTTGGACCATATAGGTTCCCTATGGGCACTTGGTCTATCTGGGTTCCCTAACGGGCACTTGGAATATGAAGATTCCCTATCGGGCACTTGGACTATGTAGGTTCCTCATTGGGCACTTGGACTATGTAGGTTAACTAGCGGGCCCTTGGACTATCTAGGTTACCTAGCGGGCACTTGGACTATCTAGGTTAACTAGAGGGCACTTGCGCAATGCAGGTTCCCTAGCGGGCACTTTGACTATATAGGTTCCCTAGAGGGCACTTGGACGATATAGGTTCCCTATGGGCACTTGGACTATCTAGGTGCCCTAATGGGCACTTGGAATACGTAGGTTCCCTTTCGGACACTTGGACTATGTAGGTTCCTCAGCGGGCACTTGGACTATGTAGGTTAACTAGCGGGCACTTGGACTATCTAGGTTACCTAGCGGGCACTTGGACTATGCAGGTTCCCTAGCGGGCACTTGGACTATTTTCGTCCCTTAGCGGGCACTTGGACTATGTAGGTTCCCTATGGGGCAGTTGGACTATGTAGGTTAACTAGCGGGCCCTTAGACTATCTAGGTTACCTAGCGGGCACTTGGACTATGTACGTCTTCTAGCGGTCACTTGGACTATCTAGGTTAACTAGAGGGCCCTTGGACTATGTAGGTTAACTAGCGGGCACTTGGAATATCTAGGTTAACTAGCGGACCTTGGACTATGTAGGTTAACTAGCGGGCACTTGGACAATATAGGTAGCCTAACGGGCACTTGGACTATCTAGGTTAGGTAACGGGCACTTGGACTATAGGTTACCTAGCGGGAACTTGGACTATCTAGGTTAACGAACCGGCACGTGGACTATGTAGGTAACCTAATGGGCACTTGGACAATCTAGGTTAGGTAACGGGCACTTGGACTATCTAGGTTACCTAGCGGGAACTTGGAATATGTAGGTTACCTAGCGGGCACTTGGACTATAGTTTAACTAGCGGGCACTTGGACTATATAGGTTACCTAGCGTGCCCTTGGACTATGTATGTTACCTAGCGCAACTTGGACTATCTAAGTTAACGAACGTGCACTTGGACTATGTAGGTAACCTAGCGGGCACTTGGACAGTATAGGTTACCTAGCGGGCACTTGGACTATCTAGGTTAACGAATGGGCACTTGGACTATGTAGGTTACCTAGCGGGCACTTGGACTATCTAGGTTAGTAAACCGGAACTTGGAATATCTAGGTTACCTAGCGGGCACTTGGACTATGTAGGTTATCTTGCGGGCACTTGGCCTATCTAGGTTACCTAACGGGGACTTGGACTATGTAGGTTTACTAGCGGACACTTGGACAATCTTGGTTAACTAGCGGGCACTTGGAAAATGCAGGTTCCCTAGCGGGCACTATGAATATGTAGCTTCCCTAGAGGGCACTTGGACCATATAGGTTCCCTATGGGCACTTGGACTATCTGGGTTCCCTAACGGGCACTTGGAATATGAAGATTCCCTATCGGGCACTTGGACTATGTAGGTTCCTCATTGGGCACTTGGACTATGTAGGTTAACTAGCGGGCCCTTGGACTATCTAGGTTACCTAGCGGGCACTTGGACTATCTAGGTTAACTAGAGGGCACTTGCGCAATGCAGGTTCCCTAGCGGGCACTTTGACTATATAGGTTCCCTAGAGGGCACTTGGACGATATAGGTTCCCTATGGGCACTTGGACTATCTAGGTGCCCTAATGGGCACTTGGAATACGTAGGTTCCCTTTCGGACACTTGGACTATGTAGGTTCCTCAGCGGGCACTTGGACTATGTAGGTTAACTAGCGGGCACTTGGACTATCTAGGTTACCTAGCGGGCACTTGGACTATGCAGGTTCCCTAGCGGGCACTTGGACTATTTTCGTCCCTTAGCGGGCACTTGGACTATGTAGGTTCCCTATGGGGCAGTTGGACTATGTAGGTTAACTAGCGGGCCCTTAGACTATCTAGGTTACCTAGCGGGCACTTGGACTATGTACGTCTTCTAGCGGTCACTTGGACTATCTAGGTTAACTAGAGGGCCCTTGGACTATGTAGGTTAACTAGCGGGCACTTGGAATATCTAGGTTAACTAGCGGACCTTGGACTATGTAGGTTAACTAGCGGGCACTTGGACAATATAGGTAGCCTAACGGGCACTTGGACTATCTAGGTTAGGTAACGGGCACTTGGACTATAGGTTACCTAGCGGGAACTTGGACTATCTAGGTTAACGAACCGGCACGTGGTCTATGTAGGTAACCTAATGGGCACTTGGACTATCTAGGTTAGGTAACGGGCACTTGGACTATCTAGGTTACCTAGCGGGAACTTGGAATATGTAGGTTACCTAGCGGGCACTTGGACTATAGTTTAACTAGCGGGCACTTGGACTATATAGGTTACCTAGCGGGCCCTTGGACTATGTATGTTACCTAGCGCAACTTGGACTATCTAAGTTAACGAACGTGCACTTGGACTATGTAGGTAACCTAGCGGGCACTTGGACAGTATAGGTTACCTAGCGGGCACTTGGACTATCTAGGTTAACGAATGGGCACTTGGACTATGTAGGTTACCTAGCGGGCACTTGGACTATCTAGGTTAGTAAACCGGAACTTGGAATATCTAGGTTACCTAGCGGGCACTTGGACTATGTAGGTTATCTTGCGGGCACTTGGCCTATCTAGGTTACCTAACGGGGACTTGGACTATGTAGGTTTACTAGCGGACACTTGGACAATCTTGGTTAACTAGCGGGCACTTGGAAAATGCAGGTTCCCTAGCGGGCACTATGAATATGTAGCTTCCCTAGAGGGCACGTGGACCATATAGGTTCCCTATGGGCACTTGGACTATCTGGGTTCCCTAACGGGCACTTGGAATATGAAGATTCCCTATCGGGCACTTGGACTATGTAGGTTCCTCATTGGGCACTTGGACTATGTAGGTTAACTAGCGGGCCCTTGGACTATCTAGGTTACCTAGCGGGCACTTGGACTATCTAGGTTAACTAGAGGGCACTTGCGCAATGCAGGTTCCCTAGCGGGCACTTTGACTATATAGGTTCCCTAGAGGGCACTTGGACGATATAGGTTCCCTATGGGCACTTGGACTATCTAGGTGCCCTAATGGGCACTTGGAATACGTAGGTTCCCTTTCGGACACTTGGACTATGTAGGTTCCTCAGCGGGCACTTGGACTATGTAGGTTAACTAGCGGGCACTTGGACTATCTAGGTTACCTAGCGGGCACTTGGACTATGCAGGTTCCCTAGCGGGCACTTGGACTATTTTCGTCCCTTAGCGGGCACTTGGACTATGTAGGTTCCCTATGGGGCAGTTGGACTATGTAGGTTAACTAGCGGGCCCTTAGACTATCTAGGTTACCTAGCGGGCACTTGGACTATGTACGTCTTCTAGCGGTCACTTGGACTATCTAGGTTAACTAGAGGGCCCTTGGACTATGTAGGTTAACTAGCGGGCACTTGGAATATCTAGGTTAACTAGCGGACCTTGGACTATGTAGGTTAACTAGCGGGCACTTGGACAATATAGGTAGCCTAACGGGCACTTGGACTATCTAGGTTAGGTAACGGGCACTTGGACTATAGGTTACCTAGCGGGAACTTGGACTATCTAGGTTAACGAACCGGCACGTGGACTATGTAGGTAACCTAATGGGCACTTGGACAATCTAGGTTAGGTAACGGGCACTTGGACTATCTAGGTTACCTAGCGGGAACTTGGAATATGTAGGTTACCTAGCGGGCACTTGGACTATAGTTTAACTAGCGGGCACTTGGACTATATAGGTTACCTAGCGTGCCCTTGGACTATGTATGTTACCTAGCGCAACTTGGACTATCTAAGTTAACGAACGTGCACTTGGACTATGTAGGTAACCTAGCGGGCACTTGGACAGTATAGGTTACCTAGCGGGCACTTGGACTATCTAGGTTAACGAATGGGCACTTGGACTATGTAGGTTACCTAGCGGGCACTTGGACTATCTAGGTTAGTAAACCGGAACTTGGAATATCTAGGTTACCTAGCGGGCACTTGGACTATGTAGGTTATCTTGCGGGCACTTGGCCTATCTAGGTTACCTAACGGGGACTTGGACTATGTAGGTTTACTAGCGGACACTTGGACAATCTTGGTTAACTAGCGGGCACTTGGAAAATGCAGGTTCCCTAGCGGGCACTATGAATATGTAGCTTCCCTAGAGGGCACTTGGACCATATAGGTTCCCTATGGGCACTTGGACTATCTGGGTTCCCTAACGGGCACTTGGAATATGAAGATTCCCTATCGGGCACTTGGACTATGTAGGTTCCTCATTGGGCACTTGGACTATGTAGGTTCCCTATCGGGCACTTGGACTATGTAGGTTAACTAGGGGGCCCTTCGACTATCTAGGTTACCTAGCGGGCACTTGGACTATCTAGGTTAACTAGCGGGCACTTGTACAATGCAGGTTCCCTAGCGGGCACTTTGACTATGTAGCTTCCCTAGAGAGCACTTGGACTATATAGGTTCACTATGGTTACTTGGACTATCTAGGTGCCCTAACGGGCACTTGGAATACGTAGGTTCCCTTTCGGACACTTGGACTATGTAGGTTAACAAGCGGGCACTTGGACTATGTAGGTCAACTAGCGGGCACTTGGACTATCTAGGTTGTCCAGCGGGCACTTGGACTATGTACGTCCCCTAGCGGGCACTTGGACTATCGAGGTTAACTAGAGGGCCCTTGGACTATGTAGGTTATCTAGAGGGCACTTGGACTCTATAGGTTAACTAACGGACCTTGGACTATGTAGGTTAACTAGCGGGCACTTGGATGATCTAGGTTAACTAGCGGGCACTTGGACTATCTAGGTTAACTAGCGGGAACTTAGACTCTCTATGTTAACTGGCGGGCACTTGGACGATGCAGGTTCCCTAGAGGGCACTTGGACTATGTAGGTTCCCTAACGGGCACTTGGACTATGTAGGTCCCTTAGCGGGCACTTGGACTATGTTGGTTCCCTTTCGGGCAGTTGGACTCTGTGGGTACCCTAACGGGCATTTGGACTATGTAGGTTCCCTAGCGGTCACTTGGACTATGTCGGTCCCTTAGCGGGCACTTGGACTATGTTGGTTCCCTATCGGGCAGTTGGACTATGTGGGTACCCTAGCAGGCATTTGGACTATCTAGGTTACCTAGCAGGCACTTTGACTATCTAGGTTAACTAACGGGCACTTGGACTATGTAGGTTACCTAGCGGGCACTTGGAATATGTAGGTCCCTAGCGGGCACTTAGACTATGTAGGTTACCTAGCAGGCACTTGGACTGTCTAGGTTACCTAGCGGGCACTTGAACTATCTAGGTTAACGAACGGACACTTGGATTATGTAGGTTAGCTAACAGGAACTTGGACTATCTAGGTTAACGAACGGGCACTTGGACTATGGAGGTTACCTAGCGGGCACTTGGACTATGGAGGTTACCTAGCGGGCACTTGGACTATAGTTTAACTAGCGGGCACTTGGACTATATAGGTTACCTAGCGGGCCCTTGGACTATGTATGTTACCTAGCGCAACTTGGACTATCTAAGTTAACGAACGTGCACTTGGACTATGTAGGTAACCTAGCGGGCACTTGGACAGTGTAGGTTACCTAGCGGGCACTTGGACTATCTAGGTTAACGAATGGGCACTTGGACTATGTAGGTTACCTAGCGGGCACTTGGACTATCTAGGTTAGTAAACCGGAACTTGGAATATCTAGGTTACCTAGCGGGCACTTGGACTATGTAGGTTATCTTGCGGGCACTTGGACTATCTAGGTTACCTAACGGGGACTTGGACTATGTAGGTTTACTAGCGGACACTTGGACAATCTTGGTTAACTAGCGGGCACTTGGAAAATGCAGGTTCCCTAGCGGGCTGTATGAATATGTAGCTTCCCTAGAGGGCACTTGGACCATATAGGTTCCCTATGGGCACTTGGTCTATCTGGGTTCCCTAACGGGCACTTGGAATATGAAGATTCCCTATCGGGCACTTGGACTATGTAGGTTCCTCATTGGGCACTTGGACTATGTAGGTTAACTAGCGGGCCCTTGGACTATCTAGGTTACCTAGCGGGCACTTGGACTATCTAGGTTAACTAGAGGGCACTTGCGCAATGCAGGTTCCCTAGCGGGCACTTTGACTATATAGGTTCCCTAGAGGGCACTTGGACGATATAGGTTCCCTATGGGCACTTGGACTATCTAGGTGCCCTAATGGGCACTTGGAATACGTAGGTTCCCTTTCGGACACTTGGACTATGTAGGTTCCTCAGCGGGCACTTGGACTATGTAGGTTAACTAGCGGGCACTTGGACTATCTAGGTTACCTAGCGGGCACTTGGACTATGCAGGTTCCCTAGCGGGCACTTGGACTATTTTCGTCCCTTAGCGGGCACTTGGACTATGTAGGTTCCCTATGGGGCAGTTGGACTATGTAGGTTAACTAGCGGGCCCTTAGACTATCTAGGTTACCTAGCGGGCACTTGGACTATGTACGTCTTCTAGCGGTCACTTGGACTATCTAGGTTAACTAGAGGGCCCTTGGACTATGTAGGTTAACTAGCGGGCACTTGGAATATCTAGGTTAACTAGCGGACCTTGGACTATGTAGGTTAACTAGCGGGCACTTGGACAATATAGGTAGCCTAACGGGCACTTGGACTATCTAGGTTAGGTAACGGGCACTTGGACTATAGGTTACCTAGCGGGAACTTGGACTATCTAGGTTAACGAACCGGCACGTGGACTATGTAGGTAACCTAATGGGCACTTGGACAATCTAGGTTAGGTAACGGGCACTTGGACTATCTAGGTTACCTAGCGGGAACTTGGAATATGTAGGTTACCTAGCGGGCACTTGGACTATAGTTTAACTAGCGGGCACTTGGACTATATAGGTTACCTAGCGTGCCCTTGGACTATGTATGTTACCTAGCGCAACTTGGACTATCTAAGTTAACGAACGTGCACTTGGACTATGTAGGTAACCTAGCGGGCACTTGGACAGTATAGGTTACCTAGCGGGCACTTGGACTATCTAGGTTAACGAATGGGCACTTGGACTATGTAGGTTACCTAGCGGGCACTTGGACTATCTAGGTTAGTAAACCGGAACTTGGAATATCTAGGTTACCTAGCGGGCACTTGGACTATGTAGGTTATCTTGCGGGCACTTGGCCTATCTAGGTTACCTAACGGGGACTTGGACTATGTAGGTTTACTAGCGGACACTTGGACAATCTTGGTTAACTAGCGGGCACTTGGAAAATGCAGGTTCCCTAGCGGGCACTATGAATATGTAGCTTCCCTAGAGGGCACTTGGACCATATAGGTTCCCTATGGGCACTTGGACTATCTGGGTTCCCTAACGGGCACTTGGAATATGAAGATTCCCTATCGGGCACTTGGACTATGTACGTTCCTCATTGGGCACTTGGACTATGTAGGTTCCCTATCGGGCACTTGGACTATGTAGGTTAACTAGGGGGCCCTTCGACTATCTAGGTTACCTAGCGGGCACTTGGACTATCTAGGTTAACTAGCGGGCACTTGTACAATGCAGGTTCCCTAGCGGGCACTTTGACTATGTAGCTTCCCTAGAGGGCACTTGGACTATATAGGTTCACTATGGTTACTTGGACTATCTAGGTGCCCTAACGGGCACTTGGAATACGTAGGTTCCCTTTCGGACACTTGGACTATGTAGGTTAACAAGCGGGCACTTGGACTATGTAGGTCAACTAGCGGGCACTTGGACTATCTAGGTTGTCCAGCGGGCACTTGGACTATGTACGTCCCCTAGCGGGCACTTGGACTATCGAGGTTAACTAGAGGGCCCTTGGACTATGTAGGTTATCTAGAGGGCACTTGGACTCTATAGGTTAACTAACGGACCTTGGACTATGTAGGTTAACTAGCGGGCACTTGGATGATCTAGGTTAACTAGCGGGCACTTGGACTATCTAGGTTAACTAGCGGGAACTTAGACTCTCTATGTTAACTGGCGGGCACTTGGACGATGCAGGTTCCCTAGAGGGCACTTGGACTATGTAGGTTCCCTAACGGGCACTTGGACTATGTAGGTCCCTTAGCGGGCACTTGGACTATGTTGGTTCCCTTTCGGGCAGTTGGACTCTGTGGGTACCCTAACGGGCATTTGGACTATGTAGGTTCCCTAGCGGTCACTTGGACTATGTCGGTCCCTTAGCGGGCACTTGGACTATGTTGGTTCCCTATCGGGCAGTTGGACTATGTGGGTACCCTAGCAGGCATTTGGACTATCTAGGTTACCTAGCAGGCACTTTGACTATCTAGGTTAACTAACGGGCACTTGGACTATGTAGGTTACCTAGCGGGCACTTGGAATATGTAGGTCCCTAGCGGGCACTTAGACTATGTAGGTTACCTAGCAGGCACTTGGACTGTCTAGGTTACCTAGCGGGCACTTGAACTATCTAGGTTAACGAACGGACACTTGGATTATGTAGGTTAGCTAACAGGAACTTGGACTATCTAGGTTAACGAACGGGCACTTGGACTATGGAGGTTACCTAGCGGGCACTTGGACTATGGAGGTTACCTAGCGGGCACTTGGACTATCTAGGTTAGCTAACGGGTACTTGGACTATCTAGGTTCCCTAGCGGGCACTTGGACTATGTAGGTTCCCTAGCAGGGCTTTGATTATGTAAGTTCTCTAATGGGCACTTGGGCTATGTGGGTTCCCTAGCGGGCATTTGGACTATCTAGGTTACCTAACGGGCACTTGGACTATGTACGTTACTAGCGGGCATTTGGACTATGTAGGTTACCTAGCGGATACTTGGACTATGTAGGTTCCCCATCAGGGACTTGGACAATGAAGGTTAACTAGCGGGCACTTGGACTATATAGGTTAACTAGCGAGCCCTTGGACTATGTAGGTTAACTAGCGGGCCCTTTGACGATCTAGGTTAGCAAACGGGCACTTGAACTATGTAGGTTACCTAGCAGGCACTTGGACTGTCTAGGTTACCTAGCGGGCACTTTAAATATCTAGGTTAACGAACGGGCACTTGGACTATGTAGGTTAGCTAACAGGAACTTGGACTATCTAGGTTAACGAACGGGCACTTGGACTATGGAGGTTACCTAGCGGGCACTTGGACTATGGAGGTTACCTAGCGGGCACTTGGACTATCTGGGTTCCCTAAAGGCACTTGGAATATGAAGATTCCCTATCGGGCACTTGGACTATGTAGGTTCCTCATTGGGCACTTGGAATATGTAGGTTAACTAGCGGGCCCTTGGACTATCTAGGTTACCTAGCGGGCACTTGGACTATCTAGGTTAACTAGAGAGCACTTGCGCAATGCAGGTTCCCTAGCGGGCTCTTTGACTATATAGGTTCCCTAGAGGGCACTTGGACGATATAGGTTCCCTATGGGCACTTGGACTATCTAGGTGCCCTAATGGGCACTTGGAATACGTAGGTTCCCTTTCGGACACTTGGACTATGTAGGTTCCTCAGCGGGCACTTGGACTATGTAGGTTAACTAGCGGGCACTTGGACTATCTAGGTTACCTAGCGGGCACTTGGACTATGCAGGTTCCCTAGCGGGCACTTGGACTATTTTCGTCCCTTAGCGGGCACTTGGACTATGTAGGTTCCCTATGGGGCAGTTGGACTATGTAGGTTAACTAGCGGGCCCTTAGACTATCTAGGTTACCTAGCGGGCACTTGGACTATGTACGTCTTCTAGCGGTCACTTGGACTATCTAGGTTAACTAGAGGGCCCTTGGACTATGTAGGTTAACTAGCGGGCACTTGGAATATCTAGGTTAACTAGCGGACCTTGGACTATGTAGGTTAACTAGCGGGCACTTGGACAATATAGGTAGCCTAACGGGCACTTGGACTATCAAGGTTAGGTAACGGGCACTTGGACTATAGGTTACCTAGCGGGAACTTGGAATATGTAGGTTACCTAGAGGGCACTTCCACTATAGGTTACCTAGCGGCCCTTAGACTATGTTGGTTACCTACCGCGACTTGGACTATCTAAGTTAACGAACGTGCACTTGGACTATGTAAGTAACCTAGCGGGCACTTGGATAGTATAGGTTACCTAGCGGGCACTTGGACTATCTAGGTTAACGAATGGGCACTTGGACTATGTAGGTTACCTAGCGGGCACTTGGACTATCTAGGTTAGCAAAACGGAACTTGGAATATCTAGGTTACCTAGCGGGCACTTGGACTATGTAGGATCCCTATTGGACATTTGTACTACTTAGGTTAACTAGCGGGCACTTTGACTATCTAGGTTAGGTAACGGGCACTTGGCCTATCTAGGTTACCTAACGGGAACTTGGACTATGTAGGTTTACTAGCGGACACTTGGACGATCTAGGTTAACTAGCGGGCACTTGGACAATGCAGGTTCCCTAGCGGGCTGTATGAATATGTAGCTTCCCTAGAGGGCACTTGGACCATATAGGTTCCCTATGGGCACTTGGACTATCTGGGTTCCCTAACGGGCACTTGGAATATGAAGATTCCCTATCGGGCACTTGGACTATGTAGGTTCCTCATTGGGCACTTGGACTATGTAGGTTAACTAGCGGGCCCTTGGACTATCTAGGTTACCTAGCGGGCACTTGGACTATCTAGGTTAACTAGAGGGCACTTGCGCAATGCAGGTTCCCTAGCGGGCACTTTGACTATATAGGTTCCCTAGAGGGCACTTGGACGATATAGGTTCCCTATGGGCACTTGGACTATCTAGGTGCCCTAATGGGCACTTGGAATACGTAGGTTCCCTTTCGGACACTTGGACTATGTAGGTTCCTCAGCGGGCACTTGGACTATGTAGGTTAACTAGCGGGCACTTGGACTATCTAGGTTACCTAGCGGGCACTTGGACTATGCAGGTTCCCTAGCGGGCACTTGGACTATTTTCGTCCCTTAGCGGGCACTTGGACTATGTAGGTTCCCTATGGGGCAGTTGGACTATGTAGGTTAACTAGCGGGCCCTTAGACTATCTAGGTTACCTAGCGGGCACTTGGACTATGTACGTCTTCTAGCGGTCACTTGGACTATCTAGGTTAACTAGAGGGCCCTTGGACTATGTAGGTTAACTAGCGGGCACTTGGAATATCTAGGTTAACTAGAGGACCTTGGACTATGTAGGTTAACTAGCGGGCACTTGGACAATATAGGTAGCCTAACGGGCACTTGGACTATCTAGGTTAGGTAACGGGCACTTGGACTATAGGTTACCTAGCGGGAACTTGGACTATCTAGGTTAACGAACCGGCACGTGGACTATGTAGGTAACCTAATGGGCACCTGGACAATCTAGGTTAGGTAACGGGCACTTGGACTATCTAGGTTACCTAGCGGGAACTTGGAATATGTAGGTTACCTAGCGGGCACTTGGACTATAGTTTAACTAGCGGGCACTTGGACTATATAGGTTACCTAGCGTGCCCTTGGACTATGTATGTTACCTAGCGCAACTTGGACTATCTAAGTTAACGAACGTGCACTTGGACTATGTATGTAACCTAGCGGGCACTTGGACAGTATAGGTTACCTAGCGGGCACTTGGACTATCTAGGTTAACGAATGGGCACTTGGACTATGTAGGTTACCTAGCGGGCACTTGGACTATCTAGGTTAGTAAACCGGAACTTGGAATATCTAGGTTACCTAGCGGGCACTTGGACTATGTAGGTTATCTTGCGGGCACTTGGCCTATCTAGGTTACCTAACGGGGACTTGGACTATGTAGGTTTACTAGCGGACACTTGGACAATCTTGGTTAACTAGCGGGCACTTGGAAAATGCAGGTTCCCTAGCGGGCACTATGAATATGTAGCTTCCCTAGAGGGCACTTGGACCATATAGGTTCCCTATGGGCACTTGGACTATCTGGGTTCCCTAACGGGCACTTGGAATATGAAGATTCCCTATCGGGCACTTGGACTATGTACGTTCCTCATTGGGCACTTGGACTATGTAGGTTCCCTATCGGGCACTTGGACTATGTAGGTTAACTAGGGGGCCCTTCGACTATCTAGGTTACCTAGCGGGCACTTGGACTATCTAGGTTAACTAGCGGGCACTTGTACAATGCAGGTTCCCTAGCGGGCACTTTGACTATGTAGCTTACCTAGAGGGCACTTGGACTATATAGGTTCACTATGGTTACTTGGACTATCTAGGTGCCCTAACGGGCACTTGGAATACGTAGGTTACCTTTCGGACACTTGGACTATGTAGGTTAACAAGCGGGCACTTGGACTATGTAGGTCAACTAGCGGGCACTTGGACTATGTTGGTTCCCTATCGGGCAGTTGGACTATGTGGGTACCCTAGCAGGCATTTGGACTATCTAGGTTACCTAGCAGGCACTTTGACTATCTAGGTTAACTAACGGGCACTTGGACTATGTAGGTTACCTAGCGGGCACTTGGAATATGTAGGTCCCTAGCGGGCACTTAGACTATGTAGGTTACCTAGCAGGCACTTGGACTGTCTAGGTTACCTAGCGGGCACTTGAACTATCTAGGTTAACGAACGGACACTTGGATTATGTAGGTTAGCTAACAGGAACTTGGACTATCTAGGTTAACGAACGGGCACTTGGACTATGGAGGTTACCTAGCGGGCACTTGGACTATGGAGGTTACCTAGCGGGCACTTGGACTATCTAGGTTAGCTAACGGGTACTTGGACTATCTAGGTTCCCTAGCGGGCACTTGGACTATGTAGGTTCCCTAGCAGGGCTTTGATTATGTAAGTTCTCTAATGGGCACTTGGGCTATGTGGGTTCCCTAGCGGGCATTTGGACTATCTAGGTTACCTAACGGGCACTTGGACTATGTACGTTACTAGCGGGCATTTGGACTATGTAGGTTACCTAGCGGATACTTGGACTATGTAGGTTCCCCATCAGGGACTTGGACAATGAAGGTTAACTAGCGGGCACTTGGACTATATAGGTTAACTAGCGAGCCCTTGGACTATGTAGGTTAACTAGCGGGCCCTTTGACGATCTAGGTTAGCAAACGGGCACTTGAACTATGTAGGTTACCTAGCAGGCACTTGGACTGTCTAGGTTACCTAGCGGGCACTTTAAATATCTAGGTTAACGAACGGGCACTTGGACTATGTAGGTTAGCTAACAGGAACTTGGACTATCTAGGTTAACGAACGGGCACTTGGACTATGGAGGTTACCTAGCGGGCACTTGGACTATGGAGGTTACCTAGCGGGCACTTGGACTATCTGGGTTCCCTAAAGGCACTTGGAATATGAAGATTCCCTATCGGGCACTTGGACTATGTAGGTTCCTCATTGGGCACTTGGACTATGTAGGTTAACTAGCGGGCCCTTGGACTATCTAGGTTACCTAGCGGGCACTTGGACTATCTAGGTTAACTAGAGAGCACTTGCGCAATGCAGGTTCCCTAGCGGGCACTTTGACTATATAGGTTCCCTAGAGGGCACTTGGACGATATAGGTTCCCTATGGGCACTTGGACTATCTAGGTGCCCTAATGGGCACTTGGAATACGTAGGTTCCCTTTCGGACACTTGGACTATGTAGGTTCCTCAGCGGGCACTTGGACTATGTAGGTTAACTAGCGGGCACTTGGACTATCTAGGTTACCTAGCGGGCACTTGGACTATGCAGGTTCCCTAGCGGGCACTTGGACTATTTTCGTCCCTTAGCGGGCACTTGGACTATGTAGGTTCCCTATGGGGCAGTTGGACTATGTAGGTTAACTAGCGGGCCCTTAGACTATCTAGGTTACCTAGCGGGCACTTGGACTATGTACGTCTTCTAGCGGTCACTTGGACTATCTAGGTTAACTAGAGGGCCCTTGGACTATGTAGGTTAACTAGCGGGCACTTGGAATATCTAGGTTAACTAGCGGACCTTGGACTATGTAGGTTAACTAGCGGGCACTTGGACAATATAGGTAGCCTAACGGGCACTTGGACTATCAAGGTTAGGTAACGGGCACTTGGACTATAGGTTACCTAGCGGGAACTTGGAATATGTAGGTTACCTAGAGGGCACTTCCACTATAGGTTACCTAGCGGCCCTTAGACTATGTTGGTTACCTACCGCGACTTGGACTATCTAAGTTAACGAACGTGCACTTGGACTATGTAAGTAACCTAGCGGGCACTTGGATAGTATAGGTTACCTAGCGGGCACTTGGACTATCTAGGTTAACGAATGGGCACTTGGACTATGTAGGTTACCTAGCGGGCACTTGGACTATCTAGGTTAGCAAAACGGAACTTGGAATATCTAGGTTACCTAGCGGGCACTTGGACTATGTAGGATCCCTATTGGACATTTGTACTACTTAGGTTAACTAGCGGGCACTTTGACTATCTAGGTTAGGTAACGGGCACTTGGCCTATCTAGGTTACCTAACGGGAACTTGGACTATGTAGGTTTACTAGCGGACACTTGGACGATCTAGGTTAACTAGCGGGCACTTGGACAATGCAGGTTCCCTAGCGGGCTGTATGAATATGTAGCTTCCCTAGAGGGCACTTGGACCATATAGGTTCCCTATGGGCACTTGGACTATCTGGGTTCCCTAACGGGCACTTGGAATATGAAGATTCCCTATCAGGCACTTGGACTATATAGGTTAATTAGCGGGAACTTGGACTATGGAGGTTACCTAGCGGGCACTTGGACTATGGAGGTTACCTAGCGGGCACTTGGAATATCTAGGTTAACTAGCGGACCTTGGACTATGTAGGTTAACTAGCGGGCACTTGGACAATATAGGTAGCCTAACGGGCACTTGGACTATCTAGGTTAGGTAACGGGCACTTGGACTATAGGTTACCTAGCGGGAACTTGGACTATCTAGGTTAACGAACCGGCACGTGGACTATGTAGGTAACCTAATGGGCACTTGGACAATCTAGGTTAGGTAACGGGCACTTGGACTATCTAGGTTACCTAGCGGGAACTTGGAATATGTAGGTTACCTAGCGGGCACTTGGACTATAGTTTAACTAGCGGGCACTTGGACTATATAGGTTACCTAGCGTGCCCTTGGACTATGTATGTTACCTAGCGCAACTTGGACTATCTAAGTTAACGAACGTGCACTTGGACTATGTAGGTAACCTAGCGGGCACTTGGACAGTATAGGTTACCTAGCGGGCACTTGGACTATCTAGGTTAACGAATGGGCACTTGGACTATGTAGGTTACCTAGCGGGCACTTGGACTATCTAGGTTAGTAAACCGGAACTTGGAATATCTAGGTTACCTAGCGGGCACTTGGACTATGTAGGTTATCTTGCGGGCACTTGGCCTATCTAGGTTACCTAACGGGGACTTGGACTATGTAGGTTTACTAGCGGACACTTGGACAATCTTGGTTAACTAGCGGGCACTTGGAAAATGCAGGTTCCCTAGCGGGCACTATGAATATGTAGCTTCCCTAGAGGGCACTTGGACCATATAGGTTCCCTATGGGCACTTGGACTATCTGGGTTCCCTAACGGGCACTTGGAATATGAAGATTCCCTATCGGGCACGTGGACTATGTACGTTCCTCATTGGGCACTTGGACTATGTAGGTTCCCTATCGGGCACTTGGACTATGTAGGTTAACTAGGGGGCCCTTCGACTATCTAGGTTACCTAGCGGGCACTTGGACTATCTAGGTTAACTAGCGGGCACTTGTACAATGCAGGTTCCCTAGCGGGCACTTTGACTATGTAGCTTCCCTAGAGGGCACTTGGACTATATAGGTTCACTATGGTTACTTGGACTATCTAGGTGCCCTAACGGGCACTTGGAATACGTAGGTTCCCTTTCGGACACTTGGACTATGTAGGTTAACAAGCGGGCACTTGGACTATGTAGGTCAACTAGCGGGCACTTGGACTATCTAGGTTGTCCAGCGGGCACTTGGACTATGTACGTCCCCTAGCGGGCACTTGGACTATCGAGGTTAACTAGAGGGCCCTTGGACTATGTAGGTTATCTAGAGGGCACTTGGACTCTATAGGTTAACTAACGGACCTTGGACTATGTAGGTTAACTAGCGGGCACTTGGATGATCTAGGTTAACTAGCGGGCACTTGGACTATCTAGGTTAACTAGCGGGAACTTAGACTCTCTATGTTAACTGGCGGGCACTTGGACGATGCAGGTTCCCTAGAGGGCACTTGGACTATGTAGGTTCCCTAACGGGCACTTGGACTATGTAGGTCCCTTAGCGGGCACTTGGACTATGTTGGTTCCCTTTCGGGCAGTTGGACTCTGTGGGTACCCTAACGGGCATTTGGACTATGTAGGTTCCCTAGCGGTCACTTGGACTATGTCGGTCCCTTAGCGGGCACTTGGACTATGTTGGTTCCCTATCGGGCAGTTGGACTATGTGGGTACCCTAGCAGGCATTTGGACTATCTAGGTTACCTAGCAGGCACTTTGACTATCTAGGTTAACTAACGGGCACTTGGACTATGTAGGTTACCTAGCGGGCACTTGGAATATGTAGGTCCCTAGCGGGCACTTAGACTATGTAGGTTACCTAGCAGGCACTTGGACTGTCTAGGTTACCTAGCGGGCACTTGAACTATCTAGGTTAACGAACGGACACTTGGATTATGTAGGTTAGCTAACAGGAACTTGGACTATCTAGGTTAACGAACGGGCACTTGGACTATGGAGGTTACCTAGCGGGCACTTGGACTATGGAGGTTACCTAGCGGGCACTTGGACTATCTAGGTTAGCTAACGGGTACTTGGACTATCTAGGTTCCCTAGCGGGCACTTGGACTATGTAGGTTCCCTAGCAGGGCTTTGATTATGTAAGTTCTCTAATGGGCACTTGGGCTATGTGGGTTCCCTAGCGGGCATTTGGACTATCTAGGTTACCTAACGGGCACTTGGACTATGTACGTTACTAGCGGGCATTTGGACTATGTAGGTTACCTAGCGGATACTTGGACTATGTAGGTTCCCCATCAGGGACTTGGACAATGAAGGTTAACTAGCGGGCACTTGGACTATATAGGTTAACTAGCGAGCCCTTGGACTATGTAGGTTAACTAGCGGGCCCTTTGACGATCTAGGTTAGCAAACGGGCACTTGAACTATGTAGGTTACCTAGCAGGCACTTGGACTGTCTAGGTTACCTAGCGGGCACTTTAAATATCTAGGTTAACGAACGGGCACTTGGACTATGTAGGTTAGCTAACAGGAACTTGGACTATCTAGGTTAACGAACGGGCACTTGGACTATGGAGGTTACCTAGCGGGCACTTGGACTATGGAGGTTACCTAGCGGGCACTTGGACTATCTGGGTTCCCTAAAGGCACTTGGAATATGAAGATTCCCTATCGGGCACTTGGACTATGTAGGTTCCTCATTGGGCACTTGGACTATGTAGGTTAACTAGCGGGCCCTTGGACTATCTAGGTTACCTAGCGGGCACTTGGACTATCTAGGTTAACTAGAGAGCACTTGCGCAATGCAGGTTCCCTAGCGGGCACTTTGACTATATAGGTTCCCTAGAGGGCACTTGGACGATATAGGTTCCCTATGGGCACTTGGACTATCTAGGTGCCCTAATGGGCACTTGGAATACGTAGGTTCCCTTTCGGACACTTGGACTATGTAGGTTCCTCAGCGGGCACTTGGACTATGTAGGTTAACTAGCGGGCACTTGGACTATCTAGGTTACCTAGCGGGCACTTGGACTATGCAGGTTCCCTAGCGGGCACTTGGACTATTTTCGTCCCTTAGCGGGCACTTGGACTATGTAGGTTCCCTATGGGGCAGTTGGACTATGTAGGTTAACTAGCGGGCCCTTAGACTATCTAGGTTACCTAGCGGGCACTTGGACTATGTACGTCTTCTAGCGGTCACTTGGACTATCTAGGTTAACTAGAGGGCCCTTGGACTATGTAGGTTAACTAGCGGGCACTTGGAATATCTAGGTTAACTAGCGGACCTTGGACTATGTAGGTTAACTAGCGGGCACTTGGACAATATAGGTAGCCTAACGGGCACTTGGACTATCAAGGTTAGGTAACGGGCACTTGGACTATAGGTTACCTAGCGGGAACTTGGAATATGTAGGTTACCTAGAGGGCACTTCCACTATAGGTTACCTAGCGGCCCTTAGACTATGTTGGTTACCTACCGCGACTTGGACTATCTAAGTTAACGAACGTGCACTTGGACTATGTAAGTAACCTAGCGGGCACTTGGATAGTATAGGTTACCTAGCGGGCACTTGGACTATCTAGGTTAACGAATGGGCACTTGGACTATGTAGGTTACCTAGCGGGCACTTGGACTATCTAGGTTAGCAAAACGGAACTTGGAATATCTAGGTTACCTAGCGGGCACTTGGACTATGTAGGATCCCTATTGGACATTTGTACTACTTAGGTTAACTAGCGGGCACTTTGACTATCTAGGTTAGGTAACGGGCACTTGGCCTATCTAGGTTACCTAACGGGAACTTGGACTATGTAGGTTTACTAGCGGACACTTGGACGATCTAGGTTAACTAGCGGGCACTTGGACAATGCAGGTTCCCTAGCGGGCTGTATGAATATGTAGCTTCCCTAGAGGGCACTTGGACTATGTAGGTTCCCTATGGGCACTTGGACTATCTTGGTTCCCTAACGGGCACTTGGAATATGAAGATTCCCTATCGGGCACTTGGACTATGTAGGTTCCTCATTGGGCACTTGGACTATGTAGGTTCCCTATCGGGCACTTGGACTTTGTAGGTTAACTAGCGGGCCCTTGGACTATCTAGGTTACCTAGCGGGCACTTGGACTATCTAGGTTAACTAGAGGGCACTTGTACAATGCAGGTTCCCTAGCGGGCACTTTGACTATGTAGGTTCCCTAGAGGGCACTTGGACTATATAGGTTCCCTATGGGCACTTGGACTATCTAGGTGCCCTAATGGGCACTTGGAATACGTAGGTTCCCTTTCGGACACTTGGACTATGTAGGTTCCTCAGCGGGTACTTGGACTATGTAGGTTAACTAGCGGGCACTTGGACTATCTAGCTTACCTAGCGGGCACTTGGACTATGTAGGTTCCCTAGCGGGCACTTGGACTATGTTCGTCCCTTAGCGGGCACTTGGACTATGTAGGTTCCCTATCGGCAATTGGACTATGTAGGTTATCTAGCAGGCCCTTAGACTATCTAGGTTACATAGCGGGCACTTGGACTATGTATGTCCCCTAGTGGGCACTTGGACTATCTAGGTTAACTAGAGGGCCCTTTGACTATGTAGGTTAACTAAGGGGCACTTGGAATATCTAGGTTAACTAGCGGACCTTGGACTATGTAGGTTAACTAGCGGGCACTTGGACGATCTAGGTTAAGTAGCGGGCACTTAGACTATCTAGGTTAACTAGCGGGCACTTGGACTATCTAGATTAACTAGCGGGCACTTGAACGATGCAGTTTCCCTAGCGGGCACTTGGACTATATAGGTAAAATAGTGGGCACTTGGACTATGGAGGTTACCTAGAGGGCAATTGGACTACGGAGGTTACCTAGCGGGCACTAGGACTATCTAGGTTAGCTAACGGGTACTTGGACTATCTAGGTTACCTAGCGGGCACTTGGACTATGTAGGTTACCTAGCGGGCACTTGGACTATCTAGGTTACCTAACGGGCACTTGGACTATGCAGGTAAACTAGCGGGCACTTGAACTGTCTAAGTTACCTGCCGGCTCTTGGACTATGTAGGTTACCTAGCGGGCAATTGGACTATCTAGGTTAACGAACGGGCACGTGGACTATGTAGGTAACCTAACGGACACTTGGACTATCTAGGTTAGGTAACGGGCACTTTGACTATCTAGGTTACCTAGCGGGAACTTGGAATATGTAGGTTACCAAGAGGGCACTTGGACTATAGGTTACCTAGTGGCCCTTGGACTATGTAGGTTACCTAGCGCGACTTGGACTATCTAAGTTAACGAACGTGCACTTGGACTATGTAGGTAACCTAGCAGGCACTTGGACAGTATAGGTTACCTAGCGGGCATTTGGACTATCTAGGTTAACGAATGGGCACTTGGACTATGTAGGTTACCTAGCGGGCACTTGGACTATCTAGGTTAGCAAACCGGAACTTGGAATATCTAGGTTACCTAGCGGGCACTTGGACTATGTAGGATCCCTATCGGACATTTGTTCTACTTAGGTTAACTAGCGGGCACTTTGACTATCTAGGTTAACTAGCGGGCACTTGAACTATCTATGTCAACTAGCGGGCCATTGTACTATGTAGGTTAACTAGCGGGCACTTGGCCTATCTAGGTTACCTAACGGGAACTTGGACTATATAGGTTTACTAGCGGACACTTGGACGATCTAGGTTAACTAGCGGGCACTTGGACAATGCAGGTTCCCTAGCGGGCACTCTGAATATGTAGCTTCCCTAGAGGGCACTTGGACTATGTAGGTTCCCTATGGCCACTTGGACTATCTGGGTTCCCTAACGGGCACTTGGAATATGAAGATTCCCTATCTGGCACTTGGACTATGTAGGTTCCTCATTGGGCACTTGGACTATGTAGGTTCCCTATCGGGCACTTGGACTTTGTAGGTTAACTAGCGGGCCCTTGGACTATCTAGGTTACCTAGCGGGCACTTGGACTATCTAGGTTAACTAGAGGGCACTTGTACAATGCAGGTTCCCTAGCGGGCACTTTGACTACGTAGGTTCCCTTTCGGACACTTGGACTATGCAGGTTCTTCAGTGGGCACTTGGACTATGTAGGTTTACTAGCGGGCACTTGGACTTTCTAGGTTACCTATCGGGCATTTTGAATATGCAGGTTCCCTAGCGGGCACATGGACTATGTTCGTCCCTTAGCGGGCACTTGGACTATGTAGGTTCCCTATCGGGCAGTTGGACTATGTAGGTTACCTAGCGGCCCGTAGACTATCTAGGTTACCTAGCGGGCACTTGGACAGTGTACGTCCTCCAGCGGGCACTTGGACTATCTAGGTTAACTAGAGGGCCGTCGGACTATGTAGGTTAACTAGCAGGCCCTTTGACTATCTAGGTTACCTAGCGCGACTTGGACTATCTAATTTAACGAACGTGCACTTGGACTATGTAGGTAACCTAGCGGGCACTTGGACAGTATAGGTTACCTAGCGGGTACTTGGACTATCTAGGTTAACGAATGGGCACTTGGACTATGTAGGTTACCTAGCGGGCACTTGGACTATCTAGATTAGTAAACCGGAACTTGGAATATCTAGGTTACCTAGCGGGCACTTGGACTATGTAGGTTACCTTGCGGGCACTTGGCCTATCTAGGTTACCTAACGGGAACTTGGACTATGTAGGTTTACTAGCGTACACTTGGACGATCTTTGTTAACTAGCGGGCACTTGGACAATGCAGGTTCCCTAGCGGGCACTATGAATATATAGCTTCCCTAGAGGGCACTTGGACCATATAGGTTCCCTATGGGCACTTGGACTATCTGGGTTCCCTAACGGGCACTTGGAATATGAAGATTCCCTATCGGGCACTTGGACTATGTAGGTTCCTCATTGGGCACTTGGACTATGTAGGTTCCCTATCGGGCACTTGGACTATGTAGGTTAACTAGCGGGCCCTTCGACTATCTAGGTTACCTAGCGGGCACTTGGACTATCTAGGTTAAGTAGCGGGCACTTGTACAATGCAGGTTCCCTAGCGGGCACTTTGACTATGTAGCTTCCCTAGAGGGCACTTGGACTATATAGGTTCCCTATGGTTACTTGGACTATCTAGGTGCCCTAACGGGCACTTGGAATACGTAGGTTCCCTTTCGGACACTTGGACTATGTAGGTTCCTCAGCGGGCACTTGGACTATGTAGGTTATCTAGCGGGCACTTGGACTATCTAGGTTGCCCAGCGGGCACTTGGACTACGTACGTCCCCTAGCGGGCACTTGGACTATCTAGGTTAACTAGAGGGCCCTTGGACTATGTAGGTTAACTAGAGGGCACTTGGACTATCTAGGTTAACTAACGGACCTTGGACTATGTAGGTTAACTAGCGGGCACTTGGACGATCTATGTTAACTAGCGGGAACTTGGACTATCTATGTTAACTGGCGGGAATTTGGACGATGCAGGTTCCCTAGAGGGCACTTGGACTATGTAGGTTCCCTAACGGGCACTTGGACTATGTAGGTCCCTTAGCGGGCACTTGGACTATGTTGGTTCCCTATCGGGCAGTTGGACTATGTGGGTATCCTAGCGGGCATTTGGACTATCTAGGTTACCTAGCAGGCACTTTGACTATCTAGGTTAACTAACGGGCACTTGGACTATGTAGGTTCCCTAGCGGGTACTTGGACTATGTAGGTTACCTAGCAGGCACTTGGACTGTCTAGGTTACCTAGCGGGCACTTGAACTATCTAGGTTAACGAACGGGCCCTTGGACTATGTAGGTTAGCTAACAGGAACTTGGACTATCTAGGTTAACGAACGGGCACTTGGACTATGGAGGTTACCTAGCGGGCACTTGGACTATGTAGGTCACCTAGCAGGCACTTGGACTATCTAGGTTAGCTAACGGGTACTTGGACTATCTAGGTTACCTAGCGGGCACTTGGACTATGTAGGTTCCCTAGCAGGGCTTTGACTATGTAAGTTCTCTAACGGGCACTTGGACTATGTGGGTTCCCTAGCGGGCATTTGGACTATCTAGGTTACCTAATGGGCACTTGGACTATGTACGTTACTAGCGGGCATTTGGACTATGTAGGTTACCTAGCGGATACTTGGACTATGTAGGTTCCCCATCAGGGACTTGGACAATGTAGGTTAACTAGCGGGCACTTGGACTATCTAGGTTAACTAGCGGGCCCTTACACTATGTAGGTTCAGTAGCGGGCTCTTGTACTATCTAGGTTAACGAACGGGCACGTGGACTATGTAGGTAACCAAGCGGGCACTTGGACAGTCTAGGTTACCTAGAGGGCACTAGGAAATCTAGGTTAATGAATCGGCACTTGGACTATGTAGGTTACCTCGCGGGCACTAAGACTATTTGGGTACCCTAGCGGGCATTTGGACTATCTAGGTTACCTAACGGGCATTTGGACTATGTAGGTTCCCTAGCGGGCACTTGGATTATGTAGGTTCCCTTCTTGCACTTGGACTATGTAGGTTTCTAGCGGGCATTTGGACTATGTAGGTTACCTAGCGGGCACTTGGGCTATGTAGGTTCCCTAGCGGGCATTTGGACTATCTAGGTTACCTAACGGGCATTTGGACTACGTACGTTACTAGTGGGCATTTGGACTATGTAGGTTACCTAGCGGATACTTGGACTATGTAGGTTCCCCATCAGGGACTTGGACAATGTAGGTTAACTAGCGGGCACTTGGACTATCTAGGTTAACTAGCGGGCCCTTGGACTATGTAGGTTAACTAGCGGGCCCTTTGACGATCTAGGTTAGCAAACGGGCACTTGGACTATGTAGGTTACCTATCAGGCACTTGGACTGTCTAGGTTACCTAGCGGGCACTTGAACTATCTAGGTTAACGAACGGGCACTTGGACTATGTAGGTTAGCTAACAGGAACTTGGACTATCTAGGTTAACGAACGGGCACTTGGACTATGGATGTTACCTAGCGGGCACTTGGACTATGGAGGTTACCCAGCGGGCACTTGGACTATCTAGGTTACCTAACGGGCACTTGGTTCTATGCAGGTAACCTAGCGGGCACTTGGACTGTTTAAGTTACCTAGAGGGCACATGGACTATAGGTTAACTAGCGTGCACTTGGACTATATAGGTTACCTAGCGGCCCTTAGACTATGTTGGTTACCTACCGCGACTTGGACTATCTAAGTTAACGAACGTGCACTTGGACTATGTAAGTAACCTAGCGGGCACTTGGACAGTATAGGTTACCTAGCGGGCACTTGGACTATCTAGGTTAGCAAACCGGAACTTGGAATATCTAGGTTACCTAGCGGGCACTTGGATTATGTAGGATCCCTATTGGACATTTGTACTACTTAGGTTAACTAGCGGGCACTTTGACTATCTAGGTTAACTAGCGGGCACTTGGACTATCTAGGTCAACTAGCGGGCCATTGTACTATGTAGGTTAACTAGCGGGCACTTGGCCTATCTAGGTTACCTAACGGGAACTTGGACTATGTAGGTTTACTAGCGGACCCTTGGACTATCTAGATTAACTAGCGGGCACTTGGACGATGCAGGTTCCCTAGCGGGCACTTGGACTATATAGGTTACCTAACGGGCACTTGGACTATGTAGGTTAATTAGCGGGCACTTGGACTATGTAGGTTACTTAGCGGGCACTTGGACTATCTAGGTTAACGAACAGGGACGTGGACTATGTAGGTAACCTAATGGGCACTTGGAATATCTAGGTTAGGTAACGGGCACTTGGACTATCTAGGTTACCTAGCGGGAACTTGGAATATGTAGGTTAACTAGCGGGCACTTGGACTATAGTTTAACTAGCGGGCACTTGGACTATATAGGTTACCTAGCGGGCCCTTGGTCTATGTATGTTACCTAGCGCAACTTGGACTATCTAAGTTAACGAACGTGCACTTGGACTATGTAGGTAACCTAGCGGGCACTTGGACAGTATAGGTTACCTAGCGGGCACTTGGACTATCTAGTTTAACGAATGGGCACTTGGACTATGTAGGTTACCTAGCGGGCACTTGGACTATCTAGGTTAGTAAACCGGAACTTGGAATATCTAGGTTACCTAGCGGGCACTTGGACTATGTAGGTTACTTTGCGGGCACTTGGCCTATCTAGGTTACCTAACGGGAACTTGGACTATGTAGGTTTACTAGCGGACACTTGGACAATCTTGGTTAACTAGCGGGCACTTGGACAATGCATGTTCCCTAGCGGGCACTATGAATATGTAGCTTCCCTAGAGGGCACTTGGACCATATAAGTTCCCTATGGGCACTTGGACTATCTGGGTTCCCTAACGGGCACTTGGAATATGAAGATTCCCTATCGGGCACTTGGACTATGTAGGTTCCTCATTGGGCACTTGGACTATGTAGGTTCCCTATCGGGCACTTGGACTATGTAGGTTAACTAGCGGGCCCTTCGACTATCTAGGTTACCTAGCGGGCACTTGGACTATCTAGGTTAACTAGCGGGCACTTGTACAATGCAGGTTCCCTACCGGGCACTTTGACTATGAAGGTTCCATAGAGGGCACTTGGACTATATAGGTTCCCTATGGTTACTTGGACTATCTAGGTGCCCTAACGGGCACTTGGAATACGTAGGTTCCCTTTCGCACACTTGGACTATGTAGGTTCCTCAGCGGGCACTTGGACTATGTAGGTTAACTAGCGGGCACTTGGACTATCTAGGTTGTCCAGCAGGCACTTGGACTATGTACGTCCCCTAGCGGGCACTTGGACTATGTAGGTTAACTAGCGGGCACTTGGACGATCTAGGTTATCTAGAGGGCACTTGGACTATCTAGGTTAACTAACGGACCTTGGACTATGTAGGTTAACTAGCCGGCACTTGGACGATCTAGGTTAACTAGCAGGCACTTGGACTATCTAGGTTAACTAGCGGGAACTTAGACTCTCTATGTTAACTGGCGGGCACTTGGACGATGCAGGTTCCCTAGAGGGCACTTGGACTATGTAGGTTCCCTAACGGGCACTTGGACTATGTAGGTCCCTTAGCGGGCACTTGGACTATGTTGGTTCCCTATCGGGCAGTTGGACTCTGTGGGTACCCTAACGGGCATTTGGACTATGTAGGTTCCCTAGCGGTCACTTGGACTATGTCGGTCCCTTAGCGGGCACTTGGACTATGTTGGTTCCCTATCGGGCAGTTGGACTATGTGGGTACCCTAGCAGGCATTTGGACTATCTAGGTTACCTAGCAGGCACTTTGACTATCTAGGTTAACTAACGGGCACTTGGACTATGTAGGTTCCCTAGCGGGCACTTGGACTATGTAGGTTACCTAGCAGGCACTTGGACTGTCTAGGTTACCTAGCGGGCACTTGAACTATCTAGGTTAACGAACGGGCACTTGGACTATGTAGGTTAGCTAACAGGAACTTGGACTATCTAGGTTAACGAACGGGCACTTGGACTATGGAGGTTACCTAGCGGGCACTTGGACTATGTAGGTTACCTAGCAGGCACTTGGACTATCTAGGTTAGCTAACGGGTACTTGGACTATCTAGGTTACCTAGCGGGCACTTGGACTATGTAGGTTCCCTAGCAGGGCTTTGACTATGTAAGTTCTCTAACGGGCACTTGGACTATGTGGGTTCCCTAGCGGGCATTTGGACTATCTAGGTTACCTAACGGGCACTTGGACTATGTACGTTACTAGCGGGCATTTGGACTATGTAGGTTACCTAGCGGATACTTGGACTATGTAGGTTCCCCATCAGGGACTTGGACAATGTAGGTTAACTAGCGGGCACTTGGACTATCTAGATTAACTAGCGGGCACTTGGACGATGCAGGTTCCCTAGCGGGCACTTGGACTATATAGGTTAATTAGCAGGCACTTGGACTATGGAAGTTACCTAGCGGGCACTTGGACTGTCTAGGTTACCTAACGGGCACTTGGACTATGTAGGTTAATTAGCGGGCACTTGGACTATGTAGGTTACTTAGCGGGCACTTGGACTATCTAGGTTAACGAACAGGGACGTGGACTATGTAGGTAACCTAATGGGCACTTGGAATATCTAGGTTAGGTAACGGGCACTTGGACTATCTAGGTTACCTAGCGGGAACTTGGAATATGTAGGTTACCTAGCGGGCACTTGGACTATAGTTTAACTAGCGGGCACTTGGACTATATAGGTTACCTAGCGGGCCCTTGGTCTATGTATGTTACCTAGCGCAACTTGGACTATCTAAGTTAACGAACGTGCACTTGGACTATGTAGGTAACCTAGCGGGCACTTGGACAGTATAGGTTACCTAGCGGGCACTTGGACTATCTAGTTTAACGAATGGGCACTTGGACTATGTAGGTTACCTAGCGGGCACTTGGACTATCTAGGTTAGTAAACCGGAACTTGGAATATCTAGGTTACCTAGCGGGCACTTGGACTATGTAGGTTACTTTGCGGGCACTTGGCCTATCTAGGTTACCTAACGGGAACTTGGACTATGTAGGTTTACTAGCGGACACTTGGACAATCTTGGTTAACTAGCGGGCACTTGGACAATGCAGGTTCCCTAGCGGGCACTATGAATATGTAGCTTCCCTAGAGGGCACTTGGACCATATAAGTTCCCTATGGGCACTTGGACTATCTGGGTTCCCTAACGGGCACTTGGAATATGAAGATTCCCTATCGGGCACTTGGACTATGTAGGTTCCTCATTGGGCACTTGGACTATGTAGGTTCCCTATCGGGCACTTGGACTATGTAGGTTAACTAGCGGGCCCTTCGACTATCTAGGTTACCTAGCGGGCACTTGGACTATCTAGGTTAACTAGCGGGCACTTGTACAATGCAGGTTCCCTAGCGGGCACTTTGACTATGAAGGTTCCATAGAGGGCACTTGGACTATATAGGTTCCCTATGGTTACTTGGACTATCTAGGTGCCCTAACGGGCACTTGGAATACGTAGGTTCCCTTTCGCACACTTGGACTATGTAGGTTCCTCAGCGGGCACTTGGACTATGTAGGTTAACTAGCGGGCACTTGGACTATCTAGGTTGTCCAGCAGGCACTTGGACTATGTACGTCCCCTAGCGGGCACTTGGACTATGTAGGTTAACTAGCGGGCACTTGGACGATCTAGGTTATCTAGAGGGCACTTGGACTATCTAGGTTAACTAACGGACCTTGGACTATGTAGGTTAACTAGCCGGCACTTGGACGATCTAGGTTAACTAGCAGGCACTTGGACTATCTAGGTTAACTAGCGGGAACTTAGACTCTCTATGTTAACTGGCGGGCACTTGGACGATGCAGGTTCCCTAGAGGGCACTTGGACTATGTAGGTTCCCTAACGGGCACTTGGACTATGTAGGTCCCTTAGCGGGCACTTGGACTATGTTGGTTCCCTATCGGGCAGTTGGACTCTGTGGGTACCCTAACGGGCATTTGGACTATGTAGGTTCCCTAGCGGTCACTTGGACTATGTCGGTCCCTTAGCGGGCACTTGGACTATGTTGGTTCCCTATCGGGCAGTTGGACTATGTGGGTACCCTAGCAGGCATTTGGACTATCTAGGTTACCTAGCAGGCACTTTGACTATCTAGGTTAACTAACGGGCACTTGGACTATGTAGGTTCCCTAGCGGGCACTTGGACTATGTAGGTTACCTAGCAGGCACTTGGACTGTCTAGGTTACCTAGCGGGCACTTGAACTATCTAGGTTAACGAACGGGCACTTGGACTATGTAGGTTAGCTAACAGGAACTTGGACTATCTAGGTTAACGAACGGGCACTTGGACTATGGAGGTTACCTAGCGGGCACTTGGACTATGTAGGTTACCTAGCAGGCACTTGGACTATCTAGGTTAGCTAACGGGTACTTGGACTATCTAGGTTACCTAGCGGGCACTTGGACTATGTAGGTTCCCTAGCAGGGCTTTGACTATGTAAGTTCTCTAACGGGCACTTGGACTATGTGGGTTCCCTAGCGGGCATTTGGACTATCTAGGTTACCTAACGGGCACTTGGACTATGTACGTTACTAGCGGGCATTTGGACTATGTAGGTTACCTAGCGGATACTTGGACTATGTAGGTTCCCCATCAGGGACTTGGACAATGTAGGTTAACTAGCGGGCACTTGGACTATCTAGGTTAACTAGCGGGCCCTTGCACTATGTAGGTTAAGTAGCGGGCTCTTGTACTATCTAGGTTAACGAACGGGCACGTGGACTATGTAGGTAACCAAGCGGGCACTTGGACAGTCTAGGTTACCTAGAGGGCACTTGGAAAATCTAGGTTAATGAATCGGCACTTGGACTATGTAGGTTACCTCGCGGGCACTTAGACTATTTGGGTACCCTAGCGGGCATTTGGACTATCTAGGTTACCTAACGGGCATTTGGACTATGTAGGTTCCCTAGCGGGCACTTGGATTATGTAGGTTCCCTTCTTGCACTTGGACTATGTAGGTTTCTAGCGGGCATTTGGACTATGTAGGTTACCTAGCGGGCACTTGGGCTATGTAGGTTCCCAAGCGGGCATTTGGACTATCTAGGTTACCTAACGGGCATTTGGACTACGTACGTTACTAGTGGGCATTTGGACTATGTAGGTTACCTAGCGGATACTTGGACTATGTAGGTTCCCCATCAGGGACTTGGACAATGTAGGTTAACTAGCGGGCACTTGGACTATCTAGGTTAACTAGCGGGCCCTTGGACTATGTAGGTTAACTAGCGGGCCCTTTGACGATCTAGGTTAGCAAACGGGCACTTGGACTATGTAGGTTACCTATCAGGCACTTGGACTGTCTAGGTTACCTAGTGGGCACTTGAACTATCTAGGTTAACGAACGGGCACTTGGACTATGTAGGTTAGCTAACAGGAACTTGGACTATCTAGGTTAACGAACGGGCACTTGGACTATGGATGTTACCTAGCGGGCACTTGGACTATGGAGGTTACCCAGCGGGCACTTGGACTATCTAGGTTACCTAACTGGCACTTGGACTATGCAGGTAACCTAGCGGGCACTTGGACTGTTTAAGTTACCTAGAGGGCACATGGAGTATAGGTTAACTAGCGGGCACTTGGACTATATAGGTTACCTAGCGGCCCTTAGACTATGTTGGTTACCTACCGCGACTTGGACTATCTAAGTTAACGAACGTGCACTTGGACTATGTAAGTAACCTAGCGGGCACTTGGACAGTATAGGTTACCTAGCGGGCACTTGGACTATCTAGGTTAGCAAACCGGAACTTGGAATATCTAGGTTACCTACCGGGCACTTGGATTATGTAGGATCCCTATTGGACATTTGTACTACTTAGGTTAACTAGCGGGCACTTTGACTATCTAGGTTAACTAGCGGGCACTTGGACTATCTAGGTCAACTAGCGGGCCATTGTACTATGTAGGTTAACTAGCGGGCACTTGGCCTATCTAGGTTACCTAACGGGAACTTGGACTATGTAGGTTTACTAGCGGAACCTTGGACTATCTAGATTAACTAGCGGGCACTTGGACGATGCAGGTTCCCTAGCGGGCACTTGGACTATATAGGTTAATTAGCAGGCACTTGGACTATGGAGGTTACCTAGCGGGCACTTGGACTGTCTAGGTTACCTAACGGGCACTTGGACTATGTAGGTTAACTAGCGGGCACTTGGCCTATCTAGGTTACCTAACGGGAACTTGGACTATGTAGGTTTACTAGCGGACCCTTGGACTATCTAGATTAACTAGCGGGCACTTGGACGATGCAGGTTCCCTAGCGGGCACTTGGACTATATAGGTTAATTAGCAGGCACTTGGACTATGGAAGTTACCTAGCGGGCACTTGGACTGTCTAGGTTACCTAACGGGCACTTGGACTATGTAGGTTAATTAGCGGGCACTTGGACTATGTAGGTTACTTAGCGGGCACTTGGACTATCTAGGTTAACGAACAGGGACGTGGACTATGTAGGTAACCTAATGGGCACTTGGAATATCTAGGTTAGGTAACGGGCACTTGGACTATCTAGGTTACCTAGCGGGAACTTGGAATATGTAGGTTACCTAGCGGGCACTTGGACTATAGTTTAACTAGCGGGCACTTGGACTATATAGGTTACCTAGCGGGCCCTTGGTCTATGTATGTTACCTAGCGCAACTTGGACTATCTAAGTTAACGAACGTGCACTTGGACTATGTAGGTAACCTCGCGGGCACTTGGACAGTATAGGTTACCTACCGGGCAGTTGGACTATCTAGTTTAACGAATGGGCACTTGGACTATGTAGGTTACCTAGCGGGCACTTGGACTATCTAGGTTAGTAAACCGGAACTTGGAATATCTAGGTTACCTAGCGGGCACTTGGACTATGTAGGTTACTTTGCGGGCACTTGGCCTATCTAGGTTACCTAACGGGAACTTGGACTATGTAGGTTTACTAGCGGACACTTGGACAATCTTGGTTAACTAGCGGGCACTTGGACAATGCAGGTTCCCTAGCGGGCACTATGAATATGTAGCTTCCCTAGAGGGCACTTGGACCATATAAGTTCCCTATGGGCACTTGGACTATCTGGGTTCCCTAACGGGCACTTGGAATATGAAGATTCCCTATCGGGCACTTGGACTATGTAGGTTCCTCATTGGGCACTTGGACTATGTAGGTTCCCTATCGGGCACTTGGACTATGTAGGTTAACTAGCGGGCCCTTCGACTATCTAGGTTACCTAGCGGGCACTTGGACTATCTAGGTTAACTAGCGGGCACTTGTACAATGCAGGTTCCCTAGCGGGCACTTTGACTATGAAGGTTCCATAGAGGGCACTTGGACTATATAGGTTCCCTATGGTTACTTGGACTATCTAGGTGCCCTAACGGGCACTTGGAATACGTAGGTTCCCTTTCGCACACTTGGACTATGTAGGTTCCTCAGCGGGCACTTGGACTATGTAGGTTAACTAGCGGGCACTTGGACTATCTAGGTTGTCCAGCAGGCACTTGGACTATGTACGTCCCCTAGCGGGCACTTGGACTATGTAGGTTAACTAGCGGGCACTTGGACGATCTAGGTTATCTAGAGGGCACTTGGACTATCTAGGTTAACTAACGGACCTTGGACTATGTAGGTTAACTAGCCGGCACTTGGACGATCTAGGTTAACTAGCAGGCACTTGGACTATCTAGGTTAACTAGCGGGAACTTAGACTCTCTATGTTAACTGGCGGGCACTTGGACGATGCAGGTTCCCTAGAGGGCACTTGGACTATGTAGGTTCCCTAACGGGCACTTGGACTATGTAGGTCCCTTAGCGGGCACTTGGACTATGTTGGTTCCCTATCGGGCAGTTGGACTCTGTGGGTACCCTAACGGGCATTTGGACTATGTAGGTTCCCTAGCGGTCACTTGGACTATGTCGGTCCCTTAGCGGGCACTTGGACTATGTTGGTTCCCTATCGGGCAGTTGGACTATGTGGGTACCCTAGCAGGCATTTGGACTATCTAGGTTACCTAGCAGGCACTTTGACTATCTAGGTTAACTAACGGGCACTTGGACTATGTAGGTTCCCTAGCGGGCACTTGGACTATGTAGGTTACCTAGCAGGCACTTGGACTGTCTAGGTTACCTAGCGGGCACTTGAACTATCTAAGTTAACGAACGGGCACTTGGACTATGTAGGTTAGCTAACAGGAACTTGGACTATCTAGGTTAACGAACGGGCACTTGGACTATGGAGGTTACCTAGCGGGCACTTGGACTATGTAGGTTACCTAGCAGGCACTTGGACTATCTAGGTTAGCTAACGGGTACTTGGACTATCTAGGTTACCTAGCGGGCACTTGGACTATGTAGGTTCCCTAGCAGGGCTTTGACTATGTAAGTTCTCTAACGGGCACTTGGACTATGTGGGTTCCCTAGCGGGCATTTGGACTATCTAGGTTACCTAACGGGCACTTGGACTATGTACGTTACTAGCGGGCATTTGGACTATGTAGGTTACCTAGCGGATACTTGGACTATGTAGGTTCCCCATCAGGGACTTGGACAATGTAGGTTAACTAGCGGGCACTTGGACTATCTAGGTTAACTAGCGGGCCCTTGCACTATGTAGGTTAAGTAGCGGGCTCTTGTACTATCTAGGTTAACGAACGGGCACGTGGACTATGTAGGTAACCAAGCGGGCACTTGGACAGTCTAGGTTACCTAGAGGGCACTTGGAAAATCTAGGTTAATGAATCGGCACTTGGACTATGTAGGTTACCTCGCGGGCACTTAGACTATTTGGGTACCCTAGCGGGCATTTGGACTATCTAGGTTACCTAACGGGCATTTGGACTATGTAGGTTCCCTAGCGGGCACTTGGATTATGTAGGTTCCCTTCTTGCACTTGGACTATGTAGGTTTCTAGCGGGCATTTGGACTATGTAGGTTACCTAGCGGGCACTTGGGCTATGTAGGTTCCCAAGCGGGCATTTGGACTATCTAGGTTACCTAACGGGCATTTGGACTACGTACGTTACTAGTGGGCATTTGGACTATGTAGGTTACCTAGCGGATACTTGGACTATGTAGGTTCCCCATCAGGGACTTGGACAATGTAGGTTAACTAGCGGGCACTTGGACTATCTAGGTTAACTAGCGGGCCCTTGGACTATGTAGGTTAACTAGCGGGCCCTTTGACGATCTAGGTTAGCAAACGGGCACTTGGACTATGTAGGTTACCTATCAGGCACTTGGACTGTCTAGGTTACCTAGTGGGCACTTGAACTATCTAGGTTAACGAACGGGCACTTGGACTATGTAGGTTAGCTAACAGGAACTTGGACTATCTAGGTTAACGAACGGGCACTTGGACTATGGATGTTACCTAGCGGGCACTTGGACTATGGAGGTTACCCAGCGGGCACTTGGACTATCTAGGTTACCTAACTGGCACTTGGACTATGCAGGTAACCTAGCGGGCACTTGGACTGTTTAAGTTACCTAGAGGGCACATGGACTATAGGTTAACTAGCGGGCACTTGGACTATATAGGTTACCTAGCGGCCCTTAGACTATGTTGGTTACCTACCGCGACTTGGACTATCTAAGTTAACGAACGTGCACTTGGACTATGTAAGTAACCTAGCGGGCACTTGGACAGTATAGGTTACCTAGCGGGCACTTGGACTATCTAGGTTAGCAAACCGGAACTTGGAATATCTAGGTTACCTAGCGGGCACTTGGATTATGTAGGATCCCTATTGGACATTTGTACTACTTAGGTTAACTAGCGGGCACTTTGACTATCTAGGTTAACTAGCGGGCACTTGGACTATCTATGTCAACTAGCGGGCCATTGTACTATGTAGGTTAACTAGCGGGCACTTGGCCTATCTAGGTTACCTAACGGGAACTTGGACTATGTAGGTTTACTAGCGGACCCTTGGACTATCTAGATTAACTAGCGGGCACTTGGACGATGCAGGTTCCCTAGCGGGCACTTGGACTATATAGGTTAATTAGCAGGCACTTGGACTATGGAGGTTACCTAGCGGGCACTTGGACTGTCTAGGTTACCTAACGGGCATGGACTATGTAGGTTAATTAGCGGGCACTTGGACTATGTAGGTTACTTAGCGGGCACTTGGACTATCTAGGTTAACGAACAGGGACGTGGACTATGTAGGTAACCTAATGGGCAATTTGAATATCTAGGTTAGGTAACGGGCACTTGGACTATCTAGGTTACCTAGCGGGAACTTGGAATATGTAGGTTACCTAGCGGGCACTTGGACTATAGTTTAACTAGCGGGCACTTGGACTATATAGGTTACCTAGCGGGCCCTTGGTCTATGTATGTTACCTAGCGCAACTTGGACTATCTAAGTTAACGAACGTGCACTTGGACTATGTAGGTAACCTAGCGGGCACTTGGACAGTATAGGTTACCTAGCGGGCACTTGGACTATCTAGTTTAACGAATGGGCACTTGGACTATGTAGGTTACCTAGCGGGCACTTGGACTATCTAGGTTAGTAAACTGGAACTTGGAATATCTAGGTTACCTAGCGGGCACTTGGACTATGTAGGTTACTTTGCGGGCACTTGGCCTATCTAGGTTACCTAACGGGAACTTGGACTATGTAGGTTTACTAGCGGACACTTGGACAATCTTGGTTAACTAGCGGGCACTTGGACAATGCAGGTTCCCTAGCGGGCACTATGAATATGTAGCTTCCCTAGAGGGCACTTGGACCATATAAGTTCCCTATGGGCACTTGGACTATCTGGGTTCCCTAACGGGCACTTGGAATATGAAGATTCCCTATCGGGCACTTGGACTATGTAGGTTCCTCATTGGGCACTTGGACTATGTAGGTTCCCTATCGGGCACTTGGACTATGTAGGTTAACTAGCGGGCCCTTCGACTATCTAGGTTACCTAGCGGGCACTTGGACTATCTAGGTTAACTAGCGGGCACTTGTACAATGCAGGTTCCCTAGCGGGCACTTTGACTATGAAGGTTCCATAGAGGGCACTTGGACTATATAGGTTCCCTATGGTTACTTGGACTATCTAGGTGCCCTAACGGGCACTTGGAATACGTAGGTTCCCTTTCGCACACTTGGACTATGTAGGTTCCTCAGCGGGCACTTGGACTATGTAGGTTAACTAGCGGGCACTTGGACTATCTAGGTTGTCCAGCAGGCACTTGGACTATGTACGTCCCCTAGCGGGCACTTGGACTATGTAGGTTAACTAGCGGGCACTTGGACGATCTAGGTTATCTAGAGGGCACTTGGACTATCTAGGTTAACTAACGGACCTTGGACTATGTAGGTTAACTAGCGGGCACTTGGACGATCTAGGTTAACTAGCAGGCACTTGGACTATCTAGGTTAACTAGCGGGAACTTAGACTCTCTATGTTAACTGGCGGGCACTTGGACGATGCAGGTTCCCTAGAGGGCACTTGGACTATGTAGGTTCCCTATTGGGCACTTGGACTATGTAGACCCTTAGCGGGCACTTGGACTATGTTGGTTCCCTTTCGGGCAGTTGGACTCTGTGGGTACCCTAACGGGCATTTGGACTATGTAGGTTCCCTAGCGGTCACTTGGACTATGTCGGTCCCTTAGCGGGCACTTGGACTATGTTGGTTCCCTATCGGGCAGTTGGACTATGTGGGTACCCTAGCAGGCATTTGGACTATCTAGGTTACCTAGCAGGCACTTTGACTATCTAGGTTAACTAACGGGCACTTGGACTATGTAGGTTCCCTAGCGGGCACTTGGACTATGTAGGTTACCTAGCAGGCACTTGGACTGTCTAGGTTACCTAGCGGGCACTTGAACTATCTAGGTTAACGAACGGGCACTTGGACTATGTAGGTTAGCTAACAGGAACTTGGACTATCTAGGTTAACGAACGGGCACTTGGACTATGGAGGTTACCTAGCGGGCACTTGGACTATGTAGGTTACCTAGCAGGCACTTGGACTATCTAGGTTAGCTAACGGGTACTTGGACTATCTAGGTTACCTAGCGGGCACTTGGACTATGTAGGTTCCCTAGCAGGGCTTTGACTATGTAAGTTCTCTAACGGGCACTTGGACTATGTGGGTTCCCTAGCGGGCATTTGGACTATCTAGGTTACCTAACGGGCACTTGGACTATGTACGTTACTAGCGGGCATTTGGACTATGTAGGTTACCTAGCGGATACTTGGACTATGTAGGTTCCCCATCAGGGACTTGGACAATGTAGGTTAACTAGCAGGCACTTGGACTATCTAGGTTAACTAGCGGGCCCTTGCACTATGTAGGTTAAGTAGCGGGCTCTTGTACTATCTAGGTTAACGAACGGGCACGTGGACTATGTAGGTAACCAAGCGGGCACTTGGACAGTCTAGGTTACCTAGAGGGCACTTGGAAAATCTAGGTTAATGAATCGGCACTTGGACTATGTAAGTTACCTCGCGGGCACTTAGACTATTTGGGTACCCTAGCGGGCATTTGGACTATCTAGGTTACCTAACGGGCATTTGGACTATGTAGGTTCCCTAGCGGGCACTTGGATTATATAGGTTCCCTTCTTGCACTTGGACTATGTAGGTTTCTAGCGGGCATTTGGACTATGTAGGTTACCTAGCGGGCACTTGGGCTATGTAGGTTCCCTAGCGGGCATTTGGACTATCTAGGTTACCTAACGGGCATTTGGAGTACGTACGTTACTAGTGGGCATTTGGACTATGTAGGTTACCTAGCGGATACTTGGACTATGTAGGTTCCCCATCAGGGACTTGGACAATGTAGGTTAACCTGCGGGCACTTGGACTATCTAGGTTAACTAGCGGGCCCTTGGACTATGTAGGTTAACTAGCGGGCCTTTTGACGATCTAGGTTAGCAAACGGGCACTTGAACTATGTAGGTTACCTATCAGGCACTTGGACTGTCTAGGTTACCTAGCGGGCACTTGAACTATCTAGGTTAACGAACGGGCACTTGGACTATGTAGGTTAGCTAACAGGAACTTGGACTATCTAGGTTAACGAACGGGCACTTGGACTATGGATGTTACCTAGCGGGCACTTGGACTATGGAGGTTACCCAGCGGGCACTTGGACTATCTAGGTTACCTAACGGGCACTTGGACTATGCAGGTAACCTAGCGGGCACTTGGACTGTTTAAGTTACCTAGAGGGCACATGGACTATAGGTTAACTAGCGGGCACTTGGACTATATAGGTTACCTAGCGGCCCTTAGACTATGTTGGTTACCTACCGCGACTTGGACTATCTAAGTTAACGAACGTGCACTTGGACTATGTAAGTAACCTAGCGGGCACTTGGACAGTATAGGTTACCTAGCGGGCACTTGGACTATCTAGGTTAGCAAACCGGAACTTGGAATATCTAGGTTACCTAGCGGGCACTTGGATTATGTAGGATCCCTATTGGACATTTGTACTACTTAGGTTAACTAGCGGGCACTTTGACTATCTAGGTTAACTAGCGGGCACTTGGACTATCTAGGTCAACTAGCGGGCCATTGTACTATGTAGGTTAACTAGCGGGCACTTGGCCTATCTAGGTTACCTAACGGGAACTTGGACTATGTAGGTTTACTAGCGGACCCTTGGACTATCTAGATTAACTAGCGGGCACTTGGACGATGCAGGTTCCCTAGCGGGCACTTGGACTATATAGGTTAATTAGCAGGCACTTGGACTATGGAGGTTACCTAGCGGGCACTTGGACTGTCTAGGTTACCTAACGGGCACTTGGACTATGTAGGTTAATTAGCGGGCACTTGGACTATGTAGGTTACTTAGCGGGCACTTGGACTATCTAGGTTAACGAACAGGGACGTGGACTATGTAGGTAACCTAATGGGCACTTGGAATATCTAGGTTAGGTAACGGGCACTTGGACTATCTAGGTTACCTAGCGGGAACTTGGAATATGTAGGTTACCTAGCGGGCACTTGGACTATAGTTTAACCAGCGGGCACTTGGACTATATAGGTTACCTAGCGGGCCCTTGGTCTATGTATGTTACCTAGCGCAACTTGGACTATCTAAGTTAACGAACGTGCACTTGGACTATGTAGGTAACCTAGCGGGCACTTGGACAGTATAGGTTACCTAGCGGGCACTTGGACTATCTAGTTTAACGAATGGGCACTTGGACTATGTAGGTTACCTAGCGGGCACTTGGACTATCTAGGTTAGTAAACTGGAACTTGGAATATCTAGGTTACCTAGCGGGCACTTGGACTATGTAGGTTACTTTGCGGGCACTTGGCCTATCTAGGTTACCTAACGGGAACTTGGACTATGTAGGTTTACTAGCGGACACTTGGACAATCTTGGTTAACTAGCGGGCACTTGGACAATGCAGGTTCCCTAGCGGGCACTATGAATATGTAGCTTCCCTAGAGGGCACTTGGACCATATAAGTTCCCTATGGGCACTTGGACTATCTGGGTTCCCTAACGGGCACTTGGAATATGAAGATTCCCTATCGGGCACTTGGACTATGTAGGTTCCTCATTGGGCACTTGGACTATGTAGGTTCCCTATCGGGCACTTGGACTATGTAGGTTAACTAGCGGGCCCTTCGACTATCTAGGTTACCTAGCGGGCACTTGGACTATCTAGGTTAACTAGCGGGCACTTGTACAATGCAGGTTCCCTAGCGGGCACTTTGACTATGAAGGTTCCATAGAGGGCACTTGGACTATATAGGTTCCCTATGGTTACTTGGACTATCTAGGTGCCCTAACGGGCACTTGGAATACGTAGGTTCCCTTTCGCACACTTGGACTATGTAGGTTCCTCAGCGGGCACTTGGACTATGTAGGTTAACTAGCGGGCACTTGGACTATCTAGGTTGTCCAGCAGGCACTTGGACTATGTACGTCCCCTAGCGGGCACTTGGACTATGTAGGTTAACTAGCGGGCACTTGGACGATCTAGGTTATCTAGAGGGCACTTGGACTATCTAGGTTAACTAACGGACCTTGGACTATGTAGGTTAACTAGCCGGCACTTGGACGATCTAGGTTAACTAGCAGGCACTTGGACTATCTAGGTTAACTAGCGGGAACTTAGACTCTCTATGTTAACTGGCGGGCACTTGGACGATGCAGGTTCCCTAGAGGGCACTTGGACTATGTAGGTTCCCTATTGGGCACTTGGACTATGTAGACCCTTAGCGGGCACTTGGACTATGTTGGTTCCCTTTCGGGCAGTTGGACTCTGTGGGTACCCTAACGGGCATTTGGACTATGTAGGTTCCCTAGCGGTCACTTGGACTATGTCGGTCCCTTAGCGGGCACTTGGACTATGTTGGTTCCCTATCGGGCAGTTGGACTATGTGGGTACCCTAGCAGGCATTTGGACTATCTAGGTTACCTAGCAGGCACTTTGACTATCTAGGTTAACTAACGGGCACTTGGACTATGTAGGTTCCCTAGCGGGCACTTGGACTATGTAGGTTACCTAGCAGGCACTTGGACTGTCTAGGTTACCTAGCGGGCACTTGAACTATCTAGGTTAACGAACGGGCACTTGGACTATGTAGGTTAGCTAACAGGAACTTGGACTATCTAGGTTAACGAACGGGCACTTGGACTATGGAGGTTACCTAGCGGGCACTTGGACTATGTAGGTTACCTAGCAGGCACTTGGACTATCTAGGTTAGCTAACGGGTACTTGGACTATCTAGGTTACCTAGCGGGCACTTGGACTATGTAGGTTCCCTAGCAGGGCTTTGACTATGTAAGTTCTCTAACGGGCACTTGGACTATGTGGGTTCCCTAGCGGGCATTTGGACTATCTAGGTTACCTAACGGGCACTTGGACTATGTACGTTACTAGCGGGCATTTGGACTATGTAGGTTACCTAGCGGATACTTGGACTATGTAGGTTCCCCATCAGGGACTTGGACAATGTAGGTTAACTAGCAGGCACTTGGACTATCTAGGTTAACTAGCGGGCCCTTGCACTATGTAGGTTAAGTAGCGGGCTCTTGTACTATCTAGGTTAACGAACGGGCACGTGGACTATGTAGGTAACCAAGCGGGCACTTGGACAGTCTAGGTTACCTAGAGGGCACTTGGAAAATCTAGGTTAATGAATCGGCACTTGGACTATGTAGGTTACCTCGCGGGCACTTAGACTATTTGGGTACCCTAGCGGGCATTTGGACTATCTAGGTTACCTAACGGGCATTTGGACTATGTAGGTTCCCTAGCGGGCACTTGGATTATGTAGGTTCCCTTCTTGCACTTGGACTATGTAGGTTTCTAGCGGGCATTTGGACTATGTAGGTTACCTAGCGGGCACTTGGGCTATGTAGGTTCCCTAGCGGGCATTTGGACTATCTAGGTTACCTAACGGGCATTTGGAGTACGTACGTTACTAGTGGGCATTTGGACTATGTAGGTTACCTAGCGGATACTTGGACTATGTAGGTTCCCCATCAGGGACTTGGACAATGTAGGTTAACTAGCGGGCACTTGGACTATCTAGGTTAACTAGCGGGCCCTTGGACTATGTAGGTTAACTAGCGGGCCTTTTGACGATCTAGGTTAGCAAACGGGCACTTGAACTATGTAGGTTACCTATCAGGCACTTGGACTGTCTAGGTTACCTAGCGGGCACTTGAACTATCTAGGTTAACGAACGGGCACTTGGACTATGTAGGTTAGCTAACAGGAACTTGGACTATCTAGGTTAACGAACGGGCACTTGGACTATGGATGTTACCTAGCGGGCACTTGGACTATGGAGGTTACCCAGCGGGCACTTGGACTATCTAGGTTACCTAACGGGCACTTGGACTATGCAGGTAACCTAGCGGGCACTTGGACTGTTTAAGTTACCTAGAGGGCACATGGACTATAGGTTAACTAGCGGGCACTTGGACTATATAGGTTACCTAGCGGCCCTTAGACTATGATGGTTACCTACCGCGACTTGGACTATCTAAGTTAACGAACGTGCACTTGGACTATGTAAGTAACCTAGCGGGCACTTGGACAGTATAGGTTACCTAGCGGGCACTTGGACTATCTAGGTTAGCAAACCGGAACTTGGAATATCTAGGTTACCTAGCGGGCACTTGGATTATGTAGGATCCCTATTGGACATTTGTACTACTTAGGTTAACTAGCGGGCACTTTGACTATCTAGGTTAACTAGCGGGCACTTGGACTATCTAGGTCAACTAGCGGGCCATTGTACTATGTAGGTTAACTAGCGGGCACTTGGCCTATCTAGGTTACCTAACGGGAACTTGGACTATGTAGGTTTACTAGCGGACCCTTGGACTATCTAGATTAACTAGCGGGCACTTGGACGATGCAGGTTCCCTAGCGGGCACTTGGACTATATAGGTTAATTAGCAGGCACTTGGACTATGGAGGTTACCTAGCGGGCACTTGGACTGTCTAGGTTACCTAACGGGCACTTGGACTATGTAGGTTAATTAGCGGGCACTTGGACTATGTAGGTTACTTAGCGGGCACTTGGACTATCTAGGTTAACGAACAGGGACGTGGACTATGTAGGTAACCTAATGGGCACTTGGAATATCTAGGTTAGGTAACGGGCACTTGGACTATCTAGGTTACCTAGCGTGAACTTGGAATATGTAGGTTACCTAGCGGGCACTTGGACTATAGTTTAATTAGCGGGCACTTGGACTATATAGGTTACCTAGCGGGCCCTTGGTCTATGTATGTTACCTAGCGCAACTTGGACTATCTAAGTTAACGAACGTGCACTTGGACTATGTAGGTAACCTAGCGGGCACTTGGACAGTATAGGTTACCTAGCGGGCACTTGGACTATCTAGTTTAACGAATGGGCACTTGGACTATGTAGGTTACCTAGCGGGCACTTGGACTATCTAGGTTAGTAAACTGGAACTTGGAATATCTAGGTTACCTAGCGGGCACTTGGACTATGTAGGTTACTTTGCGGGCACTTGGCCTATCTAGGTTACCTAACGGGAACTTGGACTATGTAGGTTTACTAGCGGACACTTGGACAATCTTGGTTAACTAGCGGGCACTTGGACAATGCAGGTTCCCTAGCGGGCACTATGAATATGTAGCTTCCCTAGAGGGCACTTGGACCATATAAGTTCCCTATGGGCACTTGGACTATCTGGGTTCCCTAACGGGCACTTGGAATATGAAGATTCCCTATCGGGCACTTGGACTATGTAGGTTCCTCATTGGGCACTTGGACTATGTAGGTTCCCTATCGGGCACTTGGACTATGTAGGTTAACTAGCGGGCCCTTCGACTATCTAGGTTACCTAGCGGGCACTTGGACTATCTAGGTTAACTAGCGGGCACTTGTACAATGCAGGTTCCCTAGCGGGCACTTTGACTATGAAGGTTCCATAGAGGGCACTTGGACTATATAGGTTCCCTATGGTTACTTGGACTATCTAGGTGCCCTAACGGGCACTTGGAATACGTAGGTTCCCTTTCGCACACTTGGACTATGTAGGTTCCTCAGCGGGCACTTGGACTATGTAGGTTAACTAGCGGGCACTTGGACTATCTAGGTTGTCCAGCAGGCACTTGGACTATGTACGTCCCCTAGCGGGCACTTGGACTATGTAGGTTAACTAGCGGGCACTTGGACGATCTAGGTTATCTAGAGGGCACTTGGACTATCTAGGTTAACTAACGGACCTTGGACTATGTAGGTTAACTAGCCGGCACTTGGACGATCTAGGTTAACTAGCAGGCACTTGGACTATCTAGGTTAACTAGCGGGAACTTAGACTCTCTATGTTAACTGGCGGGCACTTGGACGATGCAGGTTCCCTAGAGGGCACTTGGACTATGTAGGTTCCCTAACGGGCACTTGGACTATGTAGGTCCCTTAGCGGGCACTTGGACTATGTTGGTTCCCTATCGGGCAGTTGGACTCTGTGGGTACCCTAACGGGCATTTGGACTATGTAGGTTCCCTAGCGGTCACTTGGACTATGTCGGTCCCTTAGCGGGCACTTGGACTATGTTGGTTCCCTATCGGGCAGTTGGACTATGTGGGTACCCTAGCAGGCATTTGGACTATCTAGGTTACCTAGCAGGCACTTTGACTATCTAGGTTAACTAACGGGCACTTGGACTATGTAGGTTCCCTAGCGGGCACTTGGACTATGTAGGTTACCTAGCAGGCACTTGGACTGTCTAGGTTACCTAGCGGGCACTTGAACTATCTAGGTTAACGAACGGGCACTTGGACTATGTAGGTTAGCTAACAGGAACTTGGACTATCTAGGTTAACGAACGGGCACTTGGACTATGGAGGTTACCTAGCGGGCACTTGGACTATGTAGGTTACCTAGCAGGCACTTGGACTATCTAGGTTAGCTAACGGGTAATTGGACGATCTAGGTTACCTAGCGGGCACTTGGACTATGTAGGTTCCCTAGCAGGGCTTTGACTATGTAAGTTCTCTAACGGGCACTTGGACTATGTGGGTTCCCTAGCGGGCATTTGGACTATCTAGGTTACCTAACGGGCACTTGGACTATGTACGTTACTAGCGGGCATTTGGACTATGTAGGTTACCTAGCGGATACTTGGACTATGTAGGTTCCCCATCAGGGACTTGGACAATGTAGGTTAACTAGCGGGCACTTGGACTATCTAGGTTAACTAGCGGGCCCTTGCACTATGTAGGTTAAGTAGCGGGCTCTTGTACTATCTAGGTTAACGAACGGGCACGTGGACTATGTAGGTAACCAAGCGGGCACTTGGACAGTCTAGGTTACCTAGAGGGCACTTGGAAAATCTAGGTTAATGAATCGGCACTTGGACTATGTAGGTTACCTCGCGGGCACTTAAACTATTTGGGTACCCTAGCGGGCATTTGGACTATCTATGTTACCTAACGGGCATTTGGACTATGTAGGTTCCCTAGCGGGCACTTGGATTATGTAGGTTCCCTTCTTGCACTTGGACTATGTAGGTTTCTAGCGGGCATTTGGACTATGTAGGTTACCTAGCGGGCACTTGGGCTATGTAGGTTCCCTAGCGGGCATTTGGACTATCTAGGTTACCTAACGGGCATTTGGACTACGTACGTTACTAGTGGGCATTTGGACTATGTAGGTTACCTAGCGGATACTTGGACTATGTAGGTTCCCCATCAGGGACTTGGACAATGTAGGTTAACTAGCGGGCACTTGGACTATCTAGGTTAACTAGCGGGCCCTTGGACTATGTAGGTTAACTAGCGGGCCTTTTGAAGATCTAGGTTAGCAAACGGGCACTTGGACTATGTAGGTTACCTATCAGGCACTTGGACTGTCTAGGTTACCTAGCGGGCACTTGAACTATCTAGGTTAACGAACGGGCACTTGGACTATGTAGGTTAGCTAACAGGAACTTGGACTATCTAGGTTAACGAACGGGCACTTGGACTATGGATGTTACCTAGCGGGCACTTGGACTATGGAGGTTACCCAGCGGGCACTTGGACTATCTAGGTTACCTAACGGGCACTTGGACTATGCAGGTAACCTAGCGGGCACTTGGACTGTTTAAGTTACCTAGAGGGCACATGGACTATAGGTTAACTAGCGGGCACTTGGACTATATAGGTTACCTAGCGGCCCTTAGACTATGTTGGTTACCTACCGCGACATGGACTATCTAAGTTAACGAACGTGCACTTGGACTATGTAAGTAACCTAGCGGGCACTTGGACAGTATAGGTTACCTAGCGGGCACTTGGACTATCTAGGTTAGCAAACCGGAACTTAGAATATCTAGGTTACCTAGCGGGCACTTGGATTATGTAGGATCCCTATTGGACATTTGTACTACTTAGGTTAACTAGCGGGCACTTTGACTATCTAGGTTAACTAGCGGGCACTTGGACTATCTAGGTCAACTAGCGGGCCATTGTACTATGTAGGTTAACTAGCGGGCACTTGGCCTATCTAGGTTACCTAACGGGAACTTGGACTATGTAGGTTTACTAGCGGACCCTTGGACTATCTAGATTAACTAGCGGGCACTTGGACGATGCAGGTTCCCTAGCGGGCACTTGGACTATATAGGTTAATTAGCAGGCACTTGGACTATGGAGGTTACCTAGCGGGCACTTGGACTGTCTAGGTTACCTAACGGGCACTTGGACTATGTAGGTTAATTAGCGGGCACTTGGACTATGTAGGTTACTTAGCGGGCACTTGGACTATCTAGGTTAACGAACAGGGACGTGGACTATGTAGGTAACCTAATGGGCACTTGGAATATCTAGGTTAGGTAACGGGCACTTGGACTATCTAGGTTACCTAGCGGGAACTTGGAATATGTAGGTTACCTAGCGGGCACTTGCACTATAGTTTAACTAGCGGGCACTTGGACTATATAGGTTACCTAGCGGGACCTTGGTCTATGTATGTTACCTAGCGCAACTTGGACTATCTAAGTTAACGAACGTGCACTTGGACTATGTAGGTAACCTAGCGGGCACTTGGACAGTATAGGTTACCTAGCGGGCACTTGGACTATCTAGTTTAACGAATGGGCACTTGGACTATGTAGGTTACCTAGCGGGCACTTGGACTATCTAGGTTAGTAAACCGGAACTTGGAATATCTAGGTTACCTAGCGGGCACTTGGACTATGTAGGTTACTTTGCGGGCACTTGGCCTATCTAGGTTACCTAACGGGAACTTGGACTATGTAGGTTTACTAGCGGACACTTGGACAATCTTGGTTAACTAGCGGGCACTTGGACAATGCAGGTTCCCTAGCGGGAACTATGAATATGTAGCTTCCCTAGAGGGCACTTGGACCATATAAGTTCCCTATGGGCACTTGGACTATCTGGGTTCCCTAACGGGCACTTGGAATATGAAGATTCCCTATCGGGCACTTGGACTATGTAGGTTAACTAGCGGGCCCTTCGACTATCTAGGTTACCTAGCGGGCACTTGGACTATCTAGGTTAACTAGCGGGCACTTGTACAATGCAGGTTCCCTAGCGGGCACTTTGACTATGAAGGTTCCATAGAGGGCACTTGGACTATATAGGTTCCCTATGGTTACTTGGACTATCTAGGTGCCCTAACGGGCACTTGGAATACGTAGGTTCCCTTTCGCACACTTGGACTATGTAGGTTCCTCAGCGGGCACTTGGACTATGTAGGTTAACTAGCGGGCACTTGGACTATCTAGGTTGTCCAGCAGGCACTTGGACTATGTACGTCCCCTAGCGGGCACTTGGACTATGTAGGTTAACTAGCGGGCACTTGGACGATCTAGGTTATCTAGAGGGCACTTGGACTATCTAGGTTAACTAACGGACCTTGGACTATGTAGGTTAACTAGCCGGCACTTGGACGATCTAGGTTAACTAGCAGGCACTTGGACTATCTAGGTTAACTAGCGGGAACTTAGACTCTCTATGTTAACTGGCGGGCACTTGGACGATGCAGGTTCCCTAGAGGGCACTTGGACTATGTAGGTTCCCTAACGGGCACTTGGACTATGTAGGTCCCTTAGCGGGCACTTGGACTATGTTGGTTCCCTATCGGGCAGTTGGACTCTGTGGGTACCCTAACGGGCATTTGGACTATGTAGGTTCCCTAGCGGTCACTTGGACTATGTCGGTCCCTTAGCGGGCACTTGGACTATGTTGGTTCCCTATCGGGCAGTTGGACTATGTGGGTACCCTAGCAGGCATTTGGACTATCTAGGTTACCTAGCAGGCACTTTGACTATCTAGGTTAACTAACGGGCACTTGGACTATGTAGGTTCCCTAGCGGGCACTTGGACTATGTAGGTTACCTAGCAGGCACTTGGACTGTCTAGGTTACCTAGCGGGCACTTGAACTATCTAGGTTAACGAACGGGCACTTGGACTATGTAGGTTAGCTAACAGGAACTTGGACTATCTAGGTTAACGAACGGGCACTTGGACTATGGAGGTTACCTAGCGGGCACTTGGACTATGTAGGTTACCTAGCAGGCACTTGGACTATCTAGGTTAGCTAACGGGTACTTGGACTATCTAGGTTACCTAGCAGGCACTTGGACTATGTAGGTTCCCTAGCAGGGCTTTGACTATGTAAGTTCTCTAACGGGCACTTGGACTATGTGGGTTCCCTAGCGGGCATTTGGACTATCTAGGTTACCTAACGGGCACTTGGACTATGGACGTTACTAGCGGGCATTTGGACTATGTAGGTTACCTAGCGGATACTTGGACTATGTAGGTTCCCCATCAGGGACTTGGACAATGTAGGTTAACTAGCGGGCACTTGGACTATCTAGGTTAACTAGCGGGCCCTTGCACTATGTAGGTTAAGTAGCGGGCTCTTGTACTATCTAGGTTAACGAACGGGCACGTGGACTATGTAGGTAACAAGCGGGCACTTGGACAGTCTAGGTTACCTAGAGGGCACTTGGAAAATCTAGGTTAATGAATCGGCACTTGGACTATGTAGGTTACCTCGCGGGCACTTAGACTATTTGGGTACCCTAGCGGGCATTTGGACTATCTAGGTTACCTAACGGGCATTTGGACTATGTAGGTTCCCTAGCGGGCACTTGGATTATGTAGGTTCCCTTCTTGCACTTGGACTATGTAGGTTTCTAGCGGGCATTTGGACTATGTAGGTTACCTAGCGGGCACTTGGGCTATGTAGGTTCCCTAGCGGGCATTTGGACTATCTAGGTTACCTAACGGGCATTTGGACTACGTACGTTACTAGTGGGCATTTGGACTATGTAGGTTACCTAGCGGATACTTGGACTATGTAGGTTCCCCATCAGGGACTTGGACAATGTAGGTTAACTAGCGGGCACTTGGACTATCTAGGTTAACTAGCGGGCCCTTGGACTATGTAGGTTAACTAGCGGGCCTTTTGAAGATCTAGGTTAGCAAACGGGCACTTGGACTATGTAGGTTACCTATCAGGCACTTGGACTGTCTAGGTTACCTAGCGGGCACTTGAACTATCTAGGTTAACGAACGGGCACTTGGACTATGTAGGTTAGCTAACAGGAACTTGGACTATCTAGGTTAACGAACGGGCACTTGGACTATGGATGTTACCTAGCGGGCACTTGGACTATGGAGGTTACCCAGCGGGCACTTGGACTATCTAGGTTACCTAACGGGCACTTGGACTATGCAGGTAACCTAGCGGGCACTTGGACTGTTTAAGTTACCTAGAGGGCACATGGACTATAGGTTAACTAGCGGGCACTTGGACTATATAGGTTACCTAGCGGCCCTTAGACTATGTTGGTTACCTACCGCGACTTGGACTATCTAAGTTAACGAACGTGCACTTGGACTATGTAAGTAACCTAGCGGGCACTTGGACAGTATAGGTTACCTAGCGGGCACTTGGACTATCTAGGTTAGCAAACCGGAACTTGGAATATCTAGGTTACCTAGCGGGCACTTGGATTATGTAGGATCCCTATTGGACATTTGTACTACTTAGCTTAACTAGCGGGCACTTTGACTATCTAGGTTAACTAACGGGCACTTGGACTATCTAGGTCAACTAGCGGGCCATTGTACTATGTAGGTTAACTAGCGGGCACTTGGCCTATCTAGGTTACCTAACGGGAACTTGGACTATGTAGGTTTACTAGCGGACCCTTGGACTATCTAGATTAACTAGCGGGCACTTGGACGATGCAGGTTCCCTAGCGGGCACTTGGACTATATAGGTTAATTAGCAGGCACTTGGACTATGGAGGTTACCTAGCGGGCACTTGGACTGTCTAGGTTACCTAACGGGCACTTGGACTATGTAGGTTAATTAGCCGGCACTTGGACTATGTAGGTTACTTAGCGGGCACTTGGACTATCTAGGTTAACGAACAGGGACGTGGACTATGTAGGTAACCTAATGGGCACTTGGAATATCTAGGTTAGGTAACGGGCACTTGGACTATCTAGGTTACCTAGCGGGAACTTGGAATATGTAGGTTACCTAGCGGGCACTTGGACTATAGTTTAACTAGCGGGCACTTGGACTATATAGGTTACCTAGCGGGCCCTTGGTCTATGTATGTTACCTAGCGCAACTTGGACTATCTAAGTTAACGAACGTGCACTTGGACTATGTAGGTAACCTAGCGGGCACTTGGACAGTATAGGTTACCTAGCGGGCACTTGGACTATCTAGTTTAATGAATGGGCACTTGGACTATGTAGGTTACCTAGCGGGCACTTGGACTATCTAGGTTAGTAAACCGGAACTTGGAATATCTAGGTTACCTAGCGGGCACTTGGACTATGTAGGTTACTTTGCGGGCACTTGGCCTATCTAGGTTACCTAATGGGAACTTGGACTATGTAGGTTTACTAGCGGACACTTGGACAATCTTGGTTTACTAGCGGACACTTGGACAATCTTGGTTAACTAGCGGGCCCTTGGACTATGTAGGTTAACTAGCGGGCCCTTTGACGATCTAGGTTAGCAAACGGGCACTTGGACTATGTAGGTTACCTAGCAGGCACTTGGACTGTCTAGGTTACCTAGAGGGCACTTGAACTATCTAGGTTAACGAACGGGCACTTGGACTATGTAGGTTAGCTAACAGGAACTAGGACTATCTAGGTTAATGAACGGGCACTTGGACTATGGAGGTTACCTAGCGGGCACTTGGACTATGGAGGTTACCTAGCGGGCACTTGGACTATCTAGGTTAGCTAACGGGTACTTGGACTATCTAGGTTACCTAGCGGGCACTTGGACTATGTAGGTTCCCTATCGGGCAGTTGGACTCTGTGGGTACCCTAACGGGCATTTGGACTATGTAGGTTCCCTAGCGGTCACTTGGACTATGTCGGTCCCTTAGCGGGCACTTGGACTATGTTGGTTCCCTATTGGGCAGTTGGACTATGTGGGTACCCTAGCAGGCATTTGGACTATCTAGGTTGCCTAGCAGGCACTTTGACTATCTAGGTTAACTAACGGGCACTTGGACTATGTAGGTTACCTAGCGGGCACTTGGACTATGTAGGTTACTTTGCGGGCACTTGGCCTATCTAGGTTACCTAACGGGAACTTGGACTATGTAGGTTTACTAGCGGACACTTGGACATTCTTGGTTAACTAGCGGGCACTTGGACAATGCAGGTTCCCTAGCGGGCACTATGAATATGTAGCTTCCCTAGAGGGCACTTGGACCACATAAGTTCCCTATGGGCACTTGGACTATCTGGGTTCCCTAACGGGCACTTGGAATATGAAGATTCCCTATCGGGCACTTGGATTATGTAGGTTCCTCATTAGGCACTTGGACTATGTAAGTTCCCTATCGGGCACTTGGACTATGTAGGTTAACTAGCGGGCCCTTCGACTATCTAGGTTACCTAGCGGGCACTTGGAGTATCTAGGTTAACTAGCGGGCACTTGTACAATGCAGGTTCCCTAGCGGGCACTTTGACTATGAAGGTTCCATAGAGGGCACTTGGACTATATAGGTTCCCTATGGTTACTTGGACTATCTAGGTGCCCTAACGGGCACTTGGAATACGTAGGTTCCCTTTCGCACACTTGGACTATGTAGGTTCTCAGCGGGCACTTGGACTATGTAGGTTAACTAGCGGGCACTTGGACTATCTAGGTTGTCCAGCGGGCACTTGGACTATGTACGTCCCCTAGCGGGCACTTGGACTATGTAGATTAACTAGCGGGCACTTGGACGATCTAGGTTATCTAGAGGGCACTTGGACTATCTAGGATAACTAACGGACCTTGGACTATGTAGGTTAACTAGCGGGCACTTGGACGATCTAGGTTAACTAGCAGGCACTTGGACTATCTAGGTTAACTAGCGGGAGCTTAGACTCTCTATGTTAACTGGCGGGCACTTGGACGAAGCAGGTTCCCTAGAGGGCACTTGGAATATGTAGGTTCCCTAACGGGCACTTGGACTATGTAGGTCCCTTAGCGGGCACTTGGACTATGTTGGTTCCCTATCGGGCAGTTGGACTCTGTGGGTACCCTAACGGGCATTTGGACTATGTAGGTTCCCTAGCGGTCACTTGGACTATGTCGGTCACTTAGCGGGCACTTGGACTATGTTGGTTCCCTATCGGGCAGTTGGACTATGTGGGTACCCTAGCAGGCATTTGGACTATCTAGGTTACCTAGCAGGCACTTTGACTATCTAGGTTAACTAACGGGCACTTGGACTATGTAGGTTACCTAGCGGGCACTTGGACTATGTAGATCCCTAGCGGGCACTTAGACTATGTAGGTTACCTAGCAGGCACTTGGACTGTCTAGGTTACCTAGCGGGCACTTGAACTATCTAGGTTAACGAACGGACACTTGGACTATGTAGGTTAGCCAACAGGAACTTGGACTATATAGGTTAACGAACGGGCAATTGGACTATGGAGGTTACCTAGCGGGCACTTGGACTATGGAGGTTACCTAGCGGGCACTTGGACTATCTAGGTTAGCTAACGGGTACTTGGACTATCTAGGTTCCCTAGCGGGCACTTGGACTATGTAGGTTCCCTAGCAGGGCTTTGATTATGTAAGTTCTCTAATGGGCACTTGGGCTATGTGGGTTCCCTAGCGGGCATTTGGACTATCTAGGTTACCTAACGGGCACTTGGACTATGTACGTTACTAGCGGGCATTTGGACTATGTAGGTTACCTAGCGGATACTTGGACTATGTAGGTTCCCCATCAGGGACTTGGACAATGTAGGTTAACTAGCGGGCACTTGGACTATCTAAGTTAACTAGCGGGCCCTTGGACTATGTAGGTTAACTAGCGGGCCCTTTGACGATCTAGGTTAGCAAACGGGCACTTGGACTATGTAGGTTACCTAGCAGGCACTTGGACTGTCTAGGTTACCCAGAGGGCACTTGAACTATCTAGGTTAACGAACGGGCACTTGGACTATGTAGGTTAGCTAACAGGAACTTGGACTATCTAGGTTAATGAACGGGCACTTGGACTATGGAGGTTACCTAGCGGGCACTTGGACTATGGAGGTTACCTAGCGGGCACATGGACTATCTAGGTTAGCTAACGGGTACTTGGACTATCTAGGTTACCTAGCGGGCACTTGGACTATGTAGGTTCCCTATCGGGCAGTTGGACTCTGTGGGTACCCTAATGGGCATTTGGACTATGTAGGTTCCCTAGTGGTCACTTTGACTATGTCGGTTCCTTAGCGGGCACTTGGACTATGTTGGTTCCCTATCGGGCAGTTGGACTATGTGGGTACCCTGGCAGGCATTTGGACTATCTAGGTTACCTAGCAGGCACTTTGACTATCTAGGTTAACTAACGGGCACTTGGACTATCTAGGTTCCCTAGCGGGCACTTGGACTATGTAGGTTCCCTAGCAGAGCTTTGATTATGTAAGTTCTCTAATGGGCACTTGGGCTATGTGGGTTCCCTAGCGGGCATTTGGACTATCTAGGTTACCTAACGGACACTTGGACTATGTACGTTACTAGCGGGCATTTGGACTATGTAGGTTACCTAGCGGATACTTGGACTATGTAGGTTCCCCATCAGGGACTTGGACAATATAGGTTAACTAGCGGGCACTTGGACTATCTAGGTTAACTAGCGGGCCCTTGGACTATGTAGGTTAACTAGCGGGCCCTTTGACAATCTAGGTTAGCAAACGGGCACTTGGACTGTCTAGGTTACCTAGAGGGCACTTGAACTATCTAGGTTAACGAACGGGCACTTGGACTATGTAGGTTAGCTAACAGGAACTTGGACTATCTAGGTTAATGAACGGGCACTTGGACTATGGAGGTTACCTAGCGGGCACTTGGACTATGGAGGTTACCTAGCGGGCACTTGGACTATCTAGGTTAGCTAACGGGTACTTGGACTATCTAGGTTACCTAGCGGGCACTTGGACTATGTAGGTTACCTAGCGGGCACTTGTACTATCTAGGTTACCTAACGGGCACTTGGACTATGCAGGTAACCTAGCGGGCACTTGGACTATGTAGGTTAACTAGCGGGCACTTGGACTATCTAGGTTACCTAACGGGCACCTGGACTATCTAGATTACCTAGTGGGCACTTTGATTCTAAAGGTTACCTAGCTGGCCCTTGGACTATGTAGGTTACCTAGCGGGCAATTGGACTATCTAGGTTAACGAACGGGCACGTGGACTATGTAGGTAACCTAACGGGCACTTGGACTATCTAGGTTAGGTAACGGGCACTTGGACTATCTAGGTTACCTAGCGGAAACTTGGAATATGTAGGTTACCTAGAGGGCACTTGGACTATAGGCTAACTAGCGGGCACTTGGACTTATAGGTTACCTAGCGGCCCTTGGACTATGTTGGTTACCTACCGCGACTTGGACTATCTAAGTTAACGAAAGTGCACTTGGACTATGTAAGTAACCTAGCGGGCACTTGGACAGTATAGGTTACCTAGCAGGCACTTGGACTATCTAGGTTAACAAATGGCACTTGGACTACGTAGGTTACCTAGCGGGCACTTGGACTATCTAGGTTAGCAAACCGGAACTTGGAATATCTAGGTTACCTAGCGGGCACTTGGACTATGTAGGATCCCTATCGGACATTTGTACTACTTAGGTTAACTAGCGGGCACTTTGACTATCTAGGTTAACTAGCGGGCACTTGGACTATCTAGGTCAACTAGCGGGCCATTGTACTATGTAGGTTAACTAGCGGGCACTTGGCCTATCTAGGTTACCTAACGGGAACTTGGACTATGTAGGTTTACTAGCGGACCCTTGGACGATCTAGGTTAACTAGCGGGCACTATGAATATGTAGCTTCCCTAGAGGGAACTTGGACTATATAGGTTCCCTATGGGCACTTGGACAATCTGGGTTCCCTAACGGGCACTTGGAATATGAAGATTCCCTATCGGGCACTTGGACTATTTAGGTTCCTCATTGGGCACTTGGACTATGTAGGTTAACTAGCGGGCCCTTGGACTATCTAGGTTACCTAGCGGGCACTTGGACTATCTAGGTTAACTAGAGGGCACTTGTACAATGCAGGTTCCCTAGCGGGCACTTTGACTATGTAGGTTCCCTAGAGGGCACTTGGACTATATAGGTTCCCTATGGTTACTTGGACTATCTAGGTGCCCTAACGGGCACTTGGAATACGTAAGTTCCCTTTCGCACACTTGGACTATGTAGGTTCCTCAGCGGGCACTTGGATTTTGTAGGTTAACTAGCGGGCACTTGGACTATCTAGGTTGTCCAGCGGGCACTTGGACTATGTACGTCCCCTAGCGGGCACTTGGACTATCGAGGTTAACTAGAGGGCCCTTGGACTATGTAGGTTATCTAGAGGGCACTTGGACTATCTAGGTTAACTAACGGACCTTGGACTATGTAGGTTAACTAGCGGGCACTTGGACGATCTAGGTTAACTAGCGGGCACTTGGACTATCTAGGTTAACTAGCGGGGACTTAGACTCTCTATGTTAACTGGCGGGCACTTGGACGATGCAGGTTCCCTAGAGGGCACTTGGACTATGTAGGTTCCCTAACGGGCACTTGGACTATGTAGGTCCCTTAGCGGGCACTTGGACTATGTAGGTTACCTAGCGGGCACTTGGACTATGTAGGTCCCTAGCGGGCACTTAGACTATGTAGGTTACCTAGCAGGCACTTGGACTGTCTAGGTTACCTAGCGGGCACTTGAACTATCTAGGTTAACGAACGGACACTTGGACTATGTAGGTTAGCTAACAGGAACTTGGACTATCTAGGTTAACGAACGGGCACTTGGACTATGGAGGTTACCTAGCGGGCACTTGGACTATGGAGGTTACCTAGCGGGCACTTGGACTATCTAGGTTAGCTAACGGGCACTTGGACTATGTAGGTTCCCTAGCAGGGCTTTGATTATGTAAGTTCTCTAATGGGCACTTGGGCTATGTGGGATCCCTAGCGGGCATTTGGACTATCTAGGTTACCTAACGGGCACTTGGACTATGTACGTTACTAGCGGGCATTTGGACTATGTAGGTTACCTAGCGGATACTTGGACTATGTAGGTTCCCCATCAGGGACTTGGACAATGTAGGTTAACTAGCGGGCACTTGGACTATCTAGGTTAACTAGCGGGCCCTTGGACTATGTAGGTTAAATACCGGGCCCTTTGACGATCTTGGTTAGCAAACGGGCACTTGGACTATGTAGGTTACCTAGCAGGCACTTGGACTGTCTAGGTTACCTAGCGGGCACTTGAATTATCTAGGTTAATGAACGGGCACTTGGACTATGTAGGTTAGCTAACAGGAACTTGGACTATCTAGGTTAACGAACGGGCACTTGGACTATGGAGGTTACCTAGCGGGCACTTGGACTATGGAGGTTACCTAGCGGGCACTTGGAATATCTGGGTTCCCTAACGGGCACTTGGAATATGAAGATTCCCTATCGGGCACTTGGACTATGTAGGTTCCTCATTGGGCACTTGGACTATGTAGGTTCCCTATCGGGCACTTGGACTATGTAGGTTAACTAGCGGGCCCTTGGACTATCTAGGTTACCTAGCGGGCACTTGGACTATCTAGGTTAACTAGAGGGCACTTGTACAATGCAGGTTCCCTAGCGGGCACTTTGACTATGTAGGTTCCCTAGAGGGCACTTGGACGATATAGGTTCCCTATGGGCACTTGGACTATCTAGGTGCCCTAATGGGCACTTGGAATACGTAGGTTCCCTTTCGGACACTTGGACTATGTAGGTTCCTCATCGGGCACTTGGACTATGTAGGTTAACTAGCGGGCACTTGGACTATCTAGGTTACCTAGCGGGCACTTGGACTATGCAGGTTCCCTAGCGGGCACTTGGACTATGTTCGTCCCTTAGCGGGCACTTGGACTATGTAGGTTCCCTATCGGGCAGTTGGACTATGTAGGTTAACTAGCGGGCCCTTAGACTATCTAGGTTACCTAGCGGGCACTTGGACTATGTACGTCTTCTAGTGGTCACTTTGACTATCTAGGTTAACTAGAGGGCCCTTGGACTATGTAGGTTAACTAGCGGGCACTTGGAATATCTAGGTTAACTAGCGGACCTTGGACTATGTAGGTTAACTAGCGGGCACTTGGACAATATAGGTAACCTAACGGGCACTTGGACTATCTAGCTTAGGTAACGGGCACTAGGACTATAGGTTACCTAGCGGGAACTTGGAATATGTAGGTTACCTAGAGGGCACATGGACTATAGGTTAACTAGCGGGCACTTGGACTATATAGGTTACCTTGCGGCCCTTGGACTATGTTGGTTACCTACCGCGACTTGGACTATCTAAGTTAACGAACGTGCACTTGGACTATGTAAGTAACCTAGCGGGCACTTGGACAGTATAGGTTACCTAGCGGGCACTTGGACTATCTAGGTTAACGAATGGGCACTTGGACTATGTAGGTTACCTAGCGGGCACTTGGACTATCTAGGTTAGCAAACCGGAACTTGGAATATCTAGGTTACCTAGCGGGCACTTGGACTATGTAGGATCCCTATTGGACATTTGTACTACTTAGGTTAACTAGCGGGCACTTTGACTCTCTAGGTTAACTAGCGGGCACTTGGACTATGAAGGTTACCTAGCGGGCACTTGGACTATGTAGGTTATCTAGCGGGCACTTGGACTATCTAGGTTAGCAAACCGGAACTTGGAATATCTAGGTTACCTAGCGGGCACTTGGACTATGTAGGATCCCTATTGGACATTTGTACTACTTAGGTTAACTAGCGGGCACTTTGACTATCTAGGTTAACTAGCGGGCACTTGGACTATCTATGTCAACTAGCGGGCCATTGTACTATGTAGGTTAACTAGCGGGCACTTGGCCTATCTAGGTTACCTAACGGGAACTTGGACTATGTAGGTTTACTAGCGGACACTTGGACGATCTAGGTTAACTAGCGGGCACTTGGACAATGCAGGTTCCCTAGCGGGCACTATGAATATGTAGCTTCCCTAGAGGGCACTTGGACTATGTAGGTTCCCCATGGGCACTTGGACTATCTGGGTTCCCTAACGGGCACTTGGAATATGAATATTCCCTATCGGGCACTTGGACTATGTAGGTTCCTCATTGGGCACTTGGACTATGTAGGTTCCCTATCGGGCACTTGGACTTTGTAGGTTAACTAGCGGGCCCTTGGACTATCTAGGTTAACTAGCGGGCACTTGGACTATCTAGGTTAACTAGAGGGCACTTGTACAATGCAGGTTCCCTAGCGGGCACTTTGACTATGTAGGTTCCCTAGAGGGCACTTGGACGATATATGTTCCCTATGGGCACTTGGACTATCTAGGTGCCCCAAAGGGCACTTGGAATACGTAGGTTCCCTTTCGGACACTTGGACTATGTAGGTTCCTCAGCGGGCACTTGGACTATGTAGGTTAACTAGCGGGCCTTGGACTATCTAGGTTACCTAGCGGGCACTTGGATTTTGTAGGTTCCCTAGAGGGCACTTGGACTATGTTCGTCCCTTAGCGGGCACTTGGACCATGTAGGTTCCCTATCGGGCTGTTGTACTATGTAGGTTATCTAGCGGGCCCTTAGACTATCTAGGTTACATAGCGGGCACTTGGACTATGTATGTCCCCTAGCGGGCACTTGGACTATCTAGGTTAACTAGAGGGCCCTTTGACTATGTAGGTTAACTAAGGGGCACTTGGAATATCTAGGTTAACTAGCGGACCTTGGACTATGTAGGTTAACTAGCGGGCACTTGGACGATCTAGGTTAAGTAGCGGGCACTTGGACTATCTAGGTTAACTAGCGGGCACTTGGACTATCTAGATTAACTAGCGGGCACTTGAACGATGCAGTTTCCCTAGCGGGCACTTGGACTATATAGGTAAATTATTGGGCACTTGGACTATGGAGGTTAACTAGCGGGCACTTGGATGATCTAGGTTATCTAGAGGGCACTTGGACTATCTAGGTTAACTAACGGACCTTGGACTATGTAGGTTAACTAGCGGGCACTTGGACGATCTAGGTTAACTAGCAGGCACTTGGACTATCTAGGTTAACTAGCGGGAACTTAGACTCTCTATGTTAACTGGCGGGCACTTGGACGATGCAGGTTCCCTAGAGGGCACTTGGACTATGTAGGTTCCCTAACGGGCACTTGGACTATGTAGGTCCCTTAGCGGGCACTTGGACTATGTTGGTTCCCTATCGGGCAGTTGGACTCTGTGGGTACCCTAACGGGCATTTGGACTATGTAGGTTCCCTAGCGGTCACTTGGACTATGTCGGTCCCTTAGCGGGCACTTGGACTATGTTGGTTCCCTATCGGGCAGTTGGACTATGTGGGTACCCTAGCAGGCATTTGGACTATCTAGGTTACCTAGCAGGCACTTTGACTATCTAGGTTAACTAACGGGCACTTGGACTATGTAGGTTCCCTAGCGGGCACTTGGACTATGTAGGTTACCTAGCAGGCACTTGGACTGTCTAGGTTACCTAGCGGGCACTTGAACTATCTAGGTTAACGAACGGGCACTTGGACTATGTAGGTTAGCTAACAGGAACTTGGACTATCTAGGTTAACGAACGGGCACTTGGACTATGGAGGTTACCTAGCGGGCACTTGGACTATGTAGGTTACCTAGCAGGCACTTGGACTATCTAGGTTAGCTAACGGGTACTTGGACTATCTAGGTTACCTAGCGGGCACTTGGACTATGTAGGTTCCCTAGCAGGGCTTTGACTATGTAAGTTCTCTAACGGGCACTTGGACTATGTGGGTTCCCTAGCGGGCATTTGGACTATCTAGGTTACCTAACGGGCACTTGGACTATGGACGTTACTAGCGGGCATTTGGACTATGTAGGTTACCTAGCGGATACTTGGACTATGTAGGTTCCCCATCAGGGACTTGGACAATGTAGGTTAACTAGCGGGCACTTGGACTATCTAGGTTAACTAGCGGGCCCTTGCACTATGTAGGTTAAGTAGCGGGCTCTTGTACTATCTAGGTTAACGAACGGGCACGTGGACTATGTAGGTAACAAGCGGGCACTTGGACAGTCTAGGTTACCTAGAGGGCACTTGGAAAATCTAGGTTAATGAATCGGCACTTGGACTATGTAGGTTACCTCGCGGGCACTTAGACTATTTGGGTACCCTAGCGGGCATTTGGACTATCTAGGTTACCTAACGGGCATTTGGACTATGTAGGTTCCCTAGCGGGCACTTGGATTATGTAGGTTCCCTTCTTGCACTTGGACTATGTAGGTTTCTAGCGGGCATTTGGACTATGTAGGTTACCTAGCGGGCACTTGGGCTATGTAGGTTCCCTAGCGGGCATTTGGACTATCTAGGTTACCTAACGGGCATTTGGACTACGTACGTTACTAGTGGGCATTTGGACTATGTAGGTTACCTAGCGGATACTTGGACTATGTAGGTTCCCCATCAGGGACTTGGACAATGTAGGTTAACTAGCGGGCACTTGGACTATCTAGGTTAACTAGCGGGCCCTTGGACTATGTAGGTTAACTAGCGGGCCCTTTGACGATCTAGGTTAGCAAACGGGCACTTGGACTATGTAGGTTACCTATCAGGCACTTGGACTGTCTAGGTTACCTAGCGGGCACTTGAACTATCTAGGTTAACGAACGGGCACTTGGACTATGTAGGTTAGCTAACAGGAACTTGGACTATCTAGGTTAACGAACGGGCACTTGGACTATGGATGTTACCTAGCGGGCACTTGGACTATGGAGGTTACCCAGCGGGCACTTGGACTATCTAGGTTACCTAACGGGCACTTGGACTATGCAGGTAACCTAGCGGGCACTTGGACTGTTTAAGTTACCTAGAGGGCACATGGACTATAGGTTAACTAGCGGGCACTTGGACTATATAGGTTACCTAGCGGCCCTTAGACTATGTTGGTTACCTACCGCGACTTGGACTATCTAAGTTAACGAACGTGCACTTGGACTATGTAAGTAACCTAGCGGGCACTTGGACAGTATAGGTTACCTAGCGGGCACTTGGACTATCTAGGTTAGCAAACCGGAACTTGGAATATCTAGGTTACCTAGCGGGCACTTGGATTATGTAGGATCCCTATTGGACATTTGTACTACTTAGCTTAACTAGCGGGCACTTTGACTATCTAGGTTAACTAGCGGGCACTTGGACTATCTAGGTCAACTAGCGGGCCATTGTACTATGTAGGTTAACTAGCGGGCACTTGGCCTATCTAGGTTACCTAACGGGAACTTGGACTATGTAGGTTTACTAGCGGACCCTTGGACTATCTAGATTAACTAGCGGGCACTTGGACGATGCAGGTTCCCTAGCGGGCACTTGGACTATATAGGTTAATTAGCAGGCACTTGGACTATGGAGGTTACCTAGCGGGCACTTGGACTGTCTAGGTTACCTAACAGGCACTTGGACTATGTAGGTTAATTAGCCGGCACTTGGACTATGTAGGTTACTTAGCGGGCACTTGGACTATCTAGGTTAACGAACAGGGACGTGGACTATGTAGGTAACCTAATGGGCACTTGGAATATCTAGGTTAGGTAACGGGCACTTGGACTATCTAGGTTACCTAGCGGGAACTTGGAATATGTAGGTTACCTAGCGGGCACTTGGACTATAGTTTAACTAGCGGGCACTTGGACTATATAGGTTACCTAGCGGGCCCTTGGTCTATGTATGTTACCTAGCGCAACTTGGACTATCTAAGTTAACGAACGTGCACTTGGACTATGTAGGTAACCTAGCGGGCACTTGGACAGTATAGGTTACCTAGCGGGCACTTGGACTATCTAGTTTAATGAATGGGCACTTGGACTATGTAGGTTACCTAGCGGGCACTTGGACTATCTAGGTTAGTAAACCGGAACTTGGAATATCTAGGTTACCTAGCGGGCACTTGGACTATGTAGGTTACTTTGCGGGCACTTGGCCTATCTAGGTTACCTAATGGGAACTTGGACTATGTAGGTTTACTAGCGGACACTTGGACAATCTTGGTTTACTAGCGGACACTTGGACAATCTTGGTTAACTAGCGGGCCCTTGGACTATGTAGGTTAACTAGCGGGCCCTTTGACGATCTAGGTTAGCAAACGGGCACTTGGACTATGTAGGTTACCTAGCAGGCACTTGGACTGTCTAGGTTACCTAGAGGGCACTTGAACTATCTAGGTTAACGAACGGGCACTTGGACTATGTAGGTTAGCTAACAGGAACTAGGACTATCTAGGTTAATGAACGGGCACTTGGACTATGGAGGTTACCTAGCGGGCACTTGGACTATGGAGGTTACCTAGCGGGCACTTGGACTATCTAGGTTAGCTAACGGGTACTTGGACTATCTAGGTTACCTAGCGGGCACTTGGACTATGTAGGTTCCCTATCGGGCAGTTGGACTCTGTGGGTACCCTAACGGGCATTTGGACTATGTAGGTTCCCTAGCGGTCACTTGGACTATGTCGGTCCCTTAGCGGGCACTTGGACTATGTTGGTTCCCTATTGGGCAGTTGGACTATGTGGGTACCCTAGCAGGCATTTGGACTATCTAGGTTGCCTAGCAGGCACTTTGACTATCTAGGTTAACTAACGGGCACTTGGACTATGTAGGTTACCTAGCGGGCACTTGGACTATGTAGGTTACTTTGCGGGCACTTGGCCTATCTAGGTTACCTAACGGGAACTTGGACTATGTAGGTTTACTAGCGGACACTTGGACAATCTTGGTTAACTAGCGGGCACTTGGACAATGCAGGTTCCCTAGCGGGCACTATGAATATGTAGCTTCCCTAGAGGGCACTTGGACCATATAAGTTCCCTATGGGCACTTGGACTATCTGGGTTCCCTAACGGGCACTTGGAATATGAAGATTCCCTATCGGGCACTTGGATTATGTAGGTTCCTCATTAGGCACTTGGACTATGTAAGTTCCCTATCGGGCACTTGGACTATGTAGGTTAACTAGCGGGCCCTTCGACTATCTAGGTTACCTAGCGGGCACTTGGACTATCTAGGTTAACTAGCGGGCACTTGTACAATGCAGGTTCCCTAGCGGGCACTTTGACTATGAAGGTTCCATAGAGGGCACTTGGACTATATAGGTTCCCTATGGTTACTTGGACTATCTAGGTGCCCTAACGGGCACTTGGAATACGTAGGTTCCCTTTCGCACACTTGGACTATGTAGGTTCTCAGCGGGCACTTGGACTATGTAGGTTAACTAGCGGGCACTTGGACTATCTAGGTTGTCCAGCGGGCACTTGGACTATGTACGTCCCCTAGCGGGCACTTGGACTATGTAGATTAACTAGCGGGCACTTGGACGATCTAGGTTATCTAGAGGGCACTTGGACTATCTAGGATAACTAACGGACCTTGGACTATGTAGGTTAACTAGCGGGCACTTGGACGATCTAGGATAACTAGCAGGCACTTGGACTATCTAGGTTAACTAGCGGGAACTTAGACTCTCTATGTTAACTGGTGGGCACTTGGACGAAGCAGGTTCCCTAGAGGGCACTTGGAATATGTAGGTTCCCAAACGGGCACTTGGACTATGTAGGTCCCTTAGCGGGCACTTGGACTATGTTGGTTCCCTATCGGGCAGTTGGACTCTGTGGGTACCCTAACGGGCATTTGGACTATGTAGGTTCCCTAGCGGTCACTTGGACTATGTCGGTCACTTAGCGGGCACTTGGACTATGTTGGTTCCCTATCGGGCAGTTGGACTATGTGGGTACCCTAGCAGGCATTTGGACTATCTAGGTTACCTAGCAGGCACTTTGACTATCTAGGTTAACTAACGGGCACTTGGACTATGTAGGTTACCTAGCGGGCACTTGGACTATGTAGATCCCTAGCGGGCACTTAGACTATGTAGGTTACCTAGCAGGCACTTGGACTGTCTAGGTTACCTAGCGGGCACTTGAACTATCTAGGTTAACGAACGGACACTTGGACTATGTAGGTTAGCCAACAGGAACTTGGACTATATAGGTTAACGAACGGGCAATTGGACTATGGAGGTTACCTAGGGGGCACTTGGACTATGGAGGTTACCTAGCGGGCACTTGGACTATCTAGGTTAGCTAACGGGTACTTGGACTATCTAGGTTCCCTAGCGGGCACTTGGACTATGTAGGTTCCCTAGCAGGGCTTTGATTATGTAAGTTCTCTAATGGGCACTTGGGCTATGTGGGTTCCCTAGCGGGCATTTGGACTATCTAGGTTACCTAACGGGCACTTGGACTATGTACGTTACTAGCGGGCATTTGGACTATGTAGGTTACCTAGCGGATACTTGGACTATGTAGGTTCCCCATCAGGGACTTGGACAATGTAGGTTAACTAGCGGGCACTTGGACTATCTAAGTTAACTAGCGGGCCCTTGGACTATGTAGGTTAACTAGCGGGCCCTTTGACGATCTAGGTTAGCAAACGGGCACTTGGACTATGTAGGTTACCTAGCAGGCACTTGGACTGTCTAGGTTACCCAGAGGGCACTTGAACTATCTAGGTTAACGAACGGGCACTTCGACTATGTAGATTAGCTAACAGGAACTTGGACTATCTAGGTTAATGAACGGGCACTTGGACTATGTAGGTTACCTAGCGGGCACTTGGACTATGGAGGTTACCTAGCGGGCACATGGACTATCTAGGTTAGCTAACGGGTACTTGGACTATCTAGGTTACCTAGCGGGCACTTGGACTATGTAGGTTCCCTATCGGGCAGTTGGACTCTGTGGGTACCCTAATGGGCATTTGGACTATGTAGGTTCCCTAGTGGTCACTTTGACTATGTCGGTTCCTTAGCGGGCACTTGGACTATGTTGGTTCCCTATCGGGCAGTTGGACTATGTGGGTACCCTGGCAGGCATTTGGACTATCTAGGTTACCTAGCAGGCACTTTGACTATCTAGGTTAACTAACGGGCACTTGGACTATGAAGGTTACCTAGCGGGCACTTGGACTATGTAGGTCCCTAGCGGGCACTTAGACTATGTAGGTTACCTAGCAGGCACTTGGACTGTCTAGGTTACCTAGCGGGCACTTGAACTATCTAGGTTAACGAACGGACACTTGGACTATGTAGGTTAGCTAACAGGAACTTGGACTATATAGGTTAACGAACGGGCACTTGGACTATGGAGGTTACCTAGCGGGCACTTGGACTATGGAGGTTACCTAGCGGGCACTTGGACTATCTAGGTTAGCTAACGGGTACTTGGACTATCTAGGTTCCCTTGCGGGCACTTGGACTATGTAGGTTCCCTAGCAGGGCTTTGATTATGTAAGTTCTCTAATGGGCACTTGGGCTATGTGGGTTCCCTAGCGGGCATTTGGACTATCTAGGTTACCTAACGGACACTTGGACTATGTACGTTACTAGCGGGCATTTGGACTATGTAGGTTACCTAGCGGATACTTGGACTATGTAGGTTCCCCATCAGGGACTTGGACAATATAGGTTAACTAGCGGGCACTTGGACTATCTAGGTTAACTAGCGGGCCCTTGGACTATGTAGGTTAACTAGCGGGCCCTTTGACAATCTAGGTTAGCAAACGGGCACTTGGACTGTCTAGGTTACCTAGAGGGCACTTGAACTATCTAGGTTAACGAACGGGCACTTGGACTATGTAGGTTAGCTAACAGGAACTTGGACTATCTAGGTTAATGAACGGGCACTTGGACTATGGAGGTTACCTAGCGGGCACTTGGACTATGGAGGTTACCTAGCGGGCACTTGGACTATCTAGGTTAGCTAACGGGTACTTGGACTATCTAGGTTACCTAGCGGGCACTTGGACTATGTAGGTTACCTAGCGGGCACTTGTACTATCTAGGTTACCTAACGGGCACTTGGACTATGCAGGTAACCTAGCGGGCACTTGGACTATGTAGGTTAACTAGCGGGCACTTGGACTATCTAGGTTACCTAACGGGCACCTGGACTATCTAGATTACCTAGTGGGCACTTTGATTCTAAAGGTTACCTAGCTGGCCCTTGGACTATGTAGGTTACCTAGCGGGCAATTGGACTATCTAGGTTAACGAACGGGCACGTGGACTATGTAGGTAACCTAACGGGCACTTGGACTATCTAGGTTAGGTAACGGGCACTTGGACTATCTAGGTTACCTAGCGGAAACTTGGAATATGTAGGTTACCTAGAGGGCACTTGGACTATAGGCTAACTAGCGGGCACTTGGACTTATAGGTTACCTAGCGGCCCTTGGACTATGTTGGTTACCTACCGCGACTTGGACTATCTAAGTTAACGAAAGTGCACTTGGACTATGTAAGTAACCTAGCGGGCACTTGGACAGTATAGGTTACCTAGCAGGCACTTGGACTATCTAGGTTAACAAATGGCACTTGGACTACGTAGGTTACCTAGCGGGCACTTGGACTATCTAGGTTAGCAAACCGGAACTTGGAATATCTAGGTTACCTAGCGGGCACTTTGATTCTAAAGGTTACCTAGCTGGCCCTTGGACTATGTAGGTTACCTAGCGGGCAATTGGACTATCTAGGTTAACGAACGGGCACGTGGACTATGTAGGTAACCTAACGGGCACTTGGACTATCTAGGTTAGGTAACGGGCACTTGGACTATCTAGGTTACCTAGCGGAAACTTGGAATATGTAGGTTACCTAGAGGGCACTTGGACTATAGGCTAACTAGCGGGCACTTGGACTTATAGGTTACCTAGCGGCCCTTGGACTATGTTGGTTACCTACCGCGACTTGGACTATCTAAGTTAACGAAAGTGCACTTGGACTATGTAAGTAACCTAGCGGGCACTTGGACAGTATAGGTTACCTAGCAGGCACTTGGACTATCTAGGTTAACAAATGGCACTTGGACTACGTAGGTTACCTAGCGGGCACTTGGACTATCTAGGTTAGCAAACCGGAACTTGGAATATCTAGGTTACCTAGCGGGCACTTGGACTATGTAGGATCCCTATCGGACATTTGTACTACTTAGGTTAACTAGCGGGCACTTTGACAATCTAGGTTAACTAGCGGGCACTTGGACTATCTAGGTCAACTAGCGGGCCATTGTACTATGTAGGTTAACTAGCGGGCACTTGGCCTATCTAGGTTACCTAACGGGAACTTGGACTATGTAGGTTTACTAGCGGACCCTTGGACGATCTAGGTAAACTAGCGGGCACTATGAATATGTAGCTTCCCTAGAGGGAACTTGGACTATATAAGTTCCCTATGGGCACTTGGACAATCTGGGTTCCCTAACGGGCACTTGGAATATGAAGATTCCCTATCGGGCACTTGGACTATTTAGGTTCCTCATTGGGCACTTGGACTATGTAGGTTAACTAGCGGGCCCTTGGACTATCTAGGTTACCTAGCGGGCACTTGGACTATCTAGGTTAACTAGAGGGCACTTGTACAATGCAGGTTCCCTAGCGGGCACTTTGACTATGTAGGTTCCCTAGAGGGCACTTGGACTATATAGGTTCCCTATGGTTACTTGGACTATCTAGGTGCCCTAACGGGCACTTGGAATACGTAAGTTCCCTTTCGCACACTTGGACTATGTAGGTTCCTCAGCGGGCACTTGGATTTTGTAGGTTAACTAGCGGGCACTTGGACTATCTAGGTTGTCCAGCGGGCACTTGGACTATGTACGTCCCCTAGCGGGCACTTGGACTATCGAGGTTAACTAGAGGGCCCTTGGACTATGTAGGTTATCTAGAGGGCACTTGGACTATCTAGGTTAACTAACGGACCTTGGACTATGTAGGTTAACTAGCGGGCACTTGGACGATCTAGGTTAACTAGCGGGCACTTGGACTATCTAGGTTAACTAGCGGGGACTTAGACTCTCTATGTTAACTGGCAGGCACTTGGACGATGCAGGTTCCCTAGAGGGCACTTGGACTATGTAGGTTCCCTAACGGGCACTTGGACTATGTAGGTCCCTTAGCGGGCACTTGGACTATGTAGGTTACCTAGCGGGCACTTGGACTATGTAGGTACCTAGCGGGCACTTAGACTATGTAGGTTACCTAGCAGGCACTTGGACTGTCTAGGTTACCTAGGGGCACTTGAACTATCTAGGTTAACGAACGGACACTTGGACTATGTAGGTTAGCTAACAGGAACTTGGACTATCTAGGTTAACGAACGGGCACTTGGACTATGGAGGTTACCTAGCGGGCACTTGGACTATGGAGGTTACCTAGCGGGCACTTGGACTATCTAGGTTAGCTAACGGGCACTTGGACTATGTAGGTTCCCTAGCAGGGCTTTGATTATGTAAGTTCTCTAATGGGCACTTGGGCTATGTGGGATCCCTAGCGGGCATTTGGACTATCTAGGTTACCTAACGGGCACTTGGACTATGTACGTTACTAGCGGGCATTTGGACTATGTAGGTTACCTAGCGGATACTTGGACTATGTAGGTTCCCCATCAGGGACTTGGACAATGTAGGTTAACTAGCGGGCACTTGGACTATCTAGGTTAACTAGCGGGCCCTTGGACTATGTAGGTTAAATACCGGGCCCTTTGACGATCTTGGTTAGCAAACGGGCACTTGGACTATGTAGGTTACCTAGCAGGCACTTGGACTGTCTAGGTTACCTAGCGGGCACTTGAATTATCTAGGTTAATGAACGGGCACTTGGACTATGTAGGTTAGCTAACAGGAACTTGGACTATCTAGGTTAACGAACGGGCACTTGGACTATGGAGGTTACCTAGCGGGCACTTGGACTATGGAGGTTACCTAGCGGGCACTTGGAATATCTGGGTTCCCTAACGGGCACTTGGAATATGAAGATTCCCTATCGGGCACTTGGACTATGTAGGTTCCTCATTGGGCACTTGGACTATGTAGGTTCCCTATCGGGCACTTGGACTATGTAGGTTAACTAGCGGGCCCTTGGACTATCTAGGTTACCTAGCGGGCACTTGGACTATCTAGGTTAACTAGAGGGCACTTGTACAATGCAGGTTCCCTAGCGGGCACTTTGACTATGTAGGTTCCCTAGAGGGCACTTGGACGATATAGGTTCCCTATGGGCACTTGGACTATCTAGGTGCCCTAATGGGCACTTGGAATACGTAGGTTCCCTTTCGGACACTTGGACTATGTAGGTTCCTCATCGGGCACTTGGACTATGTAGGTTAACTAGCGGGCACTTGGACTATCTAGGTTACCTAGCGGGCACTTGGACTATGCAGGTTCCCTAGCGGGCACTTGGACTATGTTCGTCCCTTAGCGGGCACTTGGACTATGTAGGTTCCCTATCGGGCAGTTGGACTATGTAGGTTAACTAGCGGGCCCTTAGACTATCTAGGTTACCTAGCGGGCACTTGGACTATGTACGTCTTCTAGCGGTCACTTTGACTATCTAGGTTAACTAGAGGGCCCTTGGACTATGTAGGTTAACTAGCGGGCACTTGGAATATCTAGGTTAACTAGCGGACCTTGGACTATGTAGGTTAACTAGCGGGCACTTGGACAATATAGGTAACCTAACGGGCACTTGGACTATCTAGCTTAGGTAATGGGCACTAGGACTATAGGTTACCTAGCGGGAACTTGGAATATGTAGGTTACCTAGAGGGCACATGGACTATAGGTTAACTAGCGGGCACTTGGACTATATAGGTTACCTTGCGGCCCTTGGACTATGTTGGTTACCTACCGCGACTTGGACTATCTAAGTTAACGAACGTGCACTTGGACTATGTAAGTAACCTAGCGGGCACTTGGACAGTATAGGTTACCTAGCGGGCACTTGGACTATCTAGGTTAACGAATGGGCACTTGGACTATGTAGGTTACCTAGCGGGCACTTGGACTATCTAGGTTAGCAAACCGGAACTTGGAATATCTAGGTTACCTAGCGGGCACTTGGACTATGTAGGATCCCTATTGGACATTTGTACTACTTAGGTTAACTAGCGGGCACTTTGACTCTCTAGGTTAACTAGCGGGCACTTGGACTATGAAGGTTACCTAGCGGGCACTTGGACTATGTAGGTTATCTAGCGGGCACTTGGACTATCTAGGTTAGCAAACCGGAACTTGGAATATCTAGGTTACCTAGCGGGCACTTGGACTATGTAGGATCCCTATTGGACATTTGTACTACTTAGGTTAACTAGCGGGCACTTTTACTATCTAGGTTAACTAGCGGGCACTTGGACTATCTATGTCAACTAGCGGGCCATTGTACTATGTAGGTTAACTAGCGGGCACTTGGCCTATCTAGGTTACCTAACGGGAACTTGGACTATGTAGGTTTACTAGCGGACACTTGGACGATCTAGGTTAACTAGCGGGCACTTGGACAATGCAGGTTCCCTAGCGGGCACTATGAATATGTAGCTTCCCTAGAGGGCACTTGGACTATGTAGGTTCCCCATGGGCACTTGGACTATCTGGGTTCCCTAACGGGCACTTGGAATATGAAGATTCCCTATCGGGCACTTGGACTATGTAGGTTCCTCATTGGGCACTTGGACTATGTAGGTTCCCTATCGGGCACTTGGACTTTGTAGGTTAACTAGCGGGCCCTTGGACTATCTAGGTTAACTAGCGGGCACTTGGACTATCTAGGTTAACTAGAGGGCACTTGTACAATGCAGGTTCCCTAGCGGGCACTTTGACTATGTAGGTTCCCTAGAGGGCACTTGGACGATATATGTTCCCTATGGGCACTTGGACTATCTAGGTGCCCCAAAGGGCACTTGGAATACGTAGGTTCCCTTTCGGACACTTGGACTATGTAGGTTCCTCAGCGGGCACTTGGACTATGTAGGTTAACTAGCGGGCCTTGGACTATCTAGGTTACCTAGCGGGCACTTGGATTTTGTAGGTTCCCTAGAGGGCACTTGGACTATGTTCGTCCCTTAGCGGGCACTTGGACCATGTAGGTTCCCTATCGGGCAGTTGTACTATGTAGGTTATCTAGCGGGCCCTTAGACTATCTAGGTTACATAGCGGGCACTTGGACTATGTATGTCCCCTAGCGGGCACTTGGACTATCTAGGTTAACTAGAGGGCCCTTTGACTATGTAGGTTAACTAAGGGGCACTTGGAATATCTAGGTTAACTAGCGGACCTTGGACTATGTAGGTTAACTAGCGGGCACTTGGACGATCTAGGTTAAGTAGCGGGCACTTGGACTATCTAGGTTAACTAGCGGGCACTTGGACTATCTAGATTAACTAGCGGGCACTTGAACGATGCAGTTTCCCTAGCGGGCACTTGGACTATATAGGTAAATTATTGGGCACTTGGACTATGGAGGTTACCTAGAAGGCAATTGGACTATGGAGGTTACCTAGCGGGCACTTGGACTATCTAGGTTAGCTAACGGGTACTTGGACTATCTAGGTTACCTAGCGGGCACTTGGACTATGTAGGTTACCTAGCGGGCACTTGGACTATCTAGGTTACCTAACGGGCACTTGGACTATGCAGGTAACCTAGCGGGCACTTGAACTGTCTAAGTTACCTGCCGGCTCTTGGACTATGTAGGTTACCTAGCGGGCAATTATATTATCTAGGTTAACGAACGGGCACGTGGACTATGTAGGTAACCTCACGGGCACTTGGACTATCTAGGTTAGGTAACGGGCACTTTGACTATCTAGGTTACCTAGCGGGAACTTGGAATATGTAGGTTCCCTAGAGGGCACTTGGACTATAGGTTACCTAGTGGCCCTTGGACTATGTAGGTTACCTAGCGCGACTTGGACTATCTAAGTTAACGAACGTGCACTTGGACTATGTAGGTAACCTAGCAGGCACTTGGACAGTATAGGTTACCTAGCGGGCACTTGGACTATCTAGGTTAACGAATGGGCACTTGGACTATGTAGGTTACCTAGCGGGCACTTGGACTATCTAGGTTAGCAAACCGGAACTTGGAATATCTAGGTTACCTAGCGGGCACTTGGACTATGTAGGATCCCTATCGGACATTTGTACTACTTAGGTTAACTAGCGGGCACTTTGACTATCTAGGTTAACTAGCGGGCACTTGAACTATCTAGGTCAACTAGCGGGCCATTGTACTATGTAGGTTAACTAGCGGGCACTTGGCCTATCTAGGTTACCTAACGGGAACTTGGACTATGTAGGTTTACTAGCGGACACTTGGACGATCTAGGTTAACTAGCGGGCACTTGGACAATGCAGGTTCCCTAGCGGGCACTATGAATATGTAGCTTCCGTAGAGGGCACTTGGATTATGTAGGTTCCCTATGGGCACTTGGACTATCTGGGTTCCCTAATGGGCACTTGGAATATGAAGATTCCCTATCGGGCACTTGGACTATGTAGGTTCCTCATTGGGCACTTGGACTTTGTAGGTTAACTAGCGGGCCCTTGGACTATCTAGGTTACCTAGCGGGCACTTGGACTATGTAGGTTAACTAGAGGGCACTTGTACAATGCAGGTTCCCTAGCGGGCACTTTGACTATGTAGGTTCCCTAGAGGGCACTTGGACGATATAGGTTCCCTATGGGCACTTGGACTATCTAGGTGCCCTAATGGGCACTTGGAATACGTAGGTTCCCTTTCGGACACTTGGACTATGCAGGTTCCTCAGTGGGCACTTGGACTATGTAGGTTTACTAGCGGGCACTTGGACTATCTAGGTTACCTATCGGGCACTTGGACTATGCAGGTTCCCTAGCGGGCACTTGGACTATGTTCGTCCCTTAGCGGGCACTTGGACTATGTAGGTTCCCTATCGGGCAGTTGGACTATGTAGGTTAACTAGCGGGCCCGTAGACTATCTAGGTTACCTAGCGGGCACTTGGACTATGTACGTCCTCCAGCGGGCACTTGGACTATCTAGGTTAACTAGAGGGCCGTTGGACTATGTAGGTTAACTAGCAGGCCCTTGGACTATCTAGGTTACCTAGCGGGCACTTGGACTATCTAGTTTAACTAGAGGGCACTTGTACAATGCAGGTACCCTAGCGGGCACTTTGACTATGTAAGTTCCCTAGAGGGCACTTGGACTATATAGGTTCCCTATGGGCACTTGGACTATCTAGGTGCCCTAATGGGCACTTGGAATACGTAGGTTCCCTTTCGGACACTTGGACTATGTAGGTTCCTCAGCGGGCACTTGGACTATGTAGGTTAACTAGCGGGCACTTGGACTATCTAGGTTACCTAGCGGGCACTTGGACTATGTAGGTTCCCTAGCGGGCACTTGGACTATGTTCGTCCCTTAGCGAGCGCTTGGACTATGTAGGTTCCCTATCGGGCAGTTGGACTATGTAGGTTAACTAGCGGGCCCTTAGACTATCTAGGTTACCTAGCGGGCACTTGGACTATGTACTTCCCCTAGTGGGCACTTGGACTATCTAGGTTAACTAGAGGGCCCTTGGACTATGTAGGTTAACTAGCGGGCACTTGAAATATCTAGGTTAACTAGCGGACCTTGGACTATGTAGGTTAACTAGCGGGCACTTGGGCGATCTAGGTTAACTAGCGGGCACTTGGACGATCTAGGTTAACTAGCGGCCACTTGGACTATCTAGCTTAACTAGCGGGCACTTGGACTATCTAGATTAACTAGCGGGCACTTGGATGATGCAGGTTCCCTAGCGGGCACCTGGACTATATAGGTTAATTAGCGGGCACTTGGACTATGGAGGTTAATATCGGGCACTTGGACTGTCTAGGTTACGTAACGGGCACTTGGACTATGTAGGTTAATTAGCGGGCACTTGGACTATGTAGGTAACCTAACGGGCACTTGGACTATCTAGGTTAGGTAACGGGCACTTGGACAATCTTGGTTACCTAGCGGGAACTTGGAATATGTAGGTTACCTAGCGGGCACTTGGACTATAGTTTAACTAGCGGGCACTTGGACTATATAGGTTACCTAGCGCGACTTGGACTATCTAAGTTAAAGAACGTGCACATGGACTATATAGGTAACCTAGCGGGCACTTGGACAGTATAGGTTACCTAGCGGGCACTTGGACTATCTAGGTTAACGAATGGGCACTTGGACTATGTAGGTTACCTAGAGGGCACTTGGACTATCTAGATTAGTAAACCGGAACTTGGAATATCTAGGTTACCTAGCGGGCACTTGGACTATGTAGGTTACCTTGCGGGCACTAGGCCTATCTAGGTTACCTAACGGGAACTTGGACTATGTAGGTTTACTAGCGGACACTTGGACGATCTTGGTTAACTAGCGGGCACTTGGACAATGCAGGTTCCCTAGCGGGCACTATGAATATGTAGCTTCCCTAGAGGGCACTTGGACCATATAGGTTCCCTATGGGCACTTGGACTATCTGGGTTCCCTAACGGGCACTTGGAATATGAAGATTCCCTCTCGGGCACTTGGACTATGTAGGTTCCTCATTGGGCACTTGGACTATGTAGGTTCCCTATCGGGCACTTGGACTATGTAGGTTAACTAGCGGGCCCTTCGACTATCTAGGTTACCTAGCGGGCACTTGGACTATCTAGGTTAACTAGCGGGCACTTGTACAATGCAGGTTCCCTAGCGGGCACTTTGACTATGTAGCTTCCCTGGAGGGCACTTGGACTATATAGGTTCCCTATGTTTACTTGGACTATCTAGGTGCCCTAACGGGCACTTGGAATACGTAGGTTCCCTTTCGGACACTTGGACTATGTAGGTTCCTCAGCGGGCACTTGGACTATGTAGGTTAACTAGCGGGCACTTGGACTATCTAGGTTACCTAGCGGGCACTTGGATTTTGTAGGTTCCCTAGCGGGCACTTGGACTATGTTCGTCCCTTAGCGGGCACTTGGACTATGTAGGTTCCCTATCGGGCAGTTGTACTATGTAGGTTATCTAGCGGGCCCTTAGACTATCTAGGTTACATAGTGGGCACTTGGACTATGTATGTCACCTAGCGGGCACTTGGACTATCTAGGTTAACTAGAGGGCCCTTTGACTATGTAGGTTAACTAAGGGGCACTTGGAATATCTAGGTTAACTAGCGGACCTTGGACTATGTAGGTTAACTAGCGGGCACTTGGACGATCTAGGTTAAGTAGCGGGCACTTGGACTATCTAGGTTAACTAGCGGGCACTTGGACTATCTAGATTAACTAGCGGGCACTTGAACGATGCAGTTTCCCTAGCGGGCACTTGGACTATATAGGTAAATTATTGGGCACTTGGACTATGGAGGTTACCTAGAAGGCAATTGGACTATGGAGGTTACCTAGCGGGCACTTGGACTATCTAGGTTAGCTAACGGGTACTTGGACTATCTAGGTTACCTAGCGGGCACTTGGACTATGTAGGTTACCTAGCGGGCACTTGGACTATCTAGGTTACCTAACGGGCACTTGGACTATGCAGGTAACCTAGCGGGCATTTGAACTGTCTAAGTTACCTGCCGGCTATTGGACTATGTAGGTTACCTAGCGGGCAATTGTACTATCTAGGTTAACGAACGGGCACGTGGACTATGTAGGTAACCTCACGGGCACTTGGACTATCTAGGTTAGGTAACGGGCACTTTGACTATCTAGGTTACCTAGCGGGAACTTGGAATAGGTAGGTTACCTAGAGGGCACTTGGACTATAGGTTACCTAGTGGCCCTTGGACTATGTAGGTTACCTAGCGCGACTTGGACTATCTAAGTTAACGAACGTGCACTTGGACTATGTAGGTAACCTAGCAGGCACTTGGACAGTATAGGTTGCCTAGCGGGCACTTGGACTATCTAGGTTAACGAATGGGCACTTGGACTATGTAGGTTACCTAGCGGGCACTTGGACTATCTAGGTTAGCAAACCGGAACTTGGAATATCTAGGTTACCTAGCGGGCACATGGACTATGTAGGATCCCTATCGGACATTTGTACTACTTAGGTTAACTAGCGGGCACTTTCACTATCTAGGTTAACTAGCGGGCACTTGAACTATCTAGGTCAACTAGCGGGCCATTGTACTATGTAGGTTAACTAGTGGGCACTTGGCCTATCTAGGTTACGTAACGGGAACTTGGACTATGTAGGTTTACTAGCGGACACTTGGACGATCTAGGTTAACTAGCGGGCACTTGGACAATGCAGGTTCCCTAGCGGGCACTATGAATATGTAGCTTCCCTAGAGGGCACTTGGACTATGTAGGTTCCCTATGGGCACTTGGACTATCTGGGTTCCCTAACGGGCACTTGGAATATGAAGATTCCCTATCGGGCACTTGGACTATGTAGGTTCCTCATTGGGCACTTGGACTATGTAGGTTCCCTATCGGGCACTTGGACTTTGTAGGTTAACTAGCGGGCCCTTGGACTATCTAGGTTACCTAGCGGGCACTTGGACTATCAAGGTTAACTAGAGGGCACTTGTACAATGCAGGTTCCCTAGCGGGCACTTTGACTATGTAGGTTCCCTAGAGGGCACTTGGACGATATAGGTTCCCTATGGGCACTTGGACTATCTAGGTGCCCTAATGGGCACTTGGAATACGTAGGTTCCCTTTTGGACACTTGGACTATGCAGTTTCCTCAGTGGGCACTTGGACTATGTAGGTTTACTAGCGGGCACTTGGACTATCTAGGTTACCTATCGGGCACTTGGACTATGCAGGTTCCCTAGCGGGCACTTGGACTATGTTCGTCCCTTAGCGGGCACTTGGACTATGTAGGTTCCCTATCGGGCAGTTGTACTATGTAGGTTAACTAGCGGGCCCGTAGACTATCTAGGTTTCCTAGCGGGCACTTGGACTATGTACGTCCTCCAGCGGGCACTTGGACTATCTAGGTTAACTAGAGGGCCGTTGGACTATGTAGGTTAACTAGCAGGCCCTTGGACTATCTAGGTTACCTAGCGGGCACTTGGACTATCTAGGTTAACTAGAGGGCACTTGTACAATGCAGGTACCCTAGCGGGCACTTTGACTATGTAAGTTCCCTAGAGGGCACTTGGACTATATAGGTTCCCTATGGGCACTTGGACTATCTAGGTGCCCTAATGGGCACTTGGAATACGTAGGTTCCCTTTCGGACACTTGGACTATGTAGGTTCCTCAGCGGGCACTTGGACTATGTAGGTTAACTAGCGGGCACTTGGACTATCTAGGTTACCCAGCGGGCACTTGGACTATGTAGGTTCCCTAGCGGGCACTTGGACTATGTTCGTCCCTTAGCGAGCGCTTGGACTATGTAGGTTCCCTATCGGGCAGTTGGACTATGTAGGTTAACTAGCGGGCCCTTAGACTATCTAGGTTACCTAGCGTGCACTTGGACTATGTACTTCCCCTAGTGGGCACTTGGACTATCTAGGTTAACTAGAGGGCCCTTGGACTATGTAGGTTAAATAGCGGGCACTTGGAATATCTAGGTTAACTAGCGGACCTTGGACTATGTAGGTTAACTAGCGGGCACTTGGGCGATCTAGGTTAACTAGCGGGCACTTGGACGATCTAGGTTAACTAGCGGCCACTTGGACTATCTAGCTTAACTAGCGGGCACTTGGACTATCTAGATTAACTAGCGGTCACTTGGATGATGCAGGTTCCCTAACGGGCACTTGGACTATATAGGTTAATTAGCGGGCACTTGGACTATGGAGGTTAACTATCGGGCACTTGGACTGTCTAGGTTACCTAACGGGCACTTGGACTATGTAGGTTAATTAGCGGGCACTTGGACTATGTAGGTAACCTAACGGGCACTTGGACTATCTAGGTTAGGTAACGGGCACTTGGACAATCTTGGTTACCTAGCGGGAACTTGGAATATGTAGGTTACCTAGCGGGCACTTGGACTATAGTTTAACTAGCGGGCACTTGGACTATATAGGTTACCTAGCGCGACTTGGACTATCTAAGTTAAAGAACGTGCACATGGACTATATAGGTAACCTAGCGGGCACTTGGACAGTATAGGTTACCTAGCGGGCACTTGGACTATCTAGGTTAACGAATGGGCACTTGGACTATGTAGGTTACCTAGCGGGCACTTGGACTATCTAGATTAGTAAACCGGAACTTGGAATATCTAGGTTACCTAGCGGGCACTTGGACTATGTAGGTTACCTTGCGGGCACTAGGCCTATCTAGGTTACCTAACGGGAACTTGGACTATGTAGGTTTACTAGCGGACACTTGGACGATCTTGGTTAACTAGCGGGCACTTGGACAATGCAGGTTCCCTAGCGGGCACTATGAATATGTAGCTTCCCTAGAGGGCACTTGGACGATATAGGTTCCCTATGGGCACTTGGACTATCTGGGTTCCCTAACAGGCACTTGGAATATGAAGATTCCCTATCGGGCACTTAGACTATGTAGGTTCCTCATTGGGCACTTGGACTATGTAGGTTCCCTATCGGGCACTTGGACTATGTAGGTTAACTAGCGGGCCCTTCGACTATCTAGGTTACCTAGCGGGCACTTGGACTATCTAGGTTAACTAGCGGGCACTTGTACAATGCAGGTTCCCTAGCGGGCACTTTGACTATGTAGCTTCCCTAGAGGGCACTTGGACTATATAGGTTCCCTATGGTTACTAGGACTATCTAGGTGCCCTAACGGGCACTTGGAATACGTAGTTTCCCTTTCGGACACTTGGACTATGTAGGTTCCTCAGCGGGCACTTGGACTATGTAGGTTAACTAGCGGGCACTTGGACTATCTAGGTTACCTAGCGGGCACTTGGATTTTGTAGGTTCCCTAGCGGGCACTTGGACTATGTAGGTTCCCTATCGGGCAGTTGGACTATGTAGGTTATCTAGCGGGCCCTTAGACTATCTAGGTTACATAGCGGGCACTTGGACTATGTATGTCCCCTAGCGGGCACTTGGACTATCTAGGTTAACTAGAGGGCCCTTTGACTATGTAGGTTAACTAAGGGGCACTTGGAATATCTAGGTTAACTAGCGGACCTTGGACTATGTAGGTTAACTAGCGGGCACTTGGACGATCTAGGTTAAGTAGCGGGCACTTGGACTATCTAGGTTAACTAGCGGGCACTTGGACTATCTAGATTAACTAGCGGGCACTTGAACGATGCAGTTTCCCTAGCGGGCACTTGGACTATATAGGTAAATTAGTGGGCACTTGGACTATGGAGGTTACCTAGAAGGCAATTGGACTATGGAGGTTACCTAGCGGGCACTTGGACTATCTAGGTTAGCTAACGGGTACTTGGACTATCTAGGTTACCTAGCGGGCACTTGGACTATGTAGGTTACCTAGCGGGCACTTGGACTATCTAGGTTACCTAACGGGCACTTGGACTATGCAGGTAACCTAGCGGGCACTTGAACTGTCTAAGTTACCTGCCGGCTCTTGGACTATGTAGGTTACCTAGCGGGCAATTGTACTATCTAGGTTAACGAACGGGCACGTGGACTATGTAGGTAACCTCACGGGCACTTGGACTATCTAGGTTAGGTAACGGGCACTTTGACTATCTAGGTTACCTAGCGGGAACTTGGAATATGTAGGTTCCCTAGAGGGCACTTGGACTATAGGTTACCTAGTGGCCCTTGGACTATGTAGGTTACCTAGCGCGACTTGGACTATCTAAGTTAACGAACGTGCACTTGGACTATGTAGGTAACCTAGCAGGCACTTTTACAGTATAGGTTACCTAGCGGGCACTTGGACTATCTAGGTTAACGAATGGGCACTTGGAATATGTAGGTTACCTAGCGGGCACTTGGACTATCTAGGTTAGCAAACCGGAACTTGGAATATCTAGGTTACCTAGCGGGCACATGGACTATGTAGGATCCCTATCGGACATTGTACTACTTAGGTTAACTAGCGGGCACTTTGACTATCTAGGTTAACTAGCGGGCACTTGAACTATCTAGGTCAACTAGCGGGCCATTGTACTATGTAGGTTAACTAGCGGGCACTTGGCCTATCTAGGTTACCTAACGGGAACTTGGACTATGTAGGTTTACCAGCGGACACTTGGACGATCTAGGTTAACTAGCGGGCACTTGGACAATGCAGGTTCCCTAGCGGGCACTATGAATATGTAGCTTCCCTAGAGGGCACTTGGACTATGTAGGTTCCCTATGGGCACTTGGACTATCTGGGTTCCCTAACGGGCACTTGGAATATGAAGATTCCCTATCGGGCACTTGGACTATGTAGGTTTCTCATTGGGCACTTGGACTATGTAGGTTCCCTATCGGGCACTTGGACTTTGTAGGTTAACTAGCGGGCCCTTGGACTATCTAGGTTACCTAGCGGGCACTTGGACTATCTAGGTTAACTAGAGGTCACTTGTACAATGCAGGTTCCCTAGCGGGCACTTTGACTATGTAGGTTCCCTAGAGGGCACTTGGACGATATAGGTTCCCTATGGGCACTTGGACTATCTAGGTGCCCTAATGGGCACTTGGAATACGTAGGTTCCCTTTCGGACACTTGGACTATGCAGGTTCCTCAGTGGGCACTTGGACTATGTAGGTTTACTAGCGGGCACTTGGACTATCTAGGTTACCTATCGGGCACTTTGACTATGCAGGTTCCCTAGCGGGCACTTGGACTATGTTCGTCCCTTAGAGGGCACTTGGACTATGTAGGTTCCCTATCGGGCAGTTGTACTATGTAGGTTAACTAGCGGGCCCGTAGACTATCTAGGTTACCTAGCGGGCACTTGAACTATGTACGTCCTCCAGCGGGGACTTGGACTATCTAGGTTAACTAGAGGGGCGTTGGACTATGTAGGTTAACTAGCAGGCCCTTGGACTATCTAGGTTACCTAGCGGGCACTTGGACTATCTAGGTTAACTAGAGGGCACTTGTACAATGCAGGTTCCCTAGCGGGCACTTGGACTATATAGGTTAATTAGCGGGCACTTGGACTATGGAGGTTAACTACCGGGCACTTGGACTGTCTAGGTTACCTAACGGGCACTTGGACTATGTAGGTTAATTAGCGGGCACTTGGACTATGTAGGTAACCTAACGGGCACTTGGACTATCTAGGTTAGGTAACGGGCACTTGGACAATCTTGGTTACCTAGCGGGAACTTGGAATATGCAGGTTACCTAGCGGGCACTTGGACTATAGTTTAACTAGCGGGCACTTGGACTATATAGGTTACCTAACGCGACTTGGACTATCTAAGTTAAAGAACGTGCACATGGACTATATAGGTAACCTAGCGCGCACTTGGATAGTATAGGTTACCTAGCGGGCACTTGGACTATTTAGGTTAACGAATGGGCACTTGGACTATGTAGGTTACCTAGAGGGCACTTGGACTATCTAGATTAGTAAACCGGAACTTGGAATATCTAGGTTACCTAGCGGGCACTTGGACTATGTAGGTTACCTTGCGGGCACTTGGCCTATCTAGGTTACCTAACGGGAACTTGGACTATGTAGGTTTACTAGCGGACACTTGGACGATCTTGGTTAACTAGCGGGCACTTGGACAATGCAGGTTCCCTAGCGGGCACTATGAATATGTAGCTTCCCTAGAGGGCACTTGGACCATATAGGTTCCCTATGGGCACTTGGACTATCTGGGTTCCCTAACGGGCACTTGGAATATGAAGATTCCCTCTCGGGCACTTGGACTATGTAGGTTCCTCATTGGGCACTTGGACTATGTAGGTTCCCTATCGGGCACTTGGACTATGTAGGTTAACTAGCGGGCCCTTCGACTATCTAGGTTACCTAGCGGGCACTTGGACTATCTAGGTTAACTAGCGGGCACTTGTACAATGCAGGTTCCCTAGCGGGCACTTTGACTATGTAGCTTCCCTAGAGGGCACTTGGACTATATAGGTTCCCTATGGTTACTTGGACTATCTAGGTGCCCTAACGGGCACTTGGAATACGTAGTTTCCCTTTCGGACACTTGGACTATGTAGGTTCCTCAGCGGGCACTTGGACTATGTAGGTTAACTAGCGGGCACTTGGACTATCTAGGTTACCTAGCGGGCACTTGGATTTTGTAGGTTCCCTAGCGGGCACTTGGACTATGTAGGTTCCCTATCGGGCAGTTGGACTATGTAGGTTATCTAGCGGGCCCTTAGACTATCTAGGTTACATAGCGGGCACTTGGACTATGTATGTCCCCTAGCGGGCACTTGGACTATCTAGGTTAACTAGAGGGCCCTTTGACTATGTAGGTTAACTAAGGGGCACTTGGAATATCTAGGTTAACTAGCGGACCTTGGACTATGTAGGTTAACTAGCGGGCACTTGGACGATCTAGGTTAAGTAGCGGGCACTTGGACTATCTAGGTTAACTAGCGGGCACTTGGACTATCTAGATTAACTAGCGGGCACTTGAACGATGCAGTTTCCCTAGCGGGCACTTGGACTATATAGGTAAATTAGTGGGCACTTGGACTATGGAGGTTACCTAGAAGGCAATTGGACTATGGAGGTTACCTAGCGGGCACTTGGACTATCTAGGTTAGCTAACGGGTACTTGGACTATCTAGGTTACCTAGCGGGCACTTGGACTATGTAGGTTACCTAGCGGGCACTTGGACTATCTAGGTTACCTAACGGGCACTTGGACTATGCAGGTAACCTAGCGGGCACTTGAACTGTCTAAGTTATCTGCCGGCTCTTGGACTATGTAGGTTACCTAGCGGGCAATTGTACTATCTAGGTTAACGAACGGGCACGTGGACTATGTAGGTAACCTCACGGGCACTTGGACTATCTAGGTTAGGTAACGGGCACTTTGACTATCTAGGTTACCTAGCGGGAACTTGGAATATGTAGGTTCCCTAGAGGGCACTTGGACTATAGGTTACCTAGTGGCCCTTGGACTATGTAGGTTACCTAGCGCGACTTGGACTATCTAAGTTAACGAACGTGCACTTGGACTATGTAGGTAACCTAGCAGGCACTTTTACAGTATAGGTTACCTAGCGGGCACTTGGACTATCTAGGTTAACGAATGGGCACTTGGAATATGTAGGTTACCTAGCGGGCACTTGGACTATCTAGGTTAGCAAACCGGAACTTGGAATATCTAGGTTACCTAGCGGGCACATGGACTATGTAGGATCCCTATCGGACATTGTACTACTTAGGTTAACTAGCGGGCACTTTGACTATCTAGGTTAACTAGCGGGCACTTGAACTATCTAGGTCAACTAGCGGGCCATTGTACTATGTAGGTTAACTAGCGGGCACTTGGCCTATCTAGGTTACCTAACGGGAACTTGGACTATGTAGGTTTACCAGCGGACACTTGGACGATCTAGGTTAACTAGCGGGCACTTGGACAATGCAGGTTCCCTAGCGGGCACTATGAATATGTAGCTTCCCTAGAGGGCACTTGGACTATGTAGGTTCCCTATGGGCACTTGGACTATCTGGGTTCCCTAACGGGCACTTGGAATATGAAGATTCCCTATCGGGCACTTGGACTATGTAGGTTTCTCATTGGGCACTTGGACTATGTAGGTTCCCTATCGGGCACTTGGACTTTGTAGGTTAACTAGCGGGCCCTTGGACTATCTAGGTTACCTAGCGGGCACTTGGACTATCTAGGTTAACTAGAGGTCACTTGTACAATGCAGGTTCCCTAGCGGGCACTTTGACTATGTAGGTTCCCTAGAGGGCACTTGGACGATATAGGTTCCCTATGGGCACTTGGACTATCTAGGTGCCCTAATGGGCACTTGGAATACGTAGGTTCCCTTTCGGACACTTGGACTATGCAGGTTCCTCAGTGGGCACTTGGACTATGTAGGTTTACTAGCGGGCACTTGGACTATCTAGGTTACCTATCGGGCACTTTGACTATGCAGGTTCCCTAGCGGGCACTTGGACTATGTTCGTCCCTTAGAGGGCACTTGGACTATGTAGGTTCCCTATCGGGCAGTTGTACTATGTAGGTTAACTAGCGGGCCCGTAGACTATCTAGGTTACCTAGCGGGCACTTGAACTATGTACGTCCTCCAGCGGGGACTTGGACTATCTAGGTTAACTAGAGGGGCGTTGGACTATGTAGGTTAACTAGCAGGCCCTTGGACTATCTAGGTTACCTAGCGGGCACTTGGACTATCTAGGTTAACTAGAGGGCACTTGTACAATGCAGGTTCCCTAGCGGGCACTTGGACTATATAGGTTAATTAGCGGGCACTTGGACTATGGAGGTTAACTACCGGGCACTTGGACTGTCTAGGTTACCTAACGGGCACTTGGACTATGTAGGTTAATTAGCGGGCACTTGGACTATGTAGGTAACCTAACGGGCACTTGGACTATCTAGGTTAGGTAACGGGCACTTGGACAATCTTGGTTACCTAGCGGGAACTTGGAATATGCAGGTTACCTAGCGGGCACTTGGACTATAGTTTAACTAGCGGGCACTTGGACTATATAGGTTACCTAACGCGACTTGGACTATCTAAGTTAAAGAACGTGCACATGGACTATATAGGTAACCTAGCGGGCACTTGGATAGTATAGGTTACCTAGCGGGCACTTGGACTATTTAGGTTAACGAATGGGCACTTGGACTATGTAGGTTACCTAGAGGGCACTTGGACTATCTAGATTAGTAAACCGGAACTTGGAATATCTAGGTTACCTAGCGGGCACTTGGACTATGTAGGTTACCTTGCGGGCACTTGGCCTATCTAGGTTACCTAACGGGAACTTGGACTATGTAGGTTTACTAGCGGACACTTGGACGATCTTGGTTAACTAGCGGGCACTTGGACAATGCAGGTTCCCTAGCGGGCACTATGAATATGTAGCTTCCCTAGAGGGCACTTGGACCATATAGGTTCCCTATGGGCACTTGGACTATCTGGGTTCCCTAACGGGCACTTGGAATATGAAGATTCCCTCTCGGGCACTTGGACTATGTAGGTTCCTCATTGGGCACTTGGACTATGTAGGTTCCCTATCGGGCACTTGGACTATGTAGGTTAACTAGCGGGCCCTTGGACTATCTAGGTTACCTAGCGGGCACTTGGACTATCTAGGTTAACTAGCGGGCACTTGTACAATGCAGGTTCCCTAGCGGGCACTTTGACTATGTAGCTTCCCTGGAGGGCACTTGGACTATATAGGTTCCCTATGGTTACTTGGACTATCTAGGTGCCCTAACGGGCACTTGGAATACGTAGGTTCCCTTTCGGACACTTGGACTATGTAGGTTCCTCAGCGGGCACTTGGACTATGTAGGTTAACTAGCGGGCACTTGGACTATCTAGGTTACCTAGCGGGCACTTGGATTTTGTAGGTTCCCTAGCGGGCACTTGGACTATGTTCGTCCCTTAGCGGGCACTTGGACTATGTAGGTTCCCTATCGGGCAGTTGTACTATGTAGGTTATCTAGCGGGCCCTTAGACTATCTAGGTTACATAGTGGGCACTTGGACTATGTATGTCCCCTAGCGGGCACTTGGACTATCTAGGTTAACTAGAGGGCCCTTTGACTATGTAGGTTAACTAAGGGGCACTTGGAATATCTAGGTTAACTAGCGGACCTTGGACTATGTAGGTTAACTAGCGGGCACTTGGACGATCTAGGTTAAGTAGCGGGCACTTGGACGATCTAGGTTAACTAGCGGGCACTTGGACTATCTAGATTAACTAGCGGGCACTTGAACGATGCAGTTTCCCTAGCGGGCACTTGGACTATATAGGTAAATTATTGGGCACTTGGACTATGGAGGTTACCTAGAAGGCAATTGGACTATGGAGGTTACCTAGCGGGCACTTGGACTATCTAGGTTAGCTAACGGGTACTTGGACTATCTAGGTTACCTAGCGGGCACTTGGACTATGTAGGTTACCTAGCGGGCACTTGGACTATCTAGGTTACCTTACGGGCACTTGGACTATGCAGGTAACCTAGCGGGCACTTGAAATGTCTAAGTTACCTGCCGGCTATTGGACTATGTAGGTTACCTAGCGGGCAATTGTACTATCTAGGTTAACGAACGGGCACGTGGACTATGTAGGTAACCTCACGGGCACTTGGACTATCTAGGTTAGGTAACGGGCACTTTGACTATCTAGGTTACCTAGCGGGAACTTGGAATATGTAGGTTACCTAGAGGGCACTTGGACTATAGGTTACCTAGTGGCCCTTGGACTATGTAGGTTACCTAGCGCGACTTGGACTATCTAAGTTAACGAACGTGCACTTGGACTATGTAGGTAACCTAGCAGGCAATTGGACAGTATAGGTTACCTAGCGGGCACTAGGACTATCTAGGTTAACGAATGGGCACTTGGACTATGTAGGTTACCTAGCGGGCACTTGGACTATCTAGGTTAGCAAACCGGAACTTGGAATATCTACGTTACCTAGCGGGCACATGGACTATGTAGGATCCCTATCGGACATTTGTACTACTTAGGTTAACTAGCGGGCACTTTCACTATCTAGGTTAACTAGCGGGCACTTGAACTATCTAGGTCAACTAGTGGGCCATTGTACTATGTAGGTTAACTAGTGGGCACTTGGCCTATCTAGGTTACATAACGGGAACTTGGACTATGTAGGTTTACTAGCGGACACTTGGACGATCTAGGTTAACTAGCGGGCACTTGGACAATGCAGGTTCCCTAGCGGGCACTATGAATATGTAGCTTCCCTAGAGGGCACTTGGACTATGTAGGTTCCCTATGGGCACTTGGACTATCTGGGTTCCCTAACGGGCACTTGGAATATGAAGATTCCCTTTCGGGCACTTGGACTATGTAGGTTCCTCATTGGGCACTTGGACTATGTAGGTTCCCTATCGGGCACTTGGACTTTGTAGGTTAACTAGCGGGCCCTTGGACTATCTAGGTTACCTAGCGGGCACTTGGACTATCTAGGTTAACGAATGGGCACTTGGACTATGTAGGTTACCTAGCGGGCACTTGGACTATCTAGGTTAGCAAACCGGAACTTGGAATATCTAGGTTACCTAGCGGGCACATGGACTATGTAGGATCCCTATCGGACATTTGTACTACTTAGGTTAACTAGCGGGCACTTTCACTATCTAGGTTAACTAGCGGGCACTTGAACTATCTAGGTCAACTAGCGGGCCATTGTACTATGTAGGTTAACTAGTGGGCACTTGGCCTATCTAGGTTACGTAACGGGAACTTGGACTATGTAGGTTTACTAGCGGACACTTGGACGATCTAGGTTAACTAGCGGGCACTTGGATAATGCAGGTTCCCTAGCGGGCACTATGAATATGTAGCTTCCCTAGAGGGCACTTGGACTATGTAGGTTCCCTATGGGCACTTGGACTATCTGGGTTCCCTAACGGGCACTTGGAATATGAAGATTCCCTATCGGGCACTTGGACTATGTAGGTTCCTCATTGGGCACTTGGACTATGTAGGTTCCCTATCGGGCACTTGGACTTTGTAGGTTAACTAGCGGGCCCTTGGACTATCTAGGTTACCTAGCGGGCACTTGGACTATCAAGGTTAACTAGAGGGCACTTGTACAATGCAGGTTCCCTAGCGGGCACTTTGACTATGTAGGTTCCCTAGAGGGCACTTGGACGATATAGGTTCCCTATGGGCACTTGGACTATCTAGGTGCCCTAATGGGCACTTGGAATACGTAGGTTCCCTTTCGGACACTTGGACTATGCAGTTTCCTCAGTGGGCACTTGGACTATGTAGGTTTACTAGCGGGCACTTGGACTATCTAGATTACCTATCGGGCACTTGGACTATGCAGGTTCCCTAGCGGGCACTTGGACTATGTTCGTCCCTTAGCGGGCACTTGGACTATGTAGGTTCCCTATCGGGCAGTTGGACTATGTAGGTTAACTAGCGGGCCCGTAGACTATCTAGGTTACCTAGCGGGCACTTGGACTATGTACGTCCTCCAGCGGGCACTTGGACGATCTAGGTTAACTAGCGGCCACTTGGACTATCTAGCTTAACTAGCGGGCACTTGGACTATCTAGATTAACTAGCGGGCACTTGGATGATGCAGGTTCCCTAGCGGGCACTTGGACTATATAGGTTAATTAGCGGGCACTTGGACTATGGAGGTTAATATCGGGCACTTGGACTGTCTAGGTTACGTAACGGGCACTTGGACTAGTAGGTTAATTAGCGGGCACTTGGACTATGTAGGTAACCTAACGGGCACTTGGACTATCTAGGTTAGGTAACGGGCACTTGGACAATCTTGGTTACCTAGCGGGAACTTGGAATATGTAGGTTACCTAGCGGGCACTTGGACTATAGTTTAACTAGCGGGCACTTGGACTATATAGGTTACCTAGCGCGACTTGGACTATCTAAGTTAAAGAACGTGCACATGGACTATATAGGTAACCTAGCGGGCACTTGGACAGTATAGGTTACCTAGCGAGCACTTGGACTATCTAGGTTAACGAATGGGCACTTGGACTATGTAGGTTACCTAGAGGGCACTTGGACTATCTAGATTAGTAAACCGGAACTTGGAATATCTAGGTTACCTAGCGGGCACTTGGACTATGTAGGTTACCTTGCGGGCACTAGGCCTATCTAGGTTACCTAACGGGAACTTGGACTATGTAGGTTTACTAGCGGACACTTGGACGATCTTGGTTAACTAGCGGGCACTTGGACAATGCAGGTTCCCTAGCGGGCACTATGAATATGTAGCTTCCCTAGAGGGCACTTGGACCATATAGGTTCCCTATGGGCACTTGGACTATCTGGGTTCCCTAACGGGCACTTGGAATATGAAGATTCCCTCTCGGGCACTTGGACAATGTAGGTTCCTCATTGGGCACTTGGACTATGTAGGTTCCCTATCGGGCACTTGGACTATGTAGGTTAACTAGCGGGCCCTTCGACTATCTAGGTTACCTAGCGGGCACTTGGACTATCTAGGTTAACTAGCGGGCACTTGTACAATGCAGGTTCCCTAGCGGGCACTTTGACTATGTAGCTTCCCTGGAGGGCACTTGGACTATATAGGTTCCCTATGGTTACTTGGACTATCTAGGTGCCCTAACGGGCACTTGGAATACGTAGGTTCCCTTTCGGACACTTGGACTATGTAGGTTCCTCAGCGGGCACTTGGACTATGTAGGTTAACTAGCGGGCACTTGGACTATCTAGGTTACCTAGCGGGCACTTGGATTTTGTAGGTTCCCTAGCGGGCACTTGGACTATGTTCGTCCCTTAGCGGGCACTTGGACTATGTAGGTTCCCTATCGGGCAGTTGTACTATGTAGGTTATCTAGCGGGCCCTTAGACTATCTAGGTTACATAGTGGGCACTTGGACTATGTATGTCACCTAGCGGGCACTTGGACTATCTAGGTTAACTAGAGGGCCCTTTGACTATGTAGGTTAACTAAGGGGCACTTGGAATATCTAGGTTAACTAGCGGACCTTGGACTATGTAGGTTAACTAGCGGGCACTTGGACGATCTAGGTTAAGTAGCGGGCACTTGGACTATCTAGGTTAACTAGCGGGCACTTGGACTATCTAGATTAACTAGCGGGCACTTGAACGATGCAGTTTCCCTAGCGGGCACTTGGACTATATAGGTAAATTATTGGGCACTTGGACTATGGAGGTTACCTAGAAGGCAATTGGACTATGGAGGTTACCTAGCGGGCACTTGGACTATCTAGGTTAGCTAACGGGTACTTGGACTATCTAGGTTACCTAGCGGGCACTTGGACTATGTAGGTTACCTAGCGGGCACTTGGACTATCTAGGTTACCTAACGGGCACTTGGACTATGCAGGTAACCTAGCGGGCATTTGAACTGTCTAAGTTACCTGCCGGCTATTGGACTATGTAGGTTACCTAGCGGGCAATTGTACTATCTAGGTTAACGAACGGGCACGTGGACTATGTAGGTAACCTCACGGGCACTTGGACTATCTAGGTTAGGTAACGGGCACTTTGACTATCTAGGTTACCTAGCGGGAACTTGGAATAGGTAGGTTACCTAGAGGGCACTTGGACTATAGGTTACCTAGTGGCCCTTGGACTATGTAGGTTACCTAGCGCGACTTGGACTATCTAAGTTAACGAACGTGCACTTGGACTATGTAGGTAACCTAGCAGGCACTTGGACAGTATAGGTTACCTAGCGGGCACTTGGACTATCTAGGTTAACGAATGGGCACTTGGACTATGTAGGTTACCTAGCGGGCACTTGGACTATCTAGGTTAGCAAACCGGAACTTGGAATATCTAGGTTACCTAGCGGGCACATGGACTATGTAGGATCCCTATCGGACATTTGTACTACTTAGGTTAACTAGCGGGCACTTTCACTATCTAGGTTAACTAGCGGGCACTTGAACTATCTAGGTCAACTAGCGGGCCATTGTACTATGTAGGTTAACTAGTGGGCACTTGGCCTATCTAGGTTACGTAACGGGAACTTGGACTATGTAGGTTTACTAGCGGACACTTGGACTATCTAGGTTAACTAGCGGGCACTTGGACAATGCAGGTTCCCTAGCGGGCACTATGAATATGTAGCTTCCCTAGAGGGCACTTGGACTATGTAGGTTCCCTATGGGCACTTGGACTATCTGGGTTCCCTAACGGGCACTTGGAATATGAAGATTCCCTATCGGGCACTTGGACTATGTAGGTTCCTCATTGGGCACTTGGACTATGTAGGTTCCCTATCGGGCACTTGGACTTTGTAGGTTAACTAGCGGGCCCTTGGACTATCTAGGTTACCTAGCGGGCACTTGGACTATCAAGGTTAACTAGAGGGCACTTGTACAATGCAGGTTCCCTAGCGGGCACTTTGACTATGTAGGTTCCCTAGAGGGCACTTGGACGATATAGGTTCCCTATGGGCACTTGGACTATCTAGGTGCCCTAATGGGCACTTGGAATACGTAGGTTCCCTTTTGGACACTTGGACTATGCAGTTTCCTCAGTGGGCACTTGGACTATGTAGGTTTACTAGCGGGCACTTGGACTATCTAGGTTACCTATCGGGCACTTGGACTATGCAGGTTCCCTAGCGGGCACTTGGACTATGTTCGTCCCTTAGCGGGCACTAGGACTATGTAGGTTCCCTATCGGGCAGTTGTACTATGTAGGTTAACTAGCGGGCCCGTAGACTATCTAGGTTTCCTAGCGGGCACTTGGACTATGTACGTCCTCCAGCGGGCACTTGGACTATCTAGGTTAACTAGAGGGCCGTTGGACTATGTAGGTTAACTAGCAGGCCCTTGGACTATCTAGGTTACCTAGCGGGCACTTGGACTATCTAGGTTAACTAGAGGGCACTTGTACAATGCAGGTACCCTAGCGGGCACTTTGACTATGTAAGTTCCCTAGAGGGCACTTGGACTATATAGGTTCCCTATGGGCACTTGGACTATCTGGGTGCCCTAATGGGCACTTGGAATACGTAGGTTCCCTTTCGGACACTTGGACTATGTAGGTTCCTCAGCGGGCACTTGGACTATGTAGGTTAACTAGCGGGCACTTGGACTATCTAGGTTACCCAGCGGGCACTTGGACTATGTAGGTTCCCTAGCGGGCACTTGGACTATGTTCGTCCCTTAGCGAGCGCTTGGACTATGTAGGTTCCCTATCGGGCAGTTGGACTATGTAGGTTAACTAGCGGGCCCTTAGACTATCTAGGTTACCTAGCGTGCACTTGGACTATGTACTTCCCCTAGTGGGCACTTGGACTATCTAGGTTAACTAGAGGGCCCTTGGACTATGTAGGTTAAATAGCGGGCACTTGGAATATCTAGGTTAACTAGCGGACCTTGGACTATGTAGGTTAACTAGCGGGCACTTGGGCGATCTAGGTTAACTAGCGGGCACTTGGACGATCTAGGTTAACTAGCGGCCACTTGGACTATCTAGCTTAACTAGCGGGCACTTGGACTATCTAGATTAACTAGCGGGCACTTGGATGATGCAGGTTCCCTAACGGGCACTTGGACTATATAGGTTAATTAGCGGGCACTTGGACTATGGAGGTTAACTATCGGGCACTTGGACTGTCTAGGTTACCTAACGGGCACTTGGACTATGTAGGTTAATTAGCGGGCACTTGGACTATGTAGGTAACCTAACGGGCACTTGGACTATCTAGGTTAGGTAACGGGCACTTGGACAATCTTGGTTACCTAGCGGGAACTTGGAATATGTAGGTTACCTAGCGGGCACTTGGACTATAGTTTAACTAGCGGGCACTTGGACTATATAGGTTACCTAGCGCGACTTGGACTATCTAAGTTAAAGAACGTGCACATGGACTATATAGGTAACCTAGCGGGCACTTGGACAGTATAGGTTACCTAGCGGGCACTTGGACTATCTAGGTTAACGAATGGGCACTTGGACTATGTAGGTTACCTAGCGGGCACTTGGACTATCTAGATTAGTAAACCGGAACTTGGAATATCTAGGTTACCTAGCGGGCACTTGGACTATGTAGGTTACCTTGCGGGCACTAGGCCTATCTAGGTTACCTAACGGGAACTTGGACTATGTAGGTTTACTAGCGGACACTTGGACGATCTTGGTTAACTAGCGGGCACTTGGACAATGCAGGTTCCCTAGCGGGCACTATGAATATGTAGCTTCCCTAGAGGGCACTTGGACGATATAGGTTCCCTATGGGCACTTGGACTATCTGGGTTCCCTAACAGGCACTTGGAATATGAAGATTCCCTATCGGGCACTTAGACTATGTAGGTTCCTCATTGGGCACTTGGACTATGTAGGTTCCCTATCGGGCACTTGGACTATGTAGGTTAACTAGCGGGCCCTTCGACTATCTAGGTTACCTAGCGGGCACTTGGACTATCTAGGTTAACTAGCGGGCACTTGTACAATGCAGGTTCCCTAGCGGGCACTTTGACTATGTAGCTTCCCTGGAGGGCACTTGGACTATATAGGTTCCCTATGGTTACTTGGACTATCTAGGTGCCCTAACGGGCACTTGGAATACGTAGGTTCCCTTTCGGACACTTGGACTATGTAGGTTCCTCAGCGGGCACTTGGACTATGTAGGTTAACTAGCGGGCACTTGGACTATCTAGGTTACCTAGCGGGCACTTGGATTTTGTAGGTTCCCTAGCGGGCACTTGGACTATGTTCGTCCCTTAGCGGGCACTTGGACTATGTAGGTTCCCTATCGGGCAGTTGTACTATGTAGGTTATCTAGCGGGCCCTTAGACTATCTAGGTTACATAGTGGGCACTTGGACTATGTATGTCACCTAGCGGGCACTTGGACTATCTAGGTTAACTAGAGGGCCCTTTGACTATGTAGGTTAACTAAGGGGCACTTGGAATATCTAGGTTAACTAGCGGACCTTGGACTATGTAGGTTAACTAGCGGGCACTTGGACGATCTAGGTTAAGTAGCGGGCACTTGGACTATCTAGGTTAACTAGCGGGCACTTGGACTATCTAGATTAACTAGCGGGCACTTGAACGATGCAGTTTCCCTAGCGGGCACTTGGACTATATAGGTAAATTATTGGGCACTTGGACTATGGAGGTTACCTAGAAGGCAATTGGACTATGGAGGTTACCTAGCGGGCACTTGGACTATCTAGGTTAGCTAACGGGTACTTGGACTATCTAGGTTACCTAGCGGGCACTTGGACTATGTAGGTTACCTAGCGGGCACTTGGACTATCTAGGTTACCTAACGGGCACTTGGACTATGCAGGTAACCTAGCGGGCATTTGAACTGTCTAAGTTACCTGCCGGCTATTGGACTATGTAGGTTACCTAGCGGGCAATTGTACTATCTAGGTTAACGAACGGGCACGTGGACTATGTAGGTAACCTCACGGGCACTTGGACTATCTAGGTTAGGTAACGGGCACTTTGACTATCTAGGTTACCTAGCGGGAACTTGGAATAGGTAGGTTACCTAGAGGGCACTTGGACTATAGGTTACCTAGTGGCCCTTGGACTATGTAGGTTACCTAGCGCGACTTGGACTATCTAAGTTAACGAACGTGCACTTGGACTATGTAGGTAACCTAGCAGGCACTTGGACAGTATAGGTTACCTAGCGGGCACTTGGACTATCTAGGTTAACGAATGGGCACTTGGACTATGTAGGTTACCTAGCGGGCACTTGGACTATCTAGGTTAGCAAACCGGAACTTGGAATATCTAGGTTACCTAGCGGGCACATGGACTATGTAGGATCCCTATCGGACATTTGTACTACTTAGGTTAACTAGCGGGCACTTTCACTATCTAGGTTAACTAGCGGGCACTTGAACTATCTAGGTCAACTAGCGGGCCATTGTACTATGTAGGTTAACTAGTGGGCACTTGGCCTATCTAGGTTACGTAACGGGAACTTGGACTATGTAGGTTTACTAGCGGACACTTGGACTATCTAGGTTAACTAGCGGGCACTTGGACAATGCAGGTTCCCTAGCGGGCACTATGAATATGTAGCTTCCCTAGAGGGCACTTGGACTATGTAGGTTCCCTATGGGCACTTGGACTATCTGGGTTCCCTAACGGGCACTTGGAATATGAAGATTCCCTATCGGGCACTTGGACTATGTAGGTTCCTCATTGGGCACTTGGACTATGTAGGTTCCCTATCGGGCACTTGGACTTTGTAGGTTAACTAGCGGGCCCTTGGACTATCTAGGTTACCTAGCGGGCACTTGGACTATCAAGGTTAACTAGAGGGCACTTGTACAATGCAGGTTCCCTAGCGGGCACTTTGACTATGTAGGTTCCCTAGAGGGCACTTGGACGATATAGGTTCCCTATGGGCACTTGGACTATCTAGGTGCCCTAATGGGCACTTGGAATACGTAGGTTCCCTTTTGGACACTTGGACTATGCAGTTTCCTCAGTGGGCACTTGGACTATGTAGGTTTACTAGCGGGCACTTGGACTATCTAGGTTACCTATCGGGCACTTGGACTATGCAGGTTCCCTAGCGGGCACTTGGACTATGTTCGTCCCTTAGCGGGCACTTGGACTATGTAGGTTCCCTATCGGGCAGTTGTACTATGTAGGTTAACTAGCGGGCCCGTAGACTATCTAGGTTTCCTAGCGGGCACTTGGACTATGTACGTCCTCCAGCGGGCACTTGGACTATCTAGGTTAACTAGAGGGCCGTTGGACTATGTAGGTTAACTAGCAGGCCCTTGGACTATCTAGGTTACCTAGCGGGCACTTGGACTATCTAGGTTAACTAGAGGGCACTTGTACAATGCAGGTACCCTAGCGGGCACTTTGACTATGTAAGTTCCCTAGAGGGCACTTGGACTATATAGGTTCCCTATGGGCACTTGGACTATCTGGGTGCCCTAATGGGCACTTGGAATACGTAGGTTCCCTTTCGGACACTTGGACTATGTAGGTTCCTCAGCGGGCACTTGGACTATGTAGGTTAACTAGCGGGCACTTGGACTATCTAGGTTACCCAGCGGGCACTTGGACTATGTAGGTTCCCTAGCGGGCACTTGGACTATGTTCGTCCCTTAGCGAGCGCTTGGACTATGTAGGTTCCCTATCGGGCAGTTGGACTATGTAGGTTAACTAGCGGGCCCTTAGACTATCTAGGTTACCTAGCGTGCACTTGGACTATGTACTTCCCCTAGTGGGCACTTGGACTATCTAGGTTAACTAGAGGGCCCTTGGACTATGTAGGTTAAATAGCGGGCACTTGGAATATCTAGGTTAACTAGCGGACCTTGGACTATGTAGGTTAACTAGCGGGCACTTGGGCGATCTAGGTTAACTAGCGGGCACTTGGACGATCTAGGTTAACTAGCGGCCACTTGGACTATCTAGCTTAACTAGCGGGCACTTGGACTATCTAGATTAACTAGCGGGCACTTGGATGATGCAGGTTCCCTAACGGGCACTTGGACTATATAGGTTAATTAGCGGGCACTTGGACTATGGAGGTTAACTATCGGGCACGTGGACTGTCTAGGTTACCTAACGGGCACTTGGACTATGTAGGTTAATTAGCGGGCACTTGGACTATGTAGGTAACCTAACGGGCACTTGGACTATCTAGGTTAGGTAACGGGCACTTGGACAATCTTGGTTACCTAGCGGGAACTTGGAATATGTAGGTTACCTAGCGGGCACTTGGACTATAGTTTAACTAGCGGGCACTTGGACTATATAGGTTACCTAGCGCGACTTGGACTATCTAAGTTAAAGAACGTGCACATGGACTATATAGGTAACCTAGCGGGCACTTGGACAGTATAGGTTACCTAGCGGGCACTTGGACTATCTAGGTTAACGAATGGGCACTTGGACTATGTAGGTTACCTAGCGGGCACTTGGACTATCTAGATTAGTAAACCGGAACTTGGAATATCTAGGTTACCTAGCGGGCACTTGGACTATGTAGGTTACCTTGCGGGCACTAGGCCTATCTAGGTTACCTAACGGGAACTTGGACTATGTAGGTTTACTAGCGGACACTTGGACGATCTTGGTTAACTAGCGGGCACTTGGACAATGCAGGTTCCCTAGCGGGCACTATGAATATGTAGCTTCCCTAGAGGGCACTTGGACGATATAGGTTCCCTATGGGCACTTGGACTATCTGGGTTCCCTAACAGGCACTTGGAATATGAAGATTCCCTATCGGGCACTTAGACTATGTAGGTTCCTCATTGGGCACTTGGACTATGTAGGTTCCCTATCGGGCACTTGGACTATGTAGGTTAACTAGCGGGCCCTTCGACTATCTAGGTTACCTAGCGGGCACTTGGACTATCTAGGTTAACTAGCGGGCACTTGTACAATGCAGGTTCCCTAGCGGGCACTTTGACTATGTAGCTTCCCTAGAGGGCACTTGGACTATATAGGTTCCCTATGGTTACTTGGACTATCTAGGTGCCCTAACGGGCACTTGGAATACGTAGTTTCCCTTTCGGACACTTGGACTATGTAGGTTCCTCAGCGGGCACTTGGACTATGTAGGTTAACTAGCGGGCACTTGGACTATCTAGGTTACCTAGCGGGCACTTGGATTTTGTAGGTTCCCTAGCGGGCACTTGGACTATGTAGGTTCCCTATCGGGCAGTTGGACTATGTAGGTTATCTAGCGGGCCCTTAGACTATCTAGGTTACATAGCGGGCACTTGGACTATGTATGTCCCCTAGCGGGCACTTGGACTATCTAGGTTAACTAGAGGGCCCTTTGACTATGTAGGTTAACTAAGGGGCACTTGGAATATCTAGGTTAACTAGCGGACCTTGGACTATGTAGGTTAACTAGCGGGCACTTGGACGATCTAGGTTAAGTAGCGGGCACTTGGACTATCTAGGTTAACTAGCGGGCACTTGGACTATCTAGATTAACTAGCGGGCACTTGAACGATGCAGTTTCCCTAGCGGGCACTTGGACTATATAGGTAAATTAGTGGGCACTTGGACTATGGAGGTTACCTAGAAGGCAATTGGACTATGGAGGTTACCTAGCGGGCACTTGGACTATCTAGGTTAGCTAACGGGTACTTGGACTATCTAGGTTACCTAGCGGGCACTTGGACTATGTAGGTTACCTAGCGGGCACTTGGACTATCTAGGTTACCTAACGGGCACTTGGACTATGCAGGTAACCTAGCGGGCACTTGAACTGTCTAAGTTACCTGCCGGCTCTTGGACTATGTAGGTTACCTAGCGGGCAATTGTACTATCTAGGTTAACGAACGGGCACGTGGACTATGTAGGTAACCTCACGGGCACTTGGACTATCTAGGTTAGGTAACGGGCACTTTGACTATCTAGGTTACCTAGCGGGAACTTGGAATATGTAGGTTCCCTAGAGGGCACTTGGACTATAGGTTACCTAGTGGCCCTTGGACTATGTAGGTTACCTAGCGCGACTTGGACTATCTAAGTTAACGAACGTGCACTTGGACTATGTAGGTAACCTAGCAGGCACTTTTACAGTATAGGTTACCTAGCGGGCACTTGGACTATCTAGGTTAACGAATGGGCACTTGGAATATGTAGGTTACCTAGCGGGCACTTGGACTATCTAGGTTAGCAAACCGGAACTTGGAATATCTAGGTTACCTAGCGGGCACATGGACTATGTAGGATCCCTATCGGACATTGTACTACTTAGGTTAACTAGCGGGCACTTTGACTATCTAGGTTAACTAGCGGGCACTTGAACTATCTAGGTCAACTAGCGGGCCATTGTACTATGTAGGTTAACTAGAGGGCACTTGGCCTATCTAGGTTACCTAACGGGAACTTGGACTATGTAGGTTTACCAGTGGACACTTGGACGATCTAGGTTAACTAGCGGGCACTTGGACAATGCAGGTTCCCTAGCGGGCACTATGAATATGTAGCTTCCCTAGAGGGCACTTGGACTATGTAGGTTCCCTATGGGCACTTGGACTATCTGGGTTCCCTAACGGGCACTTGGAATATGAAGATTCCCTATCGGGCACTTGGACTATGTAGGTTTCTCATTGGGCACTTGGACTATGTAGGTTCCCTATCGGGCACTTGGACTTTGTAGGTTAACTAGCGGGCCCTTGGACTATCTAGGTTACCTAGCGGGCACTTGGACTATCTAGGTTAACTAGAGGTCACTTGTACAATGCAGGTTCCCTAGCGGGCACTTTGACTATGTAGGTTCCCTAGAGGGCACTTGGACGATATAGGTTCCCTATGGGCACTTGGACTATCTAGGTGCCCTAATGGGCACTTGGAATACGTAGGTTCCCTTTCGGACACTTGGACTATGCAGGTTCCTCAGTGGGCACTTGGACTATGTAGGTTTACTAGCGGGCACTTGGACTATCTAGGTTACCTATCGGGCACTTTGACTATGCAGGTTCCCTAGCGGGCACTTGGACTATGTTCGTCCCTTAGAGGGCACTTGGACTATGTAGGTTCCCTATCGGGCAGTTGTACTATGTAGGTTAACTAGCGGGCCCGTAGACTATCTAGGTTACCTAGCGGGCACTTGAACTATGTACGTCCTCCAGCGGGGACTTGGACTATCTAGGTTAACTAGAGGGGCGTTGGACTATGTAGGTTAACTAGCAGGCCCTTGGACTATCTAGGTTACCTAGCGGGCACTTGGACTATCTAGGTTAACTAGAGGGCACTTGTACAATGCAGGTTCCCTAGCGGGCACTTGGACTATATAGGTTAATTAGCGGGCACTTGGACTATGGAGGTTAACTACCGGGCACTTGGACTGTCTAGGTTACCTAACGGGCACTTGGACTATGTAGGTTAATTAGCGGGCACTTGGACTATGTAGGTAACCTAACGGGCACTTGGACTATCTAGGTTAGGTAACGGGCACTTGGACAATCTTGGTTACCTAGCGGGAACTTGGCATATGCAGGTTACCTAGCGGGCACTTGGACTATAGTTTAACTAGCGGGCACTTGGACTATATAGGTTACCTAACGCGACTTGGACTATCTAAGTTAAAGAACGTGCACATGGACTATATAGGTAACCTAGCGGGCACTTGGATAGTATAGGTTACCTAGCGGGCACTTGGACTATTTAGGTTAACGAATGGGCACTTGGACTATGTAGGTTACCTAGAGGGCACTTGGACTATCTAGATTAGTAAACCGGAACTTGGAATATCTAGGTTACCTAGCGGGCACTTGGACTATGTAGGTTACCTTGCGGGCACTTGGCCTATCTAGGTTACCTAACGGGAACTTGGACTATGTAGGTTTACTAGCGGACACTTGGACGATCTTGGTTAACTAGCGGGCACTTGGACAATGCAGGTTCCCTAGCGGGCACTATGAATATGTAGCTTCCCTAGAGGGCACTTGGACCATATAGGTTCCCTATGGGCACTTGGACTATCTGGGTTCCCTAACGGGCACTTGGAATATGAAGATTCCCTCTCGGGCACTTGGACTATGTAGGTTCCTCATTGGGCACTTGGACTATGTAGGTTCCCTATCGGGCACTTGGACTATGTAGGTTAACTAGCGGGCCCTTGGACTATCTAGGTTACCTAGCGGGCACTTGGACTATCTAGGTTAACTAGCGGGCACTTGTACAATGCAGGTTCCCTAGCGGGCACTTTGACTATGTAGCTTCCCTGGAGGGCACTTGGACTATATAGGTTCCCTATGGTTACTTGGACTATCTAGGTGCCCTAACGGGCACTTGGAATACGTAGGTTCCCTTTCGGACACTTGGACTATGTAGGTTCCTCAGCGGGCACTTGGACTATGTAGGTTAACTAGCGGGCACTTGGACTATCTAGGTTACCTAGCGGGCACTTGGATTTTGTAGGTTCCCTAGCGGGCACTTGGACTATGTTCGTCACTTAGCGGGCACTTGGACTATGTAGGTTCCCTATCGGGCAGTTGTACTATGTAGGTTATCTAGCGGGCCCTTAGACTATCTAGGTTACATAGTGGGCACTTGGACTATGTATGTCCCCTAGCGGGCACTTGGACTATCTAGGTTAACTAGAGGGCCCTTTGACTATGTAGGTTAACTAAGGGGCACTTGGAATATCTAGGTTAACTAGCGGACCTTGGACTATGTAGGTTAACTAGCGGGCACTTGGACGATCTAGGTTAAGTAGCGGGCACTTGGACGATCTAGGTTAACTAGCGGGCACTTGGACTATCTAGATTAACTAGCGGGCACTTGAACGATGCAGTTTCCCTAGCGGGCACTTGGACTATATAGGTAAATTATTGGGCACTTGGACTATGGAGGTTACCTAGAATGCAATTGGACTATGGAGGTTACCTAGCGGGCACTTGGACTATCTAGGTTAGCTAACGGGTACTTGGACTATCTAGGTTACCTAGCGGGCACTTGGACTATCAAGGTTAACTAGAGGGCACTTGTACAATGCAGGTTCCCTAGCGGGCACTTTGACTATGTAGGTTCCCTAGAGGGCACTTGGACGATATAGGTTCCCTATGGGCACTTGGACTATCTAGGTGCCGTAATGGGCACTTGGAATACGTAGGTTCCCTTTTGGACACTTGGACTATGCAGTTTCCTCAGTGGGCACTTGGACTATGTAGGTTTACTAGCGGGCACTTGGACTATCTAGGTTACCTATCGGGCACTTGGACTATGCAGGTTCCCTAGCGGGCACTTGGACTATGTTCGTCCCTTAGCGGGCACTTGGACTATGTAGGTTCCCTATCGGGCAGTTGTACTATGTAGGTTAACTAGCGGGCCCGTAGACTATCTAGGTTTCCTAGCGGGCACTTGGACTATGTACGTCCTCCAGCGGGCACTTGGACTATCTAGGTTAACTAGAGGGCCGTTGGACTATGTAGGTTAACTAGCAGGCCCTTGGACTATCTAGGTTACCTAGCGGGCACTTGGACTATCTAGGTTAACTAGAGGGCACTTGTACAATGCAGGTACCCTAGCGGGCACTTTGACTATGTAAGTTCCCTAGAGGGCACTTGGACTATATAGGTTCCCTATGGGCACTTGGACTATCTGGGTGCCCTAATGGGCACTTGGAATACGTAGGTTCCCTTTCGGACACTTGGACTATGTAGGTTCCTCAGCGGGCACTTGGACTATGTAGGTTAACTAGCGGGCACTTGGACTATCTAGGTTACCCAGCGGGCACTTGGACTATGTAGGTTCCCTAGCGGGCACTTGGACTATGTTCGTCCCTTAGCGAGCGCTTGGACTATGTAGGTTCCCTATCGGGCAGTTGGACTATGTAGGTTAACTAGCGGGCCCTTAGACTATCTAGGTTACCTAGCGTGCACTTGGACTATGTACTTCCCCTAGTGGGCACTTGGACTATCTAGGTTAACTAGAGGGCCCTTGGACTATGTAGGTTAAATAGCGGGCACTTGGAATATCTAGGTTAACTAGCGGACCTTGGACTATGTAGGTTAACTAGCGGGCACTTGGGCGATCTAGGTTAACTAGCGGGCACTTGGACGATCTAGGTTAACTAGCGGCCACTTGGACTATCTAGCTTAACTAGCGGGCACTTGGACTATCTAGATTAACTAGCGGGCACTTGGATGATGCAGGTTCCCTAACGGGCACTTGGACTATATAGGTTAATTAGCGGGCACTTGGACTATGGAGGTTAACTATCGGGCACGTGGACTGTCTAGGTTACCTAACGGGCACTTGGACTATGTAGGTTAATTAGCGGGCACTTGGACTATGTAGGTAACCTAACGGGCACTTGGACTATCTAGGTTAGGTAACGGGCACTTGGACAATCTTGGTTACCTAGCGGGAACTTGGAATATGTAGGTTACCTAGCGGGCACTTGGACTATAGTTTAACTAGCGGGCACTTGGACTATATAGGTTACCTAGCGCGACTTGGACTATCTAAGTTAAAGAACGTGCACATGGACTATATAGGTAACCTAGCGGGCACTTGGACAGTATAGGTTACCTAGCGGGCACTTGGACTATCTAGGTTAACGAATGGGCACTTGGACTATGTAGGTTACCTAGCGGGCACTTGGACTATCTAGATTAGTAAACCGGAACTTGGAATATCTAGGTTACCTAGCGGGCACTTGGACTATGTAGGTTACCTTGCGGGCACTAGGCCTATCTAGGTTACCTAACGGGAACTTGGACTATGTAGGTTTACTAGCGGACACTTGGACGATCTTGGTTAACTAGCGGGCACTTGGACAATGCAGGTTCCCTAGCGGGCACTATGAATATGTAGCTTCCCTAGAGGGCACTTGGACGATATAGGTTCCCTATGGGCACTTGGACTATCTGGGTTCCCTAACAGGCACTTGGAATATGAAGATTCCCTATCGGGCACTTAGACTATGTAGGTTCCTCATTGGGCACTTGGACTATGTAAGTTCCCTATCGGGCACTTGGACTATGTAGGTTAACTAGCGGGCCCTTCGACTATCTAGGTTACCTAGCGGGCACTTGGACTATCTAGGTTAACTAGCGGGCACTTGTACAATGCAGGTTCCCTAGCGGGCACTTTGACTATGTAGCTTCCCTAGAGGGCACTTGGACTATATAGGTTCCCTATGGTTACTTGGACTATCTAGGTGCCCTAACGGGCACTTGGAATACGTAGTTTCCCTTTCGGACACTTGGACTATGTAGGTTCCTCAGCGGGCACTTGGACTATGTAGGTTAACTAGCGGGCACTTGGACTATCTAGGTTACCTAGCGGGCACTTGGATTTTGTAGGTTCCCTAGCGGGCACTTGGACTATGTAGGTTCCCTATCGGGCAGTTGGACTATGTAGGTTATCTAGCGGGCCCTTAGACTATCTAGGTTACATAGCGGGCACTTGGACTATGTATGTCCCCTAGCGGGCACTTGGACTATCTAGGTTAACTAGAGGGCCCTTTGACTATGTAGGTTAACTAAGGGGCACTTGGAATATCTAGGTTAACTAGCGGACCTTGGACTATGTAGGTTAACTAGCGGGCACTTGGACGATCTAGGTTAAGTAGCGGGCACTTGGACTATCTAGGTTAACTAGCGGGCACTTGGACTATCTAGATTAACTAGCGGGCACTTGAACGATGCAGTTTCCCTAGCGGGCACTTGGACTATATAGGTAAATTAGTGGGCACTTGGACTATGGAGGTTACCTAGAAGGCAATTGGACTATGGAGGTTACCTAGCGGGCACTTGGACTATCTAGGTTAGCTAACGGGTACTTGGACTATCTAGGTTACCTAGCGGGCACTTGGACTATGTAGGTTACCTAGCGGGCACTTGGACTATCTAGGTTACCTAACGGGCACTTGGACTATGCAGGTAACCTAGCGGGCACTTGAACTGTCTAAGTTACCTGCCGGCTCTTGGACTATGTAGGTTACCTAGCGGGCAATTGTACTATCTAGGTTAACGAACGGGCACGTGGACTATGTAGGTAACCTCACGGGCACTTGGACTATCTAGGTTAGGTAACGGGCACTTTGACTATCTAGGTTACCTAGCGGGAACTTGGAATATGTAGGTTCCCTAGAGGGCACTTGGACTATAGGTTACCTAGTGGCCCTTGGACTATGTAGGTTACCTAGCGCGACTTGGACTATCTAAGTTAACGAACGTGCACTTGGACTATGTAGGTAACCTAGCAGGCACTTTTACAGTATAGGTTACCTAGCGGGCACTTGGACTATCTAGGTTAACGAATGGGCACTTGGAATATGTAGGTTACCTAGCGGGCACTTGGACTATCTAGGTTAGCAAACCGGAACTTGGAATATCTAGGTTACCTAGCGGGCACATGGACTATGTAGGATCCCTATCGGACATTGTACTACTTAGGTTAACTAGCGGGCACTTTGACTATCTAGGTTAACTAGCGGGCACTTGAACTATCTAGGTCAACTAGCGGGCCATTGTACTATGTAGGTTAACTAGCGGGCACTTGGCCTATCTAGGTTACCTAACGGGAACTTGGACTATGTAGGTTTACCAGCGGACACTTGGACGATCTAGGTTAACTAGCGGGCACTTGGACAATGCAGGTTCCCTAGCGGGCACTATGAATATGTAGCTTCCCTAGAGGGCACTTGGACTATGTAGGTTCCCTATGGGCACTTGGACTATCTGGGTTCCCTAACGGGCACTTGGAATATGAAGATTCCCTATCGGGCACTTGGACTATGTAGGTTTCTCATTGGGCACTTGGACTATGTAGGTTCCCTATCGGGCACTTGGACTTTGTAGGTTAACTAGCGGGCCCTTGGACTATCTAGGTTACCTAGCGGGCACTTGGACTATCTAGGTTAACTAGAGGTCACTTGTACAATGCAGGTTCCCTAGCGGGCACTTTGACTATGTAGGTTCCCTAGAGGGCACTTGGACGATATAGGTTCCCTATGGGCACTTGGACTATCTAGGTGCCCTAATGGGCACTTGGAATACGTAGGTTCCCTTTCGGACACTTGGACTATGCAGGTTCCTCAGTGGGCACTTGGACTATGTAGGTTTACTAGCGGGCACTTGGACTATCTAGGTTACCTATCGGGCACTTTGACTATGCAGGTTCCCTAGCGGGCACTTGGACTATGTTCGTCCCTTAGAGGGCACTTGGACTATGTAGGTTCCCTATCGGGCAGTTGTACTATGTAGGTTAACTAGCGGGCCCGTAGACTATCTAGGTTACCTAGCGGGCACTTGAACTATGTACGTCCTCCAGCGGGGACTTGGACTATCTAGGTTAACTAGAGGGGCGTTGGACTATGTAGGTTAACTAGCAGGCCCTTGGACTATCTAGGTTACCTAGCGGGCACTTGGACTATCTAGGTTAACTAGAGGGCACTTGTACAATGCAGGTTCCCTAGCGGGCACTTGGACTATATAGGTTAATTAGCGGGCACTTGGACTATGGAGGTTAACTACCGGGCACTTGGACTGTCTAGGTTACCTAACGGGCACTTGGACTATGTAGGTTAATTAGCGGGCACTTGGACTATGTAGGTAACCTAACGGGCACTTGGACTATCTAGGTTAGGTAACGGGCACTTGGACAATCTTGGTTACCTAGCGGGAACTTGGAATATGCAGGTTACCTAGCGGGCACTTGGACTATAGTTTAACTAGCGGGCACTTGGACTATATAGGTTACCTAACGCGACTTGGACTATCTAAGTTAAAGAACGTGCACATGGACTATATAGGTAACCTAGCGGGCACTTGGATAGTATAGGTTACCTAGCGGGCACTTGGACTATTTAGGTTAACGAATGGGCACTTGGACTATGTAGGTTACCTAGAGGGCACTTGGACTATCTAGATTAGTAAACCGGAACTTGGAATATCTAGGTTACCTAGCGGGCACTTGGACTATGTAGGTTACCTTGCGGGCACTTGGCCTATCTAGGTTACCTAACGGGAACTTGGACTATGTAGGTTTACTAGCGGACACTTGGACGATCTTGGTTAACTAGCGGGCACTTGGACAATGCAGGTTCCCTAGCGGGCACTATGAATATGTAGCTTCCCTAGAGGGCACTTGGACCATATAGGTTCCCTATGGGCACTTGGACTATCTGGGTTCCCTAACGGGCACTTGGAATATGAAGATTCCCTCTCGGGCACTTGGACTATGTAGGTTCCTCATTGGGCACTTGGACTATGTAGGTTCCCTATCGGGCACTTGGACTATGTAGGTTAACTAGCGGGCCCTTGGACTATCTAGGTTACCTAGCGGGCACTTGGACTATCTAGGTTAACTAGCGGGCACTTGTACAATGCAGGTTCCCTAGCGGGCACTTTGACTATGTAGCTTCCCTGGAGGGCACTTGGACTATATAGGTTCCCTATGGTTACTTGGACTATCTAGGTGCCCTAACGGGCACTTGGAATACGTAGGTTCCCTTTCGGACACTTGGACTATGTAGGTTCCTCAGCGGGCACTTGGACTATGTAGGTTAACTAGCGGGCACTTGGACTATCTAGGTTACCTAGCGGGCACTTGGATTTTGTAGGTTCCCTAGCGGGCACTTGGACTATGTTCGTCCCTTAGCGGGCACTTGGACTATGTAGGTTCCCTATCGGGCAGTTGTACTATGTAGGTTATCTAGCGGGCCCTTAGACTATCTAGGTTACATAGTGGGCACTTGGACTATGTATGTCCCCTAGCGGGCACTTGGACTATCTAGGTTAACTAGAGGGCCCTTTGACTATGTAGGTTAACTAAGGGGCACTTGGAATATCTAGGTTAACTAGCGGACCTTGGACTATGTAGGTTAACTAGCGGGCACTTGGACGATCTAGGTTAAGTAGCGGGCACTTGGACGATCTAGGTTAACTAGCGGGCACTTGGACTATCTAGATTAACTAGCGGGCACTTGAACGATGCAGTTTCCCTAGCGGGCACTTGGACTATATAGGTAAATTATTGGGCACTTGGACTATGGAGGTTACCTAGAATGCAATTGGACTATGGAGGTTACCTAGCGGGCACTTGGACTATCTAGGTTAGCTAACGGGTACTTGGACTATCTAGGTTACCTAGCGGGCACTTGGACTATGTAGGTTACCTAGCGGGCACTTGGACTATCTAGGTTACCTTACGGGCACTTGGACTATGCAGGTAACCTAGCGGGCACTTGAAATGTCTAAGTTACCTGCCGGCTATTGGACTCTGTAGGTTACCTAGCGGGCAATTGTACTATCTAGGTTAACGAACGGGCACGTGGACTATGTAGGTAACCTCACGGGCACTTGGACTATCTAGGTTAGGTAACGGGCACTTTGACTATCTAGGTTACCTAGCGGGAACTTGGAATATGTAGGTTACCTAGAGGGCACTTGGACTATAGGTTACCTAGTGGCCCTTGGACTATGTAGGTTACCTAGCGCGACTTGGACTATCTAAGTTAACGAACGTGCACTTGGACTATGTAGGTAACCTAGCAGGCACTTGGACAGTATAGGTTACCTAGCGGGCACTAGGACTATCTAGGTTAACGAATGGGCACTTGGACTATGTAGGTTACCTAGCGGGCACTTGGACTATCTAGGTTAGCAAACCGGAACTTGGAATATCTAGGTTACCTAGCGGGCACATGGACTATGTAGGATCCCTATCGGACATTTGTACTACTTAGGTTAACTAGCGGGCACTTTCACTATCTAGGTTAACTAGCGGGCACTTGAACTATCTAGGTCAACTAGTGGGCCATTGTACTATGTAGGTTAACTAGTGGGCACTTGGCCTATCTAGGTTACGTAACGGGAACTTGGACTATGTAGGTTTACTAGCGGACACTTGGACGATCTAGGTTAACTAGCGGGCAGTTGGACAATGCAGGTTCCCTAGCGGGCACTATGAATATGTAGCTTCCCTAGAGGGCACTTGGACTATGTAGGTTCCCTATGGGCACTTGGACTATCTGGGTTCCCTAACGGGCACTTGGAATATGAAGATTCCCTCTCGGGCACTTGGACTATGTAGGTTCCTCATTGGGCACTTGGACTATGTAGGTTCCCTATCGGGCACTTGGACTTTGTAGGTTAACTAGCGGGCCCTTGGACTATCTAGGTTACCTAGCGGGCACTTGGACTATCTAGGTTAACGAATGGGCACTTGGACTATGTAGGTTACCTAGCGGGCACTTGGACTATCTAGGTTAGCAAACCGGAACTTGGAATATCTAGGTTACCTAGCGGGCACATGGACTATGTAGGATCCCTATCGGACATTTGTACTACTTAGGTTAACTAGCGGGCACTTTCACTATCTAGGTTAACTAGCGGGCACTTGAACTATCTAGGTCAACTAGCGGGCCATTGTACTATGTAGGTTAACTAGTGGGCACTTGGCCTATCTAGGTTACGTAACGGGAACTTGGACTATGTAGGTTTACTAGCGGACACTTGGACGATCTAGGTTAACTAGCGGGCACTTGGATAATGCAGGTTCCCTAGCGGGCACTATGAATATGTAGCTTCCCTAGAGGGCACTTGGACTATGTAGGTTCCCTATGGGCACTTGGACTATCTGGGTTCCCTAACGGGCACTTGGAATATGAAGATTCCCTATCGGGCACTTGGACTATGTAGGTTCCTCATTGGGCACTTGGACTATGTAGGTTCCCTATCGGGCACTTGGACTTTGTAGGTTAACTAGCGGGCCCTTGGACTATCTAGGTTACCTAGCGGGCACTTGGACTATCAAGGTTAACTAGAGGGCACTTGTACAATGCAGGTTCCCTAGCGGGCACTTTGACTATGTAGGTTCCCTAGAGGGCACTTGGACGATATAGGTTCCCTATGGGCACTTGGACTATCTAGGTGCCCTAATGGGCACTTGGAATACGTAGGTTCCCTTTCGGACACTTGGACTATGCAGTTTCCTCAGTGGGCACTTGGACTATGTAGGTTTACTAGCGGGCACTTGGACTATCTAGGTTACCTATCGGGCACTTGGACTATGCAGGTTCCCTAGCGGGCACTTGGACTATGTTCGTCCCTTAGCGGGCACTTGGACTATGTAGGTTCCCTATCGGGCAGTTGGACTATGTAGGTTAACTAGCGGGCCCGTAGACTATCTAGGTTACCTAGCGGGCACTTGGACTATGTACGTCCTCCAGCGGGCACTTGGACTATCTAGGTTAACTAGAGGGCCGTTGGACTATGTAGGTTAACTAGCCGGCCCTGGGACTATCTAGGTTACCTAGCGGGCACTTGGACTATCTACGTTAACTAGAGGGCACTTGTACAATGCAGGTACCCTAGCGGGCACTTTGACTATGTAAGTTCCCTAGAGGGCACTTGGACTATATAGGTTCCCTATGGGCACTTGGACTATCTAGGTGCCCTAATGGGCACTTGGAATACGTAGGTTCCCTTTCGGACACTTGGACTATGTAGGTTCCTCAGCGGGCACTTGGACTATGTAGGTTAACTAGCGGGCACTTGGACTATCTAGGTTACCTATCGGGCACTTGGACTATGCAGGTTCCCTAGCGGGCACTTGGACTATGTTCGTCCCTTAGCGGGCACTTGGACTATGTAGGTTCCCTATCGGGCAGTTGGACTATGTAGGTTAACTAGCGGGCCCGTAGACTATCTAGGTTACCTAGCGGGCACTTGGACTATGTACGTCCTCCAGCGGGCACTTGGACTATCTAGGTTAACTAGAGGGCCGTTGGACTATGTAGGTTAACTAGCCGGCCCTGGGACTATCTAGGTTACCTAGCGGGCACTTGGACTATCTACGTTAACTAGAGGGCACTTGTACAATGCAGGTACCCTAGCGGGCACTTTGACTATGTAAGTTCCCTAGAGGGCACTTGGACTATATAGGTTCCCTATGGGCACTTGGACTATCTAGGTGCCCTAATGGGCACTTGGAATACGTAGGTTCCCTTTCGGACACTTGGACTATGTAGGTTCCTCAGCGGGCACTTGGACTATGTAGGTTAACTAGCGGGCACTTGGACTATCTAGGTTACCTATCGGGCACTTGGACTATGCAGGTTCCCTAGCGGGCACTTGGACTATGTTCGTCCCTTAGCGGGCACTTGGACTATGTAGGTTCCCTATCGGGCAGTTGGACTATGTAGGTTAACTAGCAGGCCCGTAGACTATCTAGGTTACCTAGCGGGCACTTGGACTATGTACGTCCTCCAGCGAGCACTTGGACTATCTAGGTTAACTAGAGGGCCGTTGGACTATGTAGGTAAACTAGCAGGCCCTTGGACTATCTAGGTTACCTCCGGGCACTTGGACTATCTAGGTTAACTAGAGGGCACTTGTACAATGCAGGTACCCTAGCGGGCACTTTGACTATGTAAGTTCCCTAGAGGGCACTTGGACTATATAGGTTCCCTATGGGCACTTGGACTATCTAGGTGCCCTAATGGGCACTTGGAATATGTAGGTTCCCTTTCGGACACTTGGACTATGTAGGTTCCTCAGCGGGCACTTGGACTATGTAGGTTAACTAGCGGGCACTTGGACTATCTAGGTTACCCAGCGGGCACTTGGACTATGTAGGTTCCCAAGCGGGCACTTGGACTATGTTCGTCCCTTAGCGAGCGCTTGGACTATGTAGGTTCCCTATCGGGCAGTTGGACTATGTAGGTTAACTAGCGGGCCCTTGGACTATCTAGGTTAACTAGCGGGCACTTGGACTATCTAGGTTAACTAGAGGGCACTTGTACAATGCAGGTTCCCTAGCGGGCACTTTGACTATGTAGGTTCCCTAGAGGGCACTTGGACGATATATGTTCCCTATGGGCACTTGGACTATCTAGGTGCCCCAAAGGGCACTTGGAATACGTAGGTTCCCTTTCGGACACTTGGACTATGTAGGTTCCTCAGCGGGCACTTGGACTATGTAGGTTAACTAGCGGGCACTTGGACTATCTAGGTTACCTAGCGGGCACTTGGATTTTGTAGGTTCCCTGGAGGGTACTTGGACTATGTTCGTCCCTTAGCGGGCACTTGGACTATGTAGGTTCCCTATCGGGCAGTTGTACTATGTAGGTTATCTAGCGGGCCCTTAGACTATCTAGGTTACATAGCGGGCACTTGGACTATGTATGTCCCCTAGCGGGCACTTGGACTATCTAGGTTAACTAGAGGGCCCTTTGACTATGTAGGTTAACTAAGGGGCACTTGGAATATCTAGGTTAACTAGCGGACCTTGGACTATGTAGGTTAACTAGCGGGCACTTGGACGATCTAGGTTAAGTAGCGGGCACTTGGACTATCTAGGTTAACTAGCGGGCACTTGGACTATCTAGATTAACTAGCGGGCACTTGAACGATGCAGTTTCCCTAGCGGGCACTTGGACTATATAGGTAAATTATTGGGCACTTGGACTATGGAGGTTACCTAGAAGGCAATTGGACTATGGAGGTTACCTAGCGGGCACTTGGACTATCTAGGTTAGCTAACGGGTACTTGGACTATCTAGGTTACCTAACGGGCACTTGGACTATGCAGGTAACCTAGCGGGCATTTGAACTGTCTAAGTTACCTGCCGGCTATTGGACTATGTAGGTTACCTAGCGGGCAATTGTACTATCTAGGTTAACGAACGGGCACGTGGACTATGTAGGTTCCTCATTGGGCACTTGGACTATGTAGGTTCCCTATCGGGCACTTGGACTATGTAGGTTACCTAGCGGGCACTTGGACTATCTAGGTTACCTAACGGGCACTTGGACTATGCAGGTAACCTAGCGGGCATTTGAACTGTCTAAGTTACCTGCCGGCTATTGGACTATGTAGGTTACCTAGCGGGCAATTGTACTATCTAGGTTAACGAACGGGCACGTGGACTATGTAGGTAACCTCACGGGCACTTGGACTATCTAGGTTAGGTAACGGGCACTTTGACTATCTAGGTTACCTAGCGGGAACTTGGAATAGGTAGGTTACCTAGAGGGCACTTGGACTATAGGTTACCTAGTGGCCCTTGGACTATGTAGGTTACCTAGCGCGACTTGGACTATCTAAGTTAACGAACGTGCACTTGGACTATGTAGGTAACCTAGCAGTCACTTGGACAGTATAGGTTACCTAGCGGGCACTTGGACTATCTAGGTTAACGAATGGGCACTTGGACTATGTAGGTTACCTAGCGGGCACTTGGACTATCTAGGTTAGCAAACCGGAACTTGGAATATCTAGGTTACCTAGCGGGCACATGGACTATGTAGGATCCCTATCGGACATTTGTACTACTTAGGTTAACTAGCGGGCACTTTCACTATCTAGGTTAACTAGCGGGCACTTGAACTATCTAGGTCAACTAGCGGGCCATTGTACTATGTAGGTTAACTAGTGGGCACTTGGCCTATCTAGGTTACGTAACGGGAACTTGGACTATGTAGGTTTACTAGCGGACACTTGGACGATCTAGGTTAACTAGCGGGCACTTGGACAATGCAGGTTCCCTAGCGGGCACTATGAATATATAGCTTCCCTAGAGGGCACTTGGACTATGTAGGTTCCCTATGGGCACTTGGACTATCTGGGTTCCCTAACGGGCACTTGGAATATGAAGATTCCCTATCGGGCACTTGGACTATGTAGGTTCCTCATTGGGCACTTGGACTTTGTAGGTTAACTAGCGGGCCCTTGGACTATCTAGGTTACCTAGCGGGCACTTGGACTATGTAGGTTAACTAGAGGGCACTTGTACAATGCAGGTTCCCTAGCGGGCACTTTGACTATGTAGGTTCCCTAGAGGGCACTTGGACGATATATGTTCCCTATGGGCACTTGGACTATCTAGGTGCCCTAATGGGCACTTGGAATACGTAGGTTCCCTTTCGGACACTTGGACTATGCAGGTTCCTCAGTGGGCACTTGGACTATGTAGGTTTACTAGCGGGCACTTGGACTATCTAGGTTACCTATCGGGCACTTGGACTATGCAGGTTCCCTAGCGGGCACTTGGACTATGTTCGTCCCTTAGCGGGCACTTGGACTATGTAGGTTCCCTATCGGGCAGTTGGACTATGTAGGTTAACTAGCGGGCCCGTAGACTATCTAGGTTACCTAGCGGGCACTTGGACTATGTACGTCCTCCAGCGGGCACTTGGACTATCTAGGTTAACTAGAGGGCCGTTGGACTATGTAGGTTAACTAGCAGGCCCTTGGACTATCTAGGTTACCTAGCGGGCACTTGGACTATCTAGGTTAACTAGAGGGCACTTGTACAATGCAGGTACCCTAGCGGGCACTTTGACTATGTAAGTTCCCTAGAGGGCACTTGGACTATATAGGTTCCCTATGGGCACTTGGACTATCTAGGTGCCCTAATGGGCACTTGGAATACGTAGGTTCCCTTTCGGACACTTGGACTATGTAGGTTCCTCAGCGGGCACTTGGACTATGTAGGTTAACTAGCGGGCACTTGGACTATCTAGGTTACCTAGCGGGCACTTGGACTATGTAGGTTCCCTAGCGGGCACTTGGACTATGTTCGGCCCTTAGCGAGCGCTTGGACTATGTAGGTTCCCTATCGGGCAGTTGGACTATGTAGGTTAACTAGCGGGCCCTTAGACTATCTAGGTTACCTAGCGGGCACTTGGACTATGTACTTCCCCTAGTGGGCACTTGGACTATCTAGGTTAACTAGAGGGCCCTTGGACTATGTAGGTTAACTAGCGGGCACTTGAAATATCTAGGTTAACTAGCAGACCTTGGACTATGTAGGTTAACTAGCGGGCACTTGGGCGATCTAGGTTAACTAGCGGGCACTTGGACGATCTAGGTTAACTAGCGGCCACTTGGACTATCTAGCTTAACTAGCGGGCACTTGGACTATCTAGATTAACTAGCGGGCACTTGGATGATGCAGGTTCCCTAGCGGGCACTTGGACTATATAGGTTAATTAGCGGGCACTTGGACTATGGAGGTTAATATCGGGCACTTGGACTGTCTAGGTTACGTAACGGGCACTTGGACTATGTAGGTTAATTAGCGGGCACTTGGACTATGTAGGTAACCTAACGGGCACTTGGACTATCTAGGTTAGGTAACGGGCACTTGGACAATCTTGGTTACCTAGCGGGAACTTGGAATATGTAGGTTACCTAGCGGGCACTTGAACTATAGTTTAACTAGCGGGCACTTGGACTATATAGGTTACCTAGCGCGACTTGGACTATCTAAGTTAAAGAACGTGCACATGGACTATATAGGTAACCTAGCGGGCACTTGGACAGTATAGGTTACCTAGCGGGCACTTGGACTATCTAGGTTAACGAATGGGCACTTGGACTATGTAGGTTACCTAGAGGGCACTTGGACTATCTAGATTAGTAAACCGGAACTTGGAATATCTAGGTTACCTAGCGGGCACTTGGACTATGTAGGTTACCTTGCGGGCACTAGGCCTATCTAGGCTACCTAACGGGAACTTGGACTATGTAGGTTTACTAGCGGACACTTGGACGATCTTGGTTAACTAGCGGGCACTTGGACAATGCAGGTTCCCTAGCGGGCACTATGAATATGTAGCTTCCCTAGAGGGCACTTGGACCATATAGGTTCCCTATGGGCACTTGGACTATCTGGGTTCCCTAACGGGCACTTGGAATATGAAGATTCCCTCTCGGGCACTTGGACTATGTAGGTTCCTCATTGGGCACTTGGACTATGTAGGTTCCCTATCGGGCACTTGGACTATGTAGGTTAACTAGCGGGCCCTTGGACTATCTAGGTTACCTAGCGGGCACTTGGACTATCTAGGTTAACTAGCGGGCACTTGTACAATGCAGGTTCCCTAGCGGGCACTTTGACTATGTAGCTTCCCTGGAGGGCACTTGGACTATATAGGTTCCCTATGGTTACTTGGACTATCTAGGTGCCCTAACGGGCACTTGGAATACGTAGGTTCCCTTTCGGACACTTGGACTATGTAGGTTCCTCAGCGGGCACTTGGACTATGTAGGTTAACTAGCGGGCACTTGGACTATCTAGGTTACCTAGCGGGCACTTGGATTTTGTAGGTTCCCTAGCGGGCACTTGGACTATGTTCGTCCCTTAGCGGGCACTTGGACTATGTAGGTTCCCTATCGGGCAGTTGTACTATGTAGGTTATCTAGCGGGCCCTTAGACTATCTAGGTTACATAGTGGGCACTTGGACTATGTATGTCACCTAGCGGGCACTTGGACTATCTAGGTTAACTAGAGGGCCCTTTGACTATGTAGGTTAACTAAGGGGCACTTGGAATATCTAGGTTAACTAGCGGACCTTGGACTATGTAGGTTAACTAGCGGGCACTTGGACGATCTAGGTTAAGTAGCGGGCACTTGGACTATCTAGGTTAACTAGCGGGCACTTGGACTATCTAGATTAACTAGCGGGCACTTGAACGATGCAGTTTCCCTAGCGGGCACTTGGACTATATAGGTAAATTATTGGGCACTTGGACTATGGAGGTTACCTAGAAGGCAATTGGACTATGGAGGTTACCTAGCGGGCACTTGGACTATCTAGGTTAGCTAACGGGTACTTGGACTATCTAGGTTACCTAGCGGGCACTTGGACTATGTAGGTTACCTAGCGGGCACTTGGACTATCTAGGTTACCTAACGGGCACTTGGACTATGCAGGTAACCTAGCGGGCATTTGAACTGTCTAAGTTACCTGCCGGCTATTGGACTATGTAGGTTACCTAGCGGGCAATTGTACTATCTAGGTTAACGAACGGGCACGTGGACTATGTAGGTAACCTCACGGGCACTTGGACTATCTAGGTTAGGTAACGGGCACTTTGACTATCTAGGTTACCTAGCGGGAACTTGGAATAGGTAGGTTACCTAGAGGGCACTTGGACTATAGGTTACCTAGTGGCCCTTGGACTATGTAGGTTACCTAGCGCGACTTGGACTATCTAAGTTAACGAACGTGCACTTGGACTATGTAGGTAACCTAGCAGGCACTTGGACAGTATAGGTTACCTAGCGGGCACTTGGACTATCTAGGTTAACGAATGGGCACTTGGACTATGTAGGTTACCTAGCGGGCACTTGGACTATCTAGGTTAGCAAACCGGAACTTGGAATATCTAGGTTACCTAGCGGGCACATGGACTATGTAGGATCCCTATCGGACATTTGTACTACTTAGGTTAACTAGCGGGCACTTTCACTATCTAGGTTAACTAGCGGGCACTTGAACTATCTAGGTCAACTAGCGGGCCATTGTACTATGTAGGTTAACTAGTGGGCACTTGGCCTATCTAGGTTACGTAACGGGAACTTGGACTATGTAGGTTTACTAGCGGACACTTGGACGATCTAGGTTAACTAGCGGGCACTTGGACAATGCAGGTTCCCTAGCGGGCACTATGAATATATAGCTTCCCTAGAGGGCACTTGGACTATGTAGGTTCCCTATGGGCACTTGGACTATCTGGGTTCCCTAACGGGCACTTGGAATATGAAGATTCCCTATCGGGCACTTGGACTATGTAGGTTCCTCATTGGGCACTTGGACTTTGTAGGTTAACTAGCGGGCCCTTGGACTATCTAGGTTACCTAGCGGGCACTTGGACTATGTAGGTTAACTAGAGGGCACTTGTACAATGCAGGTTCCCTAGCGGGCACTTTGACTATGTAGGTTCCCTAGAGGGCACTTGGACGATATATGTTCCCTATGGGCACTTGGACTATCTAGGTGCCCTAATGGGCACTTGGAATACGTAGGTTCCCTTTCGGACACTTGGACTATGCAGGTTCCTCAGTGGGCACTTGGACTATGTAGGTTTACTAGCGGGCACTTGGACTATCTAGGTTACCTATCGGGCACTTGGACTATGCAGGTTCCCTAGCGGGCACTTGGACTATGTTCGTCCCTTAGCGGGCACTTGGACTATGTAGGTTCCCTATCGGGCAGTTGGACTATGTAGGTTAACTAGCGGGCCCGTAGACTATCTAGGTTACCTAGCGGGCACTTGGACTATGTACGTCCTCCAGCGGGCACTTGGACTATCTAGGTTAACTAGAGGGCCGTTGGACTATGTAGGTTAACTAGCAGGCCCTTGGACTATCTAGGTTACCTAGCGGGCACTTGGACTATCTAGGTTAACTAGAGGGCACTTGTACAATGCAGGTACCCTAGCGGGCACTTTGACTATGTAAGTTCCCTAGAGGGCACTTGGACTATATAGGTTCCCTATGGGCACTTGGACTATCTAGGTGCCCTAATGGGCACTTGGAATACGTAGGTTCCCTTTCGGACACTTGGACTATGTAGGTTCCTCAGCGGGCACTTGGACTATGTAGGTTAACTAGCGGGCACTTGGACTATCTAGGTTACCTAGCGGGCACTTGGACTATGTAGGTTCCCTAGCGGGCACTTGGACTATGTTCGGCCCTTAGCGAGCGCTTGGACTATGTAGGTTCCCTATCGGGCAGTTGGACTATGTAGGTTAACTAGCGGGCCCTTAGACTATCTAGGTTACCTAGCGGGCACTTGGACTATGTACTTCCCCTAGTGGGCACTTGGACTATCTAGGTTAACTAGAGGGCCCTTGGACTATGTAGGTTAACTAGCGGGCACTTGAAATATCTAGGTTAACTAGCAGACCTTGGACTATGTAGGTTAACTAGCGGGCACTTGGGCGATCTAGGTTAACTAGCGGGCACTTGGACGATCTAGGTTAACTAGCGGCCACTTGGACTATCTAGCTTAACTAGCGGGCACTTGGACTATCTAGATTAACTAGCGGGCACTTGGATGATGCAGGTTCCCTAGCGGGCACTTGGACTATATAGGTTAATTAGCGGGCACTTGGACTATGGAGGTTAATATCGGGCACTTGGACTGTCTAGGTTACGTAACGGGCACTTGGACTATGTAGGTTAATTAGCGGGCACTTGGACTATGTAGGTAACCTAACGGGCACTTGGACTATCTAGGTTAGGTAACGGGCACTTGGACAATCTTGGTTACCTAGCGGGAACTTGGAATATGTAGGTTACCTAGCGGGCACTTGGACTATAGTTTAACTAGCGGGCACTTGGACTATATAGGTTACCTAGCGCGACTTGGACTATCTAAGTTAAAGAACGTGCACATGGACTATATAGGTAACCTAGCGGGCACTTGGACAGTATAGGTTACCTAGCGGGCACTTGGACTATCTAGGTTAACGAATGGGCACTTGGACTATGTAGGTTACCTAGAGGGCACTTGGACTATCTAGATTAGTAAACCGGAACTTGGAATATCTAGGTTACCTAGCGGGCACTTGGACTATGTAGGTTACCTTGCGGGCACTAGGCCTATCTAGGCTACCTAACGGGAACTTGGACTATGTAGGTTTACTAGCGGACACTTGGACGATCTTGGTTAACTAGCGGGCACTTGGACAATGCAGGTTCCCTAGCGGGCACTATGAATATGTAGCTTCCCTAGAGGGCACTTGGACCATATAGGTTCCCTATGGGCACTTGGACTATCTGGGTTCCCTAACGGGCACTTGGAATATGAAGATTCCCTCTCGGGCACTTGGACTATGTAGGTTCCTCATTGGGCACTTGGACTATGTAGGTTCCCTATCGGGCACTTGGACTATGTAGGTTAACTAGCGGGCCCTTGGACTATCTAGGTTACCTAGCGGGCACTTGGACTATCTAGGTTAACTAGTGGGCACTTGTACAATGCAGGTTCCCTAGCGGGCACTTTGACTATGTAGCTTCCCTGGAGGGCACTTGGACTATATAGGTTCCCTATGGTTACTTGGACTATCTAGGTGCCCTAACGGGCACTTGGAATACGTAGGTTCCCTTTCGGACACTTGGACTATGTAGGTTCCTCAGCGGGCACTTGGACTATGTAGGTTAACTAGCGGGCACTTGGACTATCTAGGTTACCTAGCGGGCACTTGGATTTTGTAGGTTCCCTAGCGGGCACTTGGACTATGTTCGTCCCTTAGCGGGCACTTGGACTATGTAGGTTCCCTATCGGGCAGTTGTACTATGTAGGTTATCTAGCGGGCCCTTAGACTATCTAGGTTACATAGTGGGCACTTGGACTATGTATGTCACCTAGCGGGCACTTGGACTATCTAGGTTAACTAGAGGGCCCTTTGACTATGTAGGTTAACTAAGGGGCACTTGGAATATCTAGGTTAACTAGCGGACCTTGGACTATGTAGGTTAACTAGCGGGCACTTGGACGATCTAGGTTAAGTAGCGGGCACTTGGACTATCTAGGTTAACTAGCGGGCACTTGGACTATCTAGATTAACTAGCGGGCACTTGAACGATGCAGTTTCCCTAGCGGGCACTTGGACTATATAGGTAAATTATTGGGCACTTGGACTATGGAGGTTACCTAGAAGGCAATTGGACTATGGAGGTTACCTAGCGGGCACTTGGACTATCTAGGTTAGCTAACGGGTACTTGGACTATCTAGGTTACCTAGCGGGCACTTGGACTATGTAGGTTACCTAGCGGGCACTTGGACTATCTAGGTTACCTAACGGGCACTTGGACTATGCAGGTAACCTAGCGGGCATTTGAACTGTCTAAGTTACCTGCCGGCTATTGGACTATGTAGGTTACCTAGCGGGCAATTGTACTATCTAGGTTAACGAACGGGCACGTGGACTATGTAGGTAACCTCACGGGCACTTGGACTATCTAGGTTAGGTAACGGGCACTTTGACTATCTAGGTTACCTAGCGGGAACTTGGAATAGGTAGGTTACCTAGAGGGCACTTGGACTATAGGTTACCTAGTGGCCCTTGGACTATGTAGGTTACCTAGCGCGACTTGGACTATCTAAGTTAACGAACGTGCACTTGGACTATGTAGGTAACCTAGCAGGCACTTGGACAGTATAGGTTACCTAGCGGGCACTTGGACTATCTAGGTTAACGAATGGGCACTTGGACTATGTAGGTTACCTAGCGGGCACTTGGACTATCTAGGTTAGCAAACCAGAACTTGGAATATCTAGGTTACCTAGCGGGCACATGGACTATGTAGGATCCCTATCGGACATTTGTACTACTTAGGTTAACTAGCGGGCACTTTGACTATCTAGGTTAACTAGCGGGCACTTGAACTATCTAGGTCAACTAGCGGGCCATTGTACTATGTAGGTTAACTAGTGGGCACTTGGCCTATCTAGGTTACGTAACGGGAACTTGGACTATGTAGGTTTACTAGCGGACACTTGGACGATCTAGGTTAACTAGCGGGCACTTGGACAATGCAGGTTCCCTAGCGGGCACTATGAATATATAGCTTCCCTAGAGGGCACTTGGACTATGTAGGTTCCCTATGGGCACTTGGACTATCTGGGTTCCCTAACGGGCACTTGGAATATGAAGATTCCCTATCGGGCACTTGGACTATGTAGGTTCCTCATTGGGCACTTGGACTATGTAGGTTCCCTATCGGGCACTTGGACTTTGTAGGTTAACTAGCGGGCCCTTGGACTATCTAGGTTACCTAGCGGGCACTTGGACTATCAAGGTTAACTAGAGGGCACTTGTACAATGCAGGTTCCCTAGCGGGCACTTTGACTATGTAGGTTCCCTAGAGGGCACTTGGACGATATAGGTTCCCTATGGGCACTTGGACTATCTAGGTGCCCTAATGGGCACTTGGAATACGTAGGTTCCCTTTCGGACACTTGGACTATGCAGTTTCCTCAGTGGGCACTTGGACTATGTAGGTTTACTAGCGGGCACTTGGACTATCTAGGTTACCTATCGGGCACTTGGACTATGCAGGTTCCCTAGCGGGCACTTGGACTATGTTCGTCCCTTAGCGGGCACTTGGACTATGTAGGTTCCCTATCGGGCAGTTGTACTATGTAGGTTAACTAGCGGGCCCGTAGACTATCTAGGTTTCCTAGCGGGCACTTGGACTATGTACGTCCTCCAGCGGGCACTTGGACTATCTAGGTTAACTAGAGGGCCGTTGGACTATGTAGGTTAACTAGCAGGCCCTTGGACTATCTAGGTTACCTAGCGGGCACTTGGACTATCTAGGTTAACTAGAGGGCACTTGTACAATGCAGGTACCCTAGCGGGCACTTTGACTATGTAAGTTCCCTAGAGGGCACTTGGAGTATATAGGTTCCCTATGGGCACTTGGACTATCTAGGTGCCCTAATGGGCACTTGGAATACGTAGGTTCCCTTTCGGACACTTGGACTATGTAGGTTCCTCAGCGGGCACTTGGACTATGTAGGTTAACTAGCGGGCACTTGGACTATCTAGGTTACCCAGCGGGCACTTGGACTATGTAGGTTCCCTAGCGGGCACTTGGACTATGTTCGTCCCTTAGCGAGCGCTTGGACTATGTAGGTTCCCTATCGGGCAGTTGGACTATGTAGGTTACTAGCGGGCCCTTAGACTATCTAGGTTACCTAGCGTGCACTTGGACTATGTACTTCCCCTAGTGGGCACTTGGACTATCTAGGTTAACTAGAGGGCCCTTGGACTATGTAGGTTAACTAGCGGGCACTTGGAATATCTAGGTTAACTAGCGGACCTTGGACTATGTAGGTTAACTAGCGGGCACTTGGGCGATCTAGGTTAACTAGCGGGCACTTGGACGATCTAGGTTAACTAGCGGCCACTTGGACTATCTAGCTTAACTAGCGGGCACTTGGACTATCTAGATTAACTAGCGGGCACTTGGATGATGCAGGTTCCCTAGCGGGCACTTGGACTATATAGGTTAATTAGCGGGCACTTGGACTATGGAGGTTAACTATCGGGCACTTGGACTGTCTAGGTTACCTAACGGGCACTTGGACTATGTAGGTTAATTAGCGGGCACTTGGACTATGTAGGTAACCTAACGGGCACTTGGACTATCTAGGTTAGGTAACGGGCACTTGGACAATCTTGGTTACCTAGCGGGAACTTGGAATATGTAGGTTACCTAGCGGGCACTTGGACTATAGTTTAACTAGCGGGCACTTGGACTATATAGGTTACCTAGCGCGACTTGGACTATCTTAGTTAAAGAACGTGCACATGGACTATATAGGTAACCTAGCGGGCACTTGGACAGTATAGGTTACCTAGCGGGCACTTGGACTATCTAGGTTAACGAATGGGCACTTGGACTATGTAGGTTACCTAGCGGGCACTTGGACTATCTAGATTAGTAAACCGTTACTTGGAATATCTAGGTTACCTAGCGGGCACTTGGACTATGTAGGTTACCTTGCGGGCACTTGGCCAATCTAGGTTACCTAACGGGAACTTGGACTATGTAGGTTTACTAGCGGACACTTGGACGATCTTGGTTAACTAGCGGGCACTTGGACAATGCAGGTTCCCTAGGGGGCACTATGAATATGTAGCTTCCCTAGAGGGCACTTGGACGATATAGGTTCCCTATGGGCACTTGGACTATCTGGGTTCCCTAACCGGCACATGGAATATGAAGATTCCCTATCGGGCACTTAGACTATGTAGGTTCCTCATTGGGCACTTGGACTATGTAGGTTCCCTATCGGGCACTTGGACTATGTAGGTTAACTAGCGGGCCCTTCGACTATCTAGGTTACCTAGCGGGCACTTGGACTATCTAGGTTAACTAGCGGGCACTTGTACAATGCAGGTTCCCTAGCGGGCACTTTGACTATGTAGCTTCCCTAGAGGGCACTTGGACTATATAGGTTCCCTATGGTTACTTGGACTATCTAGGTGCCCTAACGGGCACTTGGAATACGTAGGTTCCCTTTCGGACACTTGGACTATGTAGGTTCCTCAGCGGGCACTTGGACTATGTAGGTTAACTAGCGGGCACTTGGACTATCTAGGTTACCTAGCGGGCACTTGGATTTTGTAGGTTCCCTAGCGGGCACTTGGACTATGTAGGTTCCCTATCGGGCAGTTGGACTATGTAGGTTATCTAGCGGGCCCTTAGACTATCTAGGTTACATAGCGGGCACTTGGACTATGTATGTCCCCTAGCGGGCACTTGGACTATCTAGGTTAACTAGAGGGCCCTTTGACTATATAGGTTAACTAAGGGGCACTTGGAATATCTAGGTTAAGTATCGGACCTTGGACTATGTAGGTTAACTAGCGGGCACTTGGACGATCTAGGTTAAGTAGCGGGCACTTGGACTATCTAGGTTAACTAGCGGGCACTTGAACGATGCAGTTTCCCTAGCGGGCACTTGCACTATATAGGTAAATTAGTGGGCACTTGGACTATGGAGGTTACCTAGAAGGCAATTGGACTATGGAGGTTACCTAGCGGGCACTTGGACTATCTAGGTTAGCTAACGGGTACTTGGACTATCTAGGTTACCTAGCGGGCACTTGGACTATGTAGGTTACCTAGCGGGCACTTGGACTATCTAGGTTACCTAACGGGCACTTGGACTATGCAGGTAACCTAGCGGGCACTTGAACTGTCTAAGTTACCTGCCGGCTCTTGGACTATGTAGGTTACCTAGCGGGCAATTGTACTATCTAGGTTAACGAACGGGCACGTGGACTATGTAGGTAACCTCACGGGCACTTGGACTATCTAGGTTAGGTAACGGGCACTTTGACTATCTAGGTTACCTAGCGGGAACTTGGAATATGTAGGTTCCCTAGAGGGCACTTGGACTATAGGTTACCTAGTGGCCCTTGGACTATGTAGGTTACCTAGCGCGACTTGGACTATCTAAGTTAACGAACGTGCACTTGGACTATGTAGGTAACCTAGCAGGCACTTTTACAGTATAGGTTACCTAGCGGGCACTTGGACTATCTAGGTTAACGAATGGGCACTTGGAATATGTAGGTTACCTAGCGGGCACTTGGACTATCTAGGTTAGCAAACCGGACTTGGAATATCTAGGTTACCTAGCGGGCACATGGACTATGTAGGATCCCTATCGGACATTGTACTACTTAGGTTAACTAGCGGGCACTTTGACTATCTAGGTTAACTAGCGGGCACTTGAACTATCTAGGTCAACTAGCGGGCCATTGTACTATGTAGGTTAACTAGCGGGCACTTGGCCTATCTAGGTTACGTAACGGGAACTTGGACTATGTAGGTTTACCAGCGGACACTTGGACGATCTAGGTTAACTAGCGGGCACTTGGACAATGCAGGTTCCCTAGCGGGCACTATGAATATGTAGCTTCCCTAGAGGGCACTTGGACTATATAGGTTCCCTATGGGCACTTGGACTATCTGGGTTCCCTAACGGGCACTTGGAATATGAAGATTCCCTATCGGGCACTTGGACTATGTAGGTTTCTCATTGGGCACTTGGACTATGTAGGTTCACTATCGGGCACTTGGACTTTGTAGGTTAACTAGCGGGCCCTTGGACTATCTAGGTTACCTAGCGGGCACTTGGACTATCTAGGTTAACTAGAGGTCACTTGTACAATGCAGGTTCCCTAGCGGGCACTTTGACTATGTAGCTTCCCTAGAGGGCACTTGGACGATATAGGTTCCCTATGGGCACTTGGACTATCTAGGTGCCCTAATGGGCACTTGGAATACGTAGGTTCCCTTTCGGACACTTGGACTATGCAGGTTCCTCAGTGGGCACTTGGACTATGTAGGTTTACTAGCGGGCACTTGGACTATCTAGGTTACCTATCGGGCACTTTGACTATGCAGGTTCCCTAGCGGGCACTTGGACTATGTTCGTCCCTTAGAGGGCACTTGGACTATGTAGGTTCCCTATCGGGCAGTTGTACTATGTAGGTTAACTAGCGGGCCCGTAGACTATCTAGGTTACCTAGCGGGCACTTGAACTATGTACGTCCTCCAGCGGGGACTTGGACTATCTAGGTTAACTAGAGGGGCGTTGGACTATGTAGGTTAACTAGCAGGCCCTTGGACTATCTAGGTTACCTAGCGGGCACTTGGACTATCTAGGTTAACTAGAGGGCACTTGTACAATGCAGGTACCCTAGCGGGCACTTTGACTATGTAAGTTCCCTAGAGGGCACTTGGACTATATAGGTTCCCTATGGGCACTTGGACTATCTAGGTGCCCTAATGGGCACTTGGAATACGTAGGTTCCCTTTCGGACATTTGGACTATGTAGGTTCCTCAGCGGGCACTTGGACTATGTAGGTTAACTAGCGGGCACTTGGACTATCTAGGTTACCTAGCGGGCACTTGGACTATGTAGGTTCCCTAGCGGGCACTTGGACTATATAGGTTCCCTAGCGAGCACTTGGACTATGTTCGTCCCTTAGCGAGCGCTTGGACTATGTAGGTTCCCTATCGGGCAGTTGGACTATGTAGGTTAACTAGCGGGCCCTTAGACTATCTAGGTTACCTAGCGGGCACTTGGACTATGTACTTCACCTAGTGGGCACTTGGACTATCTAGGTTAACTAGAGGGCCCTTGGACTATGTAGGTTAACTAGCGGGCACTTGGAATATCTAGGTTAACTAGCGGACCTTGGACTATGTAGGTTAACTAGCGGGCACTTGGGCGATCTAGGTTAACTAGCGGGCACTTGGACGATCTAGGTTAACTATCGGCCACTTGGACTATCTAGCTTAACTAGCGGGCACTTGGACTATCTAGATTAACTAGCGGGCACATGGATGATGCAGGTTCCCTAGCGGGCACTTGGACTATATAGGTTAATTAGCGGGCACATGGACTATGGAGGTTAACTATCGGGCACTTGGACTGTCTAGGTTACCTAACGGGCACTTGGACTATGTAGGTTAATTAGCGGGCACTTGGACTATGCAGGTAACCTAACGGGCACTTGGACTATCTAGGTTAAGTAACGGGCACTTGGACTATCTTGGTTACATAACGGGAACTTGGAATATGTAGGTTACCTAGCGGGCACTTGGACTATAGTTTAACTAGCGGGCACTTGGATTATATAGGTTACCTAGCGGGCCTTTGGACTATGTAGGTTACCTAGCGCGACTTGGACTATCTAAGTTAACGAACGTGCACATGGACTATGTAGGTAACCTAGCGGGCACTTGGACAATATAGGTTACCTAGCGGGCACTTGGACTATCTAGGTTAACGAATGGGCACTGGGACTATGTAGGTTACCTAGCGGGCACTTGGACTATCTAGATTAGTAAACCGGAACTTGGAATATCTAGGTTACCTAGCGGGCACTTGGACTATGTAGGTTACCTTGCGGGCACTTGGCCTATCTAGTTTACCTAACGGGAACTTGGACTATGTAGGTTTACTAGCGGACACTTGGACGATCTTGGTTAACTAGCGGGCACTTGGATTATCTAGGTTAACTAGCGGGCCCTTGGACTATGTAGGTTCCCTAGCGGGCACTTGGACTATGTAGGTTACCTAGCAGGCACTTGGACTGTCTAGGTTACCTAGCGGGCACTTGAACTATCTAGGTTAACGAACGGGCACTTGGACTATGTAGGTTAGCTAACAGGAACTTGGACTATCTAGGTTAACGAACGGGCACTTGGACTATGTAGGTTACCTAGCGGGCACTTGGACTATCTAGGTTAGCTAACGGGTACTTGGACTATCTAGGTTCCCTAGCGGGCACTTGGACTATGTAGGTTCCCTAGCAGGGCTTTGACTATCTAAGTTCTCTAACGGGCACTTGGACTATGTGGGTTCCCTAGCGGGCATTTGGACTATCTAGGTTACCTAACGGGCACTTGGACTATGTACGTTACTAGCGGGCATTTGGACTATGTAGGTTACCTAGCGGATACTTGGACTATGTAGGTTCCCCATCAGGGACATGGACAATGTAGGTTAACTAGCGGGCACTTGGACTATCTAGGTTAACTAGCGGGCCCTTGGACTATGTAGGTTAACTAGCGGGCTCTGGTACTTTCTAGGTTAACGAACGGGCACGTGGACTATGTAGGTAACCAAGCGGGCACTTGGACAGTCTAGGTTACCTAGAGGGCACTTGGAAAATCTAGGTTAATGAATGGGCACTTGGACTATGTAGGTTACCTCGCGGGCACTTAGACTATGTGGGTACCCTAGCGGGCATTTGGACTATCTAGGTTACCTAACGGGCATTTGGACTATGTAGGTTCCCTAGCGGGCACTTGGATTATGTAGGTTCCCTTCTTGCACTTGGACTATGTAGGTTTCTAGCGGGCATTTGGACTATGTAGGTTACCTAGCGGGCACTTGGGCTATGTAGGTTCCCTAGCGGGCATTTGGACTATCTAGGTTACCTAACGGGCATTTGGACTACGTACGTTACTAGTGGGCATTTGGACTATGTAGGTTACCTAGCGGATACTTGGACTATGTAGGCTCCCCATCAGGGACTTGGACCATGTAGGTTAACTAGCGGGCACTTGGACTATCTAGGTTAACTAGAGGGCCCTTGGACTATGTAGGTTAACTAGCGGGCCCTTTGACGATCTAGGTTAGCAAACGGGCACTTGGACTATGTAGGTTACCTAGCAGGCACTTGGACTGTGTAGGTTACCTAGCGGGCACTTGGACTATGCAGGTAACCTAGCGGGCACTTGGACTGTTTAAGTTACCTAGAGGGCACTTGGACTATAGGTTAACTAGCGGGCACTTGGACTATATAGGTTACCTAGCGGCCCTTACATTATGTTGGTTACCTAACGCGACTTGGACTATCTAAGTTAACGAACGTGCACTTGGACTATGTAAGTAACCTAGCGGGCACTTGGAGAGTATAGGTTACCTAGCGGGTACTTGGACTATCTAGGTTAGCAAACCGGAACTTGGAATATCTAGGTTACCTAGCGGGCACTTGGATTATGTAGGATCCCTATTGGACATTTGTACTACTTAGGTTAACTAGAGGGCACTTTGACTAGCGAGGTTAACTAGCGGGCACTTGGACTATCTATGTCAACTAGCGGGCCATTGTACTATGTAGGTTAACTAGCGGGCACTTGGCCTATCTAGGTTACCTAACGGGAACTTGGACTATGTAGGTTTACTAGCGGACCCTTGGACGATCTAGGATAACTAGCGGGCACTTGGACAATGCAGGTTCCCTTGCGGGCACTATGAATATGTAGTTTCCCTAGAGGGCACTTGGACCATATAGGTTCCCTATGGGCACTTGGACTATCTAGGTGCCCTAATGGGCACTTGGAATACGTAGGTTCCCTTTCGGACACTTGGAGTATGTAGGTTCCTCAGCGGGCACTTGGACTATGTAGGTTAACTAGCGGGCACTTGGACTATCTAGGTTACATAGCGGGCACTTGGACTATGTAGGTTCCCTAGCGGGCACTTGGACTATGTTCGTCCCTTAGCGGGATCTTGGACTATGTAGGTTCCCTATCAGGCAGTTGGACTATGTAGGTTAACTAGCGGGCCCTTAGAATATCTAGGTTACCTAGCGGGCACTTGGACTATGTACGTCCCCTAGCGGGCACTTGGACTATCTAGGTTAAATAGAGGGCCCTTGGACTATGTAGGTTAACTAGCGGGCACTTGGACTATCTAGATTAACTAGCGGGCACTTGGACGATGCAGGTTCCCTAGCGGGCACTTGGACTATATAGGTTAATTAGCGGGCACTTGGACTATGGAGGTTACCTAGCGGGCACTTGGATTGTCTAGGTTACCTAACGGGCACTTGGACTATGTAGGTTAATTAGTGGGCACTTGGACTATGTAGGTTAATTAGCGGGCACTTGGACTATCTAGGTTAACGAACCGGCACGTGGACTATGTAGGTAACCTAATGGGCACTTGGAATATCTAGGTTAGGTAACGGGCACTTGGACTATCTAGGTTACCTAGCGGGAACTTGGAATATGTAGGTTACCTAGCGGGCACTTGGACTATAGTTTAACTAGCGGGCACTTGGACTAGATAGGTTACCTAGCGGCTCCTTGGTCTATGTATGTTACCTAGCGCAACTTGGACTATCTAAGTTAACGAACGTGCACATGGACTATTTAGGTAACCTAGCGGGCACTTGGACAGTATAGGTTACCTAGCGGGCACTTGGACTATCTAGGTTAACGAATGGGCACTTGGACTATGTAGGTTACCTACCGGGCCCTTGGACTATCTAGGTTAGTAAACCGGAACTTGGAATATCTAGGTTACCTAGCGGGCACTTGGACTATGTAGGTTACCTTGCGGGCACTTGGCCTATCTAGGTTACCTAACGGGAACTTGGACTATGTAGGTTTACTAGCGGACACTTGGACAATCTTGGTTAACTAGCGGGCACTTGGACAATGCAGGTTCCCTAGCGGGCACTATGAATATGTAGCTTCCCTAGAGGGCACTTGGACCATATAGGTTCCCTATGGGCACTTGGACTATCTGGGTTCCCTATCGGGCACTTGGACTATGTAGGTTCCCTATCGGGCACTTGGACTATGTAGGTTAACTAGCGGGCCCTTCGACTATCTAGGTTACCTAGCGGGCACTTGTACTATCTAGGTTAACTAGCGGGCACTTGTACAATGCAGGTTCCCTAGCGGGCACTTTGACTATGTAGCTTCCCTAGAGGGCACTTGGACTATATAGGTTCCCTATGGTTACTTGGACTATCGAGGTGCCCTAACGGGCACTTGGAATACGTAGGTTCCCTTTCGGACACTTCGTCTATGTAGGTTCCTCAGCGGGCACTTGGACTATGTAGGTTAACTAGCGGGCACTTGGACTATCTAGGTTGTCCAGCGGGCACTTGGACTATGTACGTCCCCTAGCGGGCACTTGGACTATCGAGGTTAACTAGAGGGCCCTTGGACTATGTAGGTTATCTAGAGGGCACTTGGACTATCTAGGTTAACTAACGGACCTTGGACTATGTAGGTTAACTAGCGGGCACTTGGACGATCTATGTTAACTAGCGGGCACTTGGACTATCTAGGTTAACTAGAGGGAACTTAGACTCTCTATGTTAACTGGCGGGCACTTGGACGATTCAGGTTCCCTAGAGGGCACTTGGACTATGTAGGTTCCCTAACGGGCACTTGGACTATGTAGGTCCCTTAGCGGGCACTTGGACTATGTTGGTTCCCTATCGGGCAGTTGGACTCTGTGGGTACCCTAACGGGCATTTGGACTATGTAGGTTCCCTAGCGGTCACTTGGACTATGTAGGTCCCTTAGCGGGCACTTGGACTATGTTGGTTCCCTATCGGGCAGTTGGACTATGTGGGTACCCTAGCGGGCATTTGGAGTATCTAGGTTACCTAGCAGGCACTTTGACTATCTAGGTTAACTAACGGGCACTTGGACTATGTAGGTTACCTAGCGGGCACTTGGACTATGTAGGTCCCTAGCGGGCACTGAGACTATGTAGGTTACCTAGCAGGCACTTGGACTGTATAGGTTACCTAGCGGGCACTTGAACTATCTAGGTTAACGAACGGACACTTGGACTATGTAGGTTAGCTAACAGGAACTTAGACTATCTAGGTTAACGAACGGGCACTTGGACTATGGAGGTTACCTAGCGGGCACTTGGACTATCTAGGTTAGCTAACGGGTACTTAGACTATCTAGGTTCCCTAGCGGGCACTTGGACTATGTAGGTTCCCTAGCAGGGCTTTGATTATGTAAGTTCTCTAATGGACACTTGGGCTATGTGGGTTCCCTAGCGGGCATTTGGACTATATAGGTTACCTAACGGGCACTTGGACTATGTACGTTACTAGCGGGCATTTGGACTATGTAGGTTACCTAGCGGATACTTGGACTATGTAAGTTCCCCATCAGGGACTTGGACAATGTAGGTTAACTAGCGGGCACTTGGACTATCTAGGTTAACTAGCGGGCCCTTGGACTATGTAGGTTAACTAGCGGGCCCTTTGACGATCTAGGTTAGCAAACGGGCACTTGGACTATTTAGGTTACCTAGCAGGCACTTGGACTATCTAGGTTAACGAACGGGCACTTGGACTATGTAAGTTAGCTAACAGGAACTTGGACTATCTAGGTTAACGAACGGGCACTTGGACTATGGAGGTTACCTAGCGGGCACTTGAACTATGGAGGTTACCTAGCGGGCACTTGGACTATCTAGGTTAGCTAACGGGTACTTGGACTATCTAGGTTACCTAGTGGGCACTTGGACTATGTAGGTTACCTAGCGGGCACTTGGACTATCTAGGTTACCTAACGGGCACTTGGACTATGCAGGTAACCTAGCGGGCACTTGGACTGTTTAAGTTAACCAGCGGGCACTTGGACTGTGTAGGTTAACTAGCGGGCACTTGGACTATCTAGGTTACCTAACGGGCACCTGGACTATCTAGATTACCTAGTGGGCACTTGGATTCTAAAGGTGACCTAGCCGGCCCTTGGACTGTGTAGGTTACCTAGCGGGCAATTGGACTATCTAGGTTAACGAACGGGCACGTGGACTATGTAGGTAACCTAACGGGCACTTGGACTATCTAGGTTAGGTAACGGGCACTTGGACTATCTAGGTTACCTAGCGGAAACATGGAATATGTAGGTTACCTAGAGGGCACTTGGACTATAGGCTAACTAGCGGGCACTTGGGCTATATAGGTTACCTAGCGGCCCTTGGACTGTGTTGGTTACCTACCGCGACTTGGACTATCTAAGTTAACGAAAGTGCACTTGGACTATGTAAGTAACCTAGCGGGCACTTGGACAGTATAGGTTAACTAGCAGGCACTTCGACTATCTAGGTTAACGAATGGGCACTTGTACTACGTAGGTTACCTAGCGGGCACTTGGACTATCTAGGTTAGCAAACTGGAACTTGGAATATCTAGGTTACCTAGCGGGCACTTGGACTATGTAGGATCCCTATCGGACATTTGTACTACTTAGGTTAACTAGCGGGCACTTTGACTATCTAGGTTATCTAGCTGGCACTTGGACTATCTAGGTCAACTAGCGGGCCATTGTACTATGTAGGTTAACTAGCGGGCACTTTGCCTATCTAGGTTACCTAACGGGAACTTGGACTATGGAGGTTACCTAGCGGGCACTTGGACTATCTAGGTTAGCTAACGGGTACTTGGACTATCTAGGTTACCTAGCGGGCACTTGGACTATGTAGGTTACCTAGCGGGCACTTGGACTATCTAGGTTACCTAACGGGCACTTGGACTATGCAGGTAACCTAGCGGGCACTTGAACTGTCTAAGTTACCTTCCGGCTCTTGGACTATGTAGGTTACCTAGCGGGCAATTGTACTATCTAGGTTAACGAACGGGCACGTGGACTATGTAGGTAACCTAACGGGCACTTGGACTATCTAGGTTAGGTAACTATCTATGCAGCTAACCTAGCGGGCACTTGAACTATCTAAGTTACCTGCCGGCTCTTGGACTATGTAGGTTACCTAGCGGGCAATTGGACTATCTAGGTTACCTAGCGGGAACTTGGAATATGTAGGTTACCTAGCGCGCACTTGGACTATGTACGTTACTAGCGGGCATTTGGACTATGTAGGTTACCTAGCGGATACTTGGACTATGTAGGTTCCCCATCAGGGACTTGGACAATGTAGGTTAACTAGCGGGCACTTGGACGATGCAGGTTCCCTAGCGGGCACTATGAATATGTAGCTTCCCTAGAGGGCACTTGGACCATATAGGTTCCCTATGGGCACTTGGACTATCTGGGTTCCCTAACAGGCCCTTGGAATATGAAGATTCCCTATCGGGCACTTGGACTATGTAGGTTCCTCATTGGGCACTTGGACTATGTAGGTTCCCTATCGGGCACTTGGACTATGTAGGTTAACTAGCGGGCCCTTCGACTATCTAGGTTACCTAGTGGGCACTTGGACTATCTAGGTTAACTAGCGGACACTTGTACAATGCAGGTTCCCTAGCGGGCACTTTGACTATGTAGCTTCCCTAGAGGGCACTTGGACTATATAGGTTCCCTATGGTTACTTGGACTATCTAGGTGCCCTAACGGGCACTTGGAATACGTAGGTTCCTTTTCGGACACTTGGACTATGTAGGTTCCTCAGCGGGCACTTGGACTATGTAGGTAATCTAGCGGGCACTTGGACTATCTAGGTTGCCCAGCGGGCACTTGGACAATGTACGTCCCCTAGCGGGCACTTGGACTATCGAGGTTAACTAGAGGGCCCTTGGACTATGTAGGTTAACTAAAGGGCACTTGGACTATCTAGGTTAACTAACGGACCTTGGACTATCTAGGTTAACTAGCGGGCACTTGGACTATCTAGGTTAACTAGCGGGCACATGGACGATGCAGGTTCCCTAGAGGGCACTTGGACTATGTAGGTTCCCTAACGGGCACTTGGACTATGTAGGTCCCTTAGCGGGCACTTGGACTATGTTGATTCCCTATCGGGCAGTTGGACTCTGTGGGTATCCTAGCGGGCATTTGGACTATCTAGGTTACCTAGAAGGCACTTTGACTATCTAGGTAAACTAACGGGCACTTGGAATATGTAGGTTCCCTAGCGGGCACTTGGACTATGTAGGTTACCTAGCAGGCACTTGGACTGTCTAGGTTACCTAGCGGGCACTTGAACTATCTAGGTTAATGAACAGGCACTTGGACTATGTAGGTTAGCTAACAGGAACGTGGACTATCTAGGTTAACGAACGGGCACTTGGACTATGGAGGTTACCTAGAGGGCACTTGGACTATCTAGGTTAGCTAACGGGTACTTGGACTATCTAGGTTCCCTAGCGGGCACTTGGACTATGTAGGTTCCCTAGCAGGGCTTTGACTATGTAAGTTCTCTAACGGGCACTTGGACTATGTGGGTTCCCTAGCGGGCATTTGGACTATCTAGGTTACTTAATGGGCACTTGGACTATGTACGTTACTAGCGGTCATTTGGACTATGTAGGTTACCTAGCGCATACTTGGATAATGTAGGTTCCCCATCAGGGACTTGGACAATGTAGGTTAACTAGCGGGCACTTGGACTATCTAGGTTAACTAGCGGGCCCTTGGACTATGTAGGTTAACTAGCGGGCTCTTGTACTTTCTAGGTTAACGAACGGGCACGTGGACTATGTAGGTAACCAAGCGGGCACTTGGACAGTCTAGGTTACCTAGAGGGCACTTGGAAAATCTAGGTTAATGAATGGGCACTTGGACTATGTAGGTTACCTCGCGGGCACTTAGACTATGTGGGTACCCTAGCGGGCATTTGGACTATCTAGGTTACCTAACGGGCATTTGGACTATGTAGGTTCCCTAGCGGGCACATGGATTATGTAGGTTCCCTTCTTGCACTTGGACTATGTAGGTTTCTAGCGGGCATTTGGACTATGTAGGTTACCTAGCGGGCACTTGGGCTATGTAGGTTCCCTAGCGGGCATTTGGACTCTAGGTTACCTAACGGGCATTTGGACTACGTACGTTACTAGTGGGCATTTGGACTATGTAGGTTACCTAGCGGATACTTGGACTATGTAGGCTCCCCATCAGGGACTTGGACCATGTAGGTTAACTAGCGGGCACTTGGACTATCTAGGTTAACTAGAGGGCCCTTGGACTATGTAGGTTAACTAGCGGGCCCTTTGACGATCTAGGTTAGCAAACGGGCACTTGGACTATGTAGGTTACCTAGCAGGCACTTGGACTGTGTAGGTTACCTAGCGGGCACTTGGACTATGCAGGTAACCTAGCGGGCACTTGGACTGTTTAAGTTACCTAGAGGGCACTTGGACTATAGGTTAACTAGCGGGCACTTGGACTATATAGGTTACCTAGCGGCCCTTACATTATGTTGGTTACCTAACGCGACTTGGACTATCTAAGTTAACGAACGTGCACTTGGACTATGTAAGTAACCTAGCGGGCACTTGGAGAGTATAGGTTACCTAGCGGGTACTTGGACTATCTAGGTTAGCAAACCGGAACTTGGAATATCTAGGTTACCTAGCGGGCACTTGGATTATGTAGGATCCCTATTGGACATTTGTACTACTTAGGTTAACTAGAGGGCACTTTGACTAGCGAGGTTAACTAGCGGGCACTTGGACTATCTATGTCAACTAGCGGGCCATTGTACTATGTAGGTTAACTAGCGGGCACTTGGCCTATCTAGGTTACCTAACGGGAACTTGGACTATGTAGGTTTACTAGCGGACCCTTGGACGATCTAGGATAACTAGCGGGCACTTGGACAATGCAGGTTTCCTTGCGGGCACTATGAATATGTAGTTTCCCTAGAGGGCACTTGGACCATATAGGTTCCCTATGGGCACTTGGACTATCTAGGTGCCCTAATGGGCACTTGGAATACGTAGGTTCCCTTTCGGACACTTGAAGTATGTAGGTTCCTCAGCGGGCACTTGGACTATGTAGGTTAACTAGCGGGCACTTGGACTATCTAGGTTACCTAGCGAGCACTTGGACTATGTAGGTTCCCTAGCGGGCACTTGGACTATGTTCGTCCCTTAGCGGGATCTTGGACTATGTAGGTTCCCTATCAGGCAGTTGGACTATGTAGGTTAACTAGCGGGCCCTTAGAATATCTAGGTTACCTAGCGGGCACTTGGACTATGTACGTCCCCTAGCGGGCACTTGGACTATCTAGGTTAAATAGAGGGCCCTTGGACTATGTAGGTTAACTAGCGGGCACTTGGACTATCTAGATTAACTAGCGGGCACTTGGACGATGCAGGTTCCCTAGCGGGCACTTGGACTATATAGGTTAATTAGCGGGCACTTGGACTATGGAGGTTACCTAGCGGGCACTTGGATTGTCTAGGTTACCTAACGGGCACTTGGACTATGTAGGTTAATTAGTGGGCACTTGGACTATGTAGGTTAATTAGCGGGCACTTGGACTATCTAGGTTAACGAACCGGCACGTGGACTATGTAGGTAACCTAATGGGCACTTGGAATATCTAGGTTAGGTAACGGGCACTTGGACTATCTAGGTTACCTAGCGGGAACTTGGAATATGTAGGTTACCTAGCGGGCACTTGGACTATAGTTTAACTAGCGGGCACTTGGACTAGATAGGTTACCTAGCGGCTCCTTGGTCTATGTATGTTACCTAGCGCAACTTGGACTATCTAAGTTAACGAACGTGCACATGGACTATTTAGGTAACCTAGCGGGCACTTGGACAGTATAGGTTACCTAGCGGGCACTTGGACTATCTAGGTTAACGAATGGGCACTTGGACTATGTAGGTTACCTACCGGGCCCTTGGACTATCTAGGTTAGTAAACCGGAACTTGGAATATCTAGGTTACCTAGCGGGCACTTGGACTATGTAGGTTACCTTGCGGGCACTTGTCCTATCTAGGTTACCTAACGGGAACTTGGACTATGTAGGTTTACTAGCGGACACTTGGACAATCTTGGTTAACTAGCGGGCACTTGGACAATGCAGGTTCCCTAGCGGGCACTATGAATATGTAGCTTCCCTAGAGGGCACTTGGACCATATAGGTTCCCTATGGGCACTTGGACTATCTGGGTTCCCTATCGGGCACTTGGACTATGTAGGTTCCCTATCGGGCACTTGGACTATGTAGGTTAACTAGCGGGCCCTTCGACTATCTAGGTTACCTAGCGGGCACTTGTACTATCTAGGTTAACTAGCGGGCACTTGTACAATGCAGGTTCCCTAGCGGGCACTTTGACTATGTAGCTTCCCTAGAGGGCACTTGGACTATATAGGTTCCCTATGGTTACTTGGACTATCTAGGTGCCCTAACGGGCACTTGGAATACGTAGGTTCCCTTTCGGACACTTCGTCTATGTAGGTTCCTCAGCGGGCACTTGGACTATGTAGGTTAACTAGCGGGCACTTGGACTATCTAGGTTGTCCAGCGGGCACTTGGACTATGTACGTCCCCTAGCGGGCACTTGGACTATCGAGGTTAACTAGAGGGCCCTTGGACTATGTAGGTTATCTAGAGGGCACTTGGACTATCTAGGTTAACTAACGGACCTTGGACTATGTAGGTTAACTAGCGGGCACTTGGACGATCTATGTTAACTAGCGGGCACTTGGACTATCTAGGTTAACTAGCGGGAACTTAGACTCTCTATGTTAACTGGAGGGCACTTGGACGATTCAGGTTCCCTAGAGGGCACTTGGACTATGTAGGTTCCCTAACGGGCACTTGGACTATGTAGGTCCCTTAGCGGGCACTTGGACTATGTTGGTTCCCTATCGGGCAGTTGGACTCTGTGGGTACCCTAACGGGCATTTGGACTATGTAGGTTCCCTAGCGGTCACTTGGACTATGTAGGTCCCTTAGCGGGCACTTGGACTATGTTGGTTCCCTATCGGGCAGTTGGACTATGTGGGTACCCTAGCGGGCATTTGGAGTATCTAGGTTACCTAGCAGGCACTTTGACTATCTAGGTTAACTAACGGGCACTTGGACTATGTAGGTTACCTAGCGGGCACTTGGACTATGTAGGTCCCTAGCGGACACTGAGACTATGTAGGTTACCTAGCAGGCACTTGGACTGTATAGGTTACCTAGCGGGCACTTGAACTATCTAGGTTAACGAACGGACACTTGGACTATGTAGGTTAGCTAACAGGAACTTAGACTATCTAGGTTAACGAACGGGCACTTGGACTATGGAGGTTACCTAGCGGGCACTTGGACTATCTAGGTTAGCTAACGGGTACTTAGACTATCTAGGTTCCCTAGCGGGCACTTGGACTATGTAGGTTCCCTAGCAGGGCTTTGATTATGTAAGTTCTCTAATGGACACTTGGGCTATGTGGGTTCCCTAGCGGGCATTTGGGCTATATAGGTTACCTAACGGGCACTTGGACTATGTACGTTACTAGCGGGCATTTGGACTATGTAGGTTACCTAGCGGATACTTGGACTATGTAAGTTCCCCATCAGGGACTTGGACAATGTAGGTTAACTAGCGGGCACTTGGACTATCTAGGTTAACTAGCGGGCCCTTGGATTATGTAGGTTAACTAGCGGGCCCTTTGACGATCTAGGTTAGCAAACGGGCACTTGGACTATTTAGGTTACCTAGCAGGCACTTGGACTATCTAGGTTAACGAACGGGCACTTGGACTATGTAAGTTAGCTAACAGGAACTTGGACTATCTAGGTTAACGAACGGGCACTTGGACTATGGAGGTTACCTAGCGGGCACTTGAACTATGGAGGTTACCTAGCGGGCACTTGGACTATCTAGGTTAGCTAACGGGTACTTGGACTATCTAGGTTACCTAGTGGGCACTTGGACTATGTAGGTTACCTAGCGGGCACTTGGACTATCTAGGTTACCTAACGGGCACTTGGACTATGCAGGTAACCTAGCGGGCACTTGGACTGTTTAAGTTAACCAGCGGGCACTTGGACTGTGTAGGTTAACTAGCGGGCACTTGGACTATCTAGGTTACCTAACGGGCACCTGGACTATCTAGATTACCTAGTGGGCACTTGGATTCTAAAGGTGACCTAGCCGGCCCTTGGACTGTGTAGGTTACCTAGCGGGCAATTGGACTATCTAGGTTAACGAACGGGCACGTGGACTATGTAGGTAACCTAACGGGCACTTGGACTATCTAGGTTAGGTAACGGGCACTTGGACTATCTAGGTTACCTAGCGGAAACATGGAATATGTAGGTTACCTAGAGGGCACTTGGACTATAGGCTAACTAGCGGGCACTTGGGCTATATAGGTTACCTAGCGGCCCTTGGACTGTGTTGGTTACCTACCGCGACTTGGACTATCTAAGTTAACGAAAGTGCACTTGGACTATGTAAGTAACCTAGCGGGCACTTGGACAGTATAGGTTAACTAGCAGGCACTTCGACTATCTAGGTTAACGAATGGGCACTTGTACTACGTAGGTTACCTAGCGGGCACTTGGACTATCTAGGTTAGCAAACTGGAACTTGGAATATCTAGGTTACCTAGCGGGCACTTGGACTATGTAGGATCCCTATCGGACATTTGTACTACTTAGGTTAACTAGCGGGCACTTTGACTATCTAGGTTAACTAGCTGGCACTTGGACTATCTAGGTCAACTAGCGGGCCATTGTACTATGTAGGTTAACTAGCGGGCACTTTGCCTATCTAGGTTACCTAACGGGAACTTGGACTATGGAGGTTACCTAGCGGGCACTTGGACTATCTAGGTTAGCTAACGGGTACTTGGACTATCTAGGTTACCTAGCGGGCACTTGGACTATGTAGGTTACCTAGCGGGCACTTGGACTATCTAGGTTACCTAACGGGCACTTGGACTATGCAGGTAACCTAGCGGGCACTTGAACTGTCTAAGTTACCTTCCGGCTCTTGGACTATGTAGGTTACCTAGCGGGCAATTGTACTATCTAGGTTAACGAACGGGCACGTGGACTATGTAGGTAACCTAACGGGCACTTGGACTATCTAGGTTAGGTAACTATCTATGCAGCTAACCTAGCGGGCACTTGAACTATCTAAGTTACCTGCCGGCTCTTGGACTATGTAGGTTACCTAGCGGGCAATTGGACTATCTAGGTTACCTAGCGGGAACTTGGAATATGTAGGTTACCTAGCGCGCACTTGGACTATGTACGTTACTAGCGGGCATTTGGACTATGTAGGTTACCTAGCGGATACTTGGACTATGTAGGTTCCCCATCAGGGACTTGGACAATGTAGGTTAACTAGCGGGCACTTGGACGATGCAGGTTCCCTAGCGGGCACTATGAATATGTAGCTTCCCTAGAGGGCACTTGGACCATATAGGTTCCCTATGGGCACTTGGACTATCTGGGTTCCCTAACAGGCCCTTGGAATATGAAGATTCCCTATCGGGCACTTGGACTATGTAGGTTCCTCATTGGGCACTTGGACTATGTAGGTTCCCTATCGGGCACTTGGACTATGTAGGTTAACTAGCGGGCCCTTCGACTATCTAGGTTACCTAGTGGGCACTTGGACTATCTAGGTTAACTAGCGGACACTTGTACAATGCAGGTTCCCTAGCGGGCACTTTGACTATGTAGCTTCCCTAGAGGGCACTTGGACTATATAGGTTCCCTATGGTTACTTGGACTATCTAGGTGCCCTAACGGGCACTTGGAATACGTAGGTTCCTTTTCGGACACTTGGACTATGTAGGTTCCTCAGCGGGCACTTGGACTATGTAGGTAATCTAGCGGGCACTTGGACTATCTAGGTTGCCCAGCGGGCACTTGGACTATGTACGTCCCCTAGCGGGCACTTGGACTATCGAGGTTAACTAGAGGGCCCTTGGACTATGTAGGTTAACTAAAGGGCACTTGGACTATCTAGGTTAACTAACGGACCTTGGACTATCTAGGTTAACTAGCGGGCACTTGGACTATCTAGGTTAACTAGCGGGCACATGGACGATGCAGGTTCCCTAGAGGGCACTTGGACTATGTAGGTTCCCTAACGGGCACTTGGACTATGTAGGTCCCTTAGCGGGCACTTGGACTATGTTGATTCCCTATCGGGCAGTTGGACTCTGTGGGTATCCTAGCGGGCATTTGGACTATCTAGGTTACCTAGAAGGCACTTTGACTATCTAGGTAAACTAACGGGCACTTGGAATATGTAGGTTCCCTAGCGGGCACTTGGACTATGTAGGTTACCTAGCAGGCACTTGGACTGTCTAGGTTACCTAGCGGGCACTTGAACTATCTAGGTTAATGAACAGGCACTTGGACTATGTAGGTTAGCTAACAGGAACTTGGACTATCTAGGTTAACGAACGGGCACTTGGACTATGGAGGTTACCTAGAGGGCACTTGGACTATCTAGGTTAGCTAACGGGTACTTGGACTATCTAGGTTCCCTAGCGGGCACTTGGACTATGTAGGTTCCCTAGCAGGGCTTTGACTATGTAAGTTCTCTAACGGGCACTTGGACTATGTGGGTTCCCTAGCGGGCATTTGGACTATCTAGGTTACTTAACGGGCACTTGGACTATGTACGTTACTAGCGGTCATTTGGACTATGTAGGTTACCTAGCGCATACTTGGATAATGTAGGTTCCCCATCAGGGACTTGGACAATGTAGGTTAACTAGCGGGCACTTGGACTATCTAGGTTAACTAGCGGGCACTTGGACTATGTAGGTTACCTAGCAGGCACTTGGACTGTCTAGGTTACCTAGCGGGCACTTGAACTATCTAGGTTAACTAGCGGGCACTTGGACTATGTAGGTTACCTAGCAGGCACTTGGACTGTCTAGGTTACCTAGCGGGCACTTGAACTATCTAGGTTAACGAACGGGCACTTGGACTATGTAGGTTAGCTAACAGGATCTTGGACTATCTAGGTTAACGAACGGGCACTTGGATTATGTAGGTTACCTAGCGGGCACTTGGACTATCTAGGTTAGCTAACGGGTACTTGGACTATCTAGGTTCCCTAGCGGGCACTTGGACTATGTAGGTTCCCTAGCAGGGCTTTGACTATGTAAGTTCTCTAACGGGCACTTGGACTATGTGGGTTCCCTAGCGGGCATTTGGACTATCTAGGTTACCTAACGGGCACTTGGACTATGTACGTTACTAGCGGGCATTTGGACTATGTAGGTTACCTAGCGGATACTTGGACTATGTAGGTTCCCCATCAGGGACTTGGACAATGTAGGTTAACTAGCGGGCACTTGGACTATCTAGGTTAACTAGCGGGCCCTTGCACTATGTAGGTTAACTAGCGGGCTCTTGTACTATCTAGGTTAACGAACGGGCACGTGGACTATGTAGGTAACCAAGCGGGCACTTGGACAGTCTAGGTTACCTAGAGGGCACTTCGAAAATCAAGGTTAATGAATCGGCACTTGGACTATGTAGGTTACCTCGCGGGCACTTAGACTATGTGGGTACCCTAGCGGGCATTTGGACTATCTAGGTTACCTAACGGGCATTTGGACTATGTAGGTTCCCTAGCGGGCACTTGGATTATGTAGGTTCCCTTCTTGCACTTGGACTATGTAGGTTTCTAGCGGGCATTTGGACTATGTAGGTTACCTAACGGGCATTTGGACTACGTACGTTACTAGTGGGCATTTGGACTATGTAGGTTACCTAGCGGATACTTGGACTATGTAGGTTCCCCATCAGGGACTTGGACAATGTAGGTTAACTAGCGGGCACTTGGACTATCTAGGTTAACTAGAGGGCCCTTGGACTATGTAGGTTAACTAGCGGGCCCTTTGACGATCTAGGTTAGCAAACGGGCACTTGGACTATGTAGGTTACCTAGCAGGCACCTGGACTGTCTAGGTTACCTAGCGGGCACTTGAACTATCTAGGTTAACGAACGGGCACTTGGACTATGGAGGTTAGCTAACAGGAACTTGGACTATCTAGGTTAACGAACGGGCACTTGGACTATGGAGGTTACCTAGCGGACACTTGGACTATCTAGGTTAGCTAACGGGTACTTGGACTATCTAGGTTACTTAGCGGGCACTTGGACTATGTAGGTTCCCTAGCAGGGCTTTGACTATGTAAGTTCTCTAACGGGCACTTGGACTATGGGGGTTCCCTAGCGGGCATTTGGACTATCTCGGTTACCTAACGGGCACTTGGACTATGTACGTTACTATCGGGCATTTGGACTATGTAGGTTACCTAGCGGATACTTGGACTATGTAGGTTCCCCATCAGGGACTTGGACAATGTATGTTAACTAGCGGGCACTTGGACAATGCAGGTTCCCTAGCGGGCACTATGAATATGTAGCTTCCCTAGAGGGAACTTGGACTATATAGGTTCCCTATGGGCACTTGGACAATCTGGGTTCCCTAACGGGCACTTGGAATATGAAGATTCCCTATCGGGCACTTGGACTATGTAGGTTCCTCATTGGGCACTTGGACTATGTAGGTTAACTAGCGGGCCCTTGGACTATCTAGGTTACCTAGCGGGCACTTGGACTATCTAGGTTAACTAGTGGGGACTTGTACAATGCAGGTTCCCTAGCGGGCACTTTGACTATGTAGCTTCCCTAGAGGGCACTTGGACTATATAGGTTCCCTATGGGCACTTGGACTATCTAGGTGCCCTAATGGGGACTTGGAATACGTAGGTTCCCTTTCGGACACTTGGACTATGTAGGTTCCTCAGCGGGCACTTGGACTATGTAGGTTAACTAGCGGGCACTTGGACTATCTAGGTTACCTAGCGAGCACTTGGACTATGTAGGTTCCCTAGCGGGCACTTGGACTATGTTCGTACCTTAGCGGACACTTGGACTATGTAGGTTCCCTATCGGGCAGTTGGACTATGTAGGTTAACTAGCGGGCCCTTAGACTATCTAGGTTACCTAGCGTGCACTTGGACTATGTACGTCCCCTAGCGGGCACTTGGACTATCTAGGTTAAATAGAGGGCCCTTGGACTATGTAGGTTAACTAGCGGGCACTTGGAATATCTAGGTTAACTAGCGGACCTTGGACTATGTAGGTTAACTAGCGGGCACTTGGACGATCTAGGTTAACTAGCGGCCACTTGGACTATCTAGCTTAACTAGCGGGCACTTGGACTATCTAGATTAACTAGCGGGCACTTGGACGATGCAGGTTCCCTAGCGGGCACTTGGACTATATAGGTTTATTAGCGGGCACTTGGACTATGGAGGTTACCTAGCGGGCACTTGGACTGTCTAGGTTACCTAATGGGCACTTGGACTATGTAGGTTAATTAGCGGGCACTTGGACTATGTAGGTTACCTAGCGGGCACTTGGACTATCTAGGTTAACGAACCGGCACGTGGACTATGTAGGTAACCTAACGGGCACTTGGACTATGTAGGTTAGGTAACGTGCACTTGGACTATCTAGGTTACCTAGCGGGAACTTGGAATATGTAGGTTACCTAGCAGGGCTTTGACTATGTAAGTTCTCTAACGGGCACTTGGACTATGTGGGTTCCCTAGCGGGCATTTGGACTATCTAGGTTACCTAACGGGCACTTGGACTATGTACGTTACTAGCGGGCATTTGGACTATGTAGGTTACCTAGCGGATACTTGGACTATGTAGGTTCCCCAGCAGGGACTTGGACAATGTAGGTTAACTAGCGGGCACTTGGACTATCTAGGTTAACTAGCGGGCCCTTGCACTATGTAGGTTAACTAGCGGGCTCTTGTACTATCTAGGTTAACGAACGGGCACGTGGACTATGTAGGTAACCAAGCGGGCACTTGGACAGTCTAGGTTACCTAGAGGGCACTTCGAAAATCAAGGTTAATGAATCGGCACTTGGACTATGTAGGTTACCTCGCGGGCACTTAGACTATGTGGGTACCCTAGCGGGCATTTGGACTATCTAGGTTACCTAACGGGCATTTGGACTATGTAGGTTCCCTAGCGGGCACTTGGATTATGTAGGTTCCCTTCTTGCACTTGGACTATGTAGGTTTCTAGCGGGCATTTGGACTATGTAGGTTACCTAACGGGCATTTGGACTACGTACGTTACTAGTGGGCATTTGGACTATGTAGGTTACCTAGCGGATACTTGGACTATGTAGGTTCCCCATCAGGGACTTGGACAATGTAGGTTAACTAGCGGGCACTTGGACTATCTAGGTTAACTAGAGGGCCCTTGGACTATGTAGGTTAACTAGCGGGCCCTTTGACGATCTAGGTTAGCAAACGGGCACTTGGACTATGTAGGTTACCTAGCAGGCACTTGGACTGTCTAGGTTACCTAGCGGGCACTTGAACTATCTAGGTTAACGAACGGGCACTTGGACTATGGAGGTTAGCTAACAGGAACTTGGACTATCTAGGTTAACGAACGGGCACTTGGACTATGGAGGATACCCAGCGGACACTTGGACTATCTAGGTTAGCTAACGGGTACTTGGACTATCTAGGTTACTTAGCGGGCACTTGGACTATGTAGGTTCCCTAGCAGGGCTTTGACTATGTAAGTTCTCTAACGGGCACTTGGACTATGTGGGTTCCCTAGCGGGCATTTGGTCTATCTAGGTTACCTAACGGGCACTTGGACTATGTACGTTACTAGCGGGCATTTGGACTATGTAGGTTACCTAGCGGATACTTGGACTATGTAGGTTCCCCATCAGGGACTTGGACAATGTATGTTAACTAGCGGGCACTTGGACAATGCAGGTTCCCTAGCGGGCACTATGAATATGTAGCTTCCCTAGAGGGAACTTGGACTATATAGGTTCCCTATGGGCACTTGGACAATCTGGGTTCCCTAACGGGCACTTGGAATATGAAGATTCCCTATCGGGCACTTGGACTATGTAGGTTCCTCATTGGGCACTTGGACTATGTAGGTTAACTAGCGGGCCCTTGGACTATCTAGGTTACCTAGCGGGCACTTGGACTATCTAGGTTAACTAGTGGGGACTTGTACAATGCAGGTTCCCTAGCGGGCACTTTGACTATGTAGCTTCCCTAGAGGGCACTTGGACTATATAGGTTCCCTATGGGCACTTGGACTATCTAGGTGCCCTAATGGGGACTTGGAATACGTAGGTTCCCTTTCGGACACTTGGACTATGTAGGTTCCTCAGCGGGCACTTGGACTATGTAGGTTAACTAGCGGGCACTTGGACTATCTAGGTTACCTAGCGAGCACTTGGACTATGTAGGTTCCCTAGCGGGCACTTGGACTATGTAGGTTAACTAGCGGGCCCTTAGACTATCTAGGTTACCTAGCGTGCACTTGGACTATGTACGTACCCTAGCGGGCACTTGGACTATCTAGGTTAAATAGAGGGCCCTTGGACTATGTAGGTTAACTAGCGGGCACTTGGAATATCTAGGTTAACTAGCGGACCTTGGACTATGTAGGTTAACTAGCGGGCACTTGGACGATCTAGGTTAACTAGCGGCCACTTGGACTATCTAGCTTAACTAGCGGGCCCTTGGACTATCTAGATTAACTAGCGGGCACTTGGACGATGCAGGTTCCCTAGCGGGCACTTGGACTATATAGGTTTATTAGCGGGCACTTGGACTATGGAGGTTACCTAGCGGGCACTTGGACTATGGAGGTTACGTAGCGGGCACTTGGACTATCTAGGTTAGCTAATGGGTACTTGGACTATCTAGGTTACCTAGCGGGCACTTGGACTATGTAGGTTCCCTAGCAGGGCTTTGACTATGTAAGTTCTCTAACGGGCACTTGGACTATGTGGGTTCCCTAGCGGGCATTTGGACTATCTAGGTTACCTAACGGGCACTTGGACTATGTACGTTACTTGCGGGCATTTGGACTATGTAGGTTACCTAGCGGATACTTGGACTATGTAGGTTCCCCATCAGGGACTTGGACAATGTAGGTTAACTAGCGGGCACTTGGACTATCTAGGTTAACTAGCGGGCCCTTGGACTATGTAGGTTAACTAGCGGGCTCTTGTACTATCTAGGTTAACGAACGGGCACGTGGACTATGTAGGTAACCAAGCGGGCACTTGGACAGTCTAGGTTACCTAGAGGGCACTTGGAAAATCTAGGTTAATGAATGGGCACTTGGACAATGTAGGTTACCTCGCGGGCACTTAGACTATGTGGGTACCCTAGCGGGCATTTGGACTATCTAGGTTACCTAACGGGCATTTGGAATATGTAGGTTCCCTAGCGGGAACTTGGATTACGTAGGTTCCCTTCTTGCACTTGGACTATGTAGGTTTCTAGTGGGCATTTGGACTATGTAGGTTACCTAGCGGGCACTTGGGCTATGTAGGTTCCCTAGCGGGCATTTGGACTATCTAGGTTACCTAACGGGCATTTGGACTACGTACGTTACTAGTGGGCATTTGGACTATGTAGGTTACCTAGCGGATACTTGGACTATGTACGTTCCCCATCAGGGACTTGGACAATGTAGGTTAACTAGCGGGCACTTGGACTATCTAGGTTAACTAGAGGGCCCTTGGACTATGTAGGTTAACTAGCGGGCCCTTTGACGATCTAGGTTAGCAAACGGGCACTTGGACTATGTAGGTTACCTAGCAGGCACTTGGACTGTCCAGGTAACGTAGCGGGCACTTGAACTATCTAGGTTAACGAACGGGCACTTGGACTATGTAGGTTAGCTAACAGGAATTTGGACTATCTAGGTTAACGAACGGGCACTTGGACTATGGATGTTACCTAGCGGGCACTTGGACTATGGAGGTTACCTAGCGGGCACTTGGACTATCTAGGTTACCTAACGGGCACTTGGACTATGCAGGTAACCTAGCGGTCACTTGGACTGTTTAAGTTACCTAGAGGGCACTTGGACTATAGGTTAACTAGCGGGCACTTGGACTATATAGGTTACCTAGCGGCCCTTAGACTATGTTGGTTACCTACCGCGACTTGGACTATCTAAGTTAACGAACGTGCACTTGGACTATGTAAGTAACCTAGCGGGCACTTGGACAGTATAGGTTACATAGCGGGCACTTGACTATATAGGTTGGCAAACCGGAACTTGGAATATCTAGGTTACCTAGCGGGCACTTGGATTATGTAGGATCCCTATTGGACATTTGTACTACTTAGGTTAACTAGCGGGCACTTTGACTATCTAGGTTAACTAGCGGGCACTTGGACTATCTAGGTCAACTAGCGGGCCATTGTACTATGTAGGTTAACTAGCGGGCACTTGGCCTATCTAGGTTACCTAACGGGAACTTGGACTATGTAGGTTTACTAGCGGACCCTTGGACGATCTAGGTTAACTAGCGGTCACTTGGACAATGCAGGTTCCCTAGCGGGCACTATGAATATGTAGCTTCCCTAGAGGGAACTTGGACTATATAGGTTCCCTATGGGCACTTGGACAATCTGGGTTCCCTAACGGGCTCTTGGAATATGAAGATTCCCTATCGGGCACTTGGACTATGTAGGTTCCTCATTGGGCACTTGGACTATGTAGGTAAACTAGCGGGCCCTTGGACTATCTAGGTTACCTAGCGGGCACTTGGACTATCTAGGTTAACTAGAGGGCACTTGTACAATGCAGGTTCCCTAGCGGGCACTTTGACTATGTAGGTTCCCTAGAGGGCACTTGGACTATATAGGTTCCCTATGGGCACTTGGACTATCTAGGTGCCCTAATGGGCACTTGGAATACGTAGGTTCCCTTTCGGACACTTGGACTATGTAGGTTCCTCAGCGGGCACGTGGACTATGTAGGTTAACTAGCGGGCACTTGGACTATATTCGTACCTTAGCGGACACTTGGACTATGTAGGTTCCCTATTGGGCAGTTGGACTATGTAGGTTAACTAGCGGGCCCTTAGACTATCTAGGTTACCTAGCGGGCACTTGGACTATGTACGTCCCCTAGCGGGCACTTGGACTATCTAGGTTAAATAGAGGGCCCTTGGACTATGTAGGTTAACTAGCGGGCACTTGGACTATCTAGGTTACCTAGCGGGCACTTGGACTATGTAGGTTCCCTAGCGGGCACTTGGACTATGTTCGTACCTTAGCGGACACTTGGACTATGTAGGTTCCCTATCGGGCAGTTGGACTATGTAGGTTAACTAGCGGGCCCTTAGACTATCTAGGTTACCTAGCGTGCATTTGGACTATGTACGTCCCCTAGCTGGCACTTGGACTATCTAGGTTAAATAGAGGGCCCTTGGACTATGTAGGTTAACTAGCGGGCACTTGGAATATCTAGGTTAACAAGCGGACTTTGGACTATGTAGGTTAACTAGCGGGCACTTGGATGATCTAGGTTAACTAGCGGCCACTTGGACTATCTAGCTTAACTAGCGGGCACTTGGACTATCTAGATTAACTAGCGGGCACTTGGACGATGCAGGTTCCCTAGCGGGCGCTTGGACTATATAGGTTTATTAGCGGGCACTTGGACTATGGAGGTTACCTAGCGGGCACTTGGACTGTCTAGGTTACCTAATGGGCACTTGGACTATGTAGGTTAATTAGCGGGCACTTGGACTATGTAGGTTACCTAGCGGGCACTTGGACTATCTAGGTTAACGAACCGGCACGTGGACTATGTAGGTAACCTAACGGGCACTTGGACTATGTAGGTTAGGTAACGGGCACTTGGACTATCTAGGTTACCTAGCGGGAACTTGGAATATGTAGGTTACCTAGCGGGCACTTGGACTATAGTTTAACTAGCGGGCACTTGGACTATATAGGTTACCTAGCGGGCCCTTGGACTATATAGGTTACCTAGCGCGACTTGGACTATCTAAGTTAACGAACGTGCACTTGGACTATGTAGTTAACCTAGCGGGCACTTGGACAGTATAGGTTACCTAGCGGGCACTTGGACTGTCTAGGTTAACGAATGGGCACTTGGACTATGTAGGTTACCTAGCGGGCACTTGGCCTATCTAGGTTAGTAAACTGGAACTTGGAATATCTAGGTTACCTAGCGGGCACTTGGACTATGTAGGTTACCTTGCGGGCACTTGGCCTATCTAGGTTACCTAACGGGAACTTGGACTATGTAGGTTTACTAGCGGACACTTGGACAATCTTGGTTAACTAGCGGGCACTTGGACAATGCAGGTTCCCTAGTGGGCACTATGAATATGTAGCTTCCCTAGAGGGCACTTGGACCATATAGGTTCCCTATGGGCACTTGGACTATCTGGTTTCCCTAACGGGCACTTGGAATATAAAGTTTCCCTATCGGGCACGTGGACTATGTAGGTTCCTCATTGGGCACTTGGACTATGTAGGTTACCTATCGGGCACTTGGACTATGTAGGTTAACTAGTGGGCCCTTTGACGATCTAGGTTAGCAAACGGGCACTTGGACTATGTAGGTTACCTAGCAGGCACTTGGACTGTCTAGGTTACCTAGCGGGCACTTGAACTATCTAGGTTAACGAACGGGCACTTGGACTATGTAGGTTAGCTAACAGGAACATGGACTATCTAGGTTAACGAACGGGCACTTGGACTATGGAGGTTACCTAGCGGGCACTTGGACTATGGAGGTTACCTAGCGGGCACTTGGACTATCTAGGTTAGCTAACGGGTACTTGGACTATCTAGGTTACCTAGCGGGCACTTGGACTATGTAGGTTCCCTAGCAGGACTTTGACTATGTAAGTTCTCTAACGGGCACTTGGACTATGTGGGTTCCCTAGCGGGCATTTGGACTATCTAGGTTACCTAACGGGCACTTGGACTATGTACGTTACTTGCGGGCATTTGGACTATGTAGGTTACCTAGCGGATACTTGGACTATGTAGGTTCCCCATCAGGGACTTGGACAATGTAGGTTAACTAGCGGGCACTTGGACTATCAAGGTTAACTAGCGGGCCCTTGGACTATGTAGGTTAACTAGCGGGCTCTTGTACTATCTAGGTTAACGAACGGGCACGTGGACTATATAGGTAACCAAGCGGGCACTTGGACAGTCTAGGTTACCTAGAGGGCACTTGGAAAATCTAGGTTAATGAATGGGCACTTGGACAATGTAGGTTACCTCGCGGGCACTTAGACTATGTGGGTACCCTAGCGGGCATTTGGACTATCTAGGTTACCTAACGGGCATTTGGAATATGTAGGTTCCCTAGCGGGAACTTGGATTATGTAGGTTCCCTTCTTGCACTTGGACTATGTAGGTTTCTAGCGGGCATTTGGGCTATGTAGGTTACCTAGCGGGCACTTGGGCTATGTAGGTATCCTAGCGGGCATTTGGACTATCTAGGTTACCTAACGGGCATTTGGACTACGTACGTTACTAGTGGGCATTTGGACTATGTAGGTTACCTAGCGGATACTTGGACTATGTACGTTCCCCATCAGGGACTTGGACAATGTAGGTTAACTAGCGGGCACTTGGACTATCTAGGTTAACTAGAGGGCCCTTGGACTATGTAGGTTAACTAGCGGGCCCTTTGACGATCTAGGTGAGCAAACGGGCACTTGGACTATGTAGGTTACCTAGCAGGCACTTGGACTGTCTAGGTTACCTAGCGGGCACTTGAACTATCTAGGTTAACGAACGGGCACTTGGACTATGTAGGTTAGCTAACAGGAACTTGGACTCTCTAGGTTAACGAACGGGCACTTGGACTATGGATGTTACCTAGCGGGCACTTGGACTATGGAGGTTACCTAGCGGGCACTTGGACTATCTAGGTTACCTAACGGGCACTTGGACTATGCAGGTAACCTAGCGGGCACTTGGATTGTTTAAGTTACCTAGAGGGCACTTGGACTATAGGTTAACTAGCGGGCACTTGGACTATATAGGTTACCTAGCGGCCCTTAGACTATGTTGGTTACCTACCGCGACTTGGACTATCTAAGTTAACGAACGTGCACTTGGACTATGTAAGTAACCTAGCGGGCACTTGGACAGTATAGGTTACATAGCGGGCACTTGACAATCTAGGTTGGCAAACCGGAACTTGGAATATCTAGGTTACCTAGCGGGCATTTGGATTATGTAGGATCCCTATTGGACATTTGTACTACTTAGGTTAACTAGCGGGCACTTTGACTATCTAGGTTAACTAGCGGGCACTTGGACTATCAAGGTCAACTAGCGGGCCATTGTACTATGTAGGTTAACTAGCGGGCACTTGGCCTATCTAGGTTACCTAACGGGAACTTGGACTATGTAGGTTTACTAGCGGACCCTTGGACGATCTAGGTTAACTAGCGGTCACTTGGACAATGCAGGTTCCCTAGCGGGCACTATGAATATGTAGCTTCCCTAGAGGGAACATGGACTATATAGGTTCCCTATGGGCACTTGGACAATCTGGGTTCCCTAACGGGCACTTGGAATATGAAGATTCCCTATCGGGCACTTGGACTATGTAGGTTCCTCATTGGGCACTTAGACTATGTAGGTTAACTAGCGGGCCCTTGGACTATCTAGGTTACCTAGCGGGCACTTGGACTATCTAGGTTAACTAGAGGGCACTTGTACAATGCAGGTTCCCTAGCGGGCACTTTGATTATGTAGGTTCCCTAGAGGGCACTTGGACTATATAGGTTCCCTATGGGCACTTGGACTATCTAGGTGCCCTAATGGGCACTTGGAATACGTAGGTTCCCTTTCGGACACTTGGACTATGTAGGTTCCTCAGCGGGCACTTGGACTATGTAGGTTAACTAGCGGGCACTTGGACTATGTTCGTACCTTAGCGGACACTTGGACTATGTAGGTTCCCTATCGGGCAGTTGGACTATGTAGGTTAACTAGAGGGCCCTTAGACTATCTAGGTTACCTAGCGGGCACTTGGACTATGTACGTCCCCTAGCGGGCACTTGGACTATCTAGGTTAAATAGAGGGCCCTTGGACTATGTAGGTTAACTAGCGGGCACTTGGAATATCTAGGTTAACTAGCGGACCTTGGACTATGTAGGTTAACTAGCGGGCACTTGGACGATCTAGGTTAACTAGCGGCCACTTGGACTATCTAGCTTAACTAGCGGGCACTTGGACTATCTAGATTAACTAGCGGGCACTTGGACGATGCAGGTTCCCTAGCGGGCACTTGGACTATATAGGTTTATTAGCGGGCACTTGGACTATGGAGGTTACCTAGCGGGCACTTGGACTGTCTAGGTTACCTAACGGGCACTTGGACTATGTAGGTTAATTAGCGGGCACTTGGACTATGTAGGTTACCTAGCGGGCACTTGGACTATCTAGGTTAACGAACCGGCACGTGGACTATGTAGGTAACCTAACGGGCACTTGGACTATGTAGGTTAGGTAACGGGCACTTGGACTATCTAGGTTACCTAGCGGGAACTTGGAATATGTAGGTTACCTAGCGGGCACTTGGACTATAGTTTAACTAGCGGGCACTTGGACTATATAGGTTACCTAGCGGGCCCTTGGACTATATAGGTTACCTAGCGCGACTTGGACTATCTAAGTTAACGAACGTGCACTTGGACTATGTAGTTAACCTAGCGGGCACTTGGACAGTATAGGTTACCTAGCGGGCACTTGGACTATCTAGGTTAACGAATGGGCACTTGGACTATGTAGGTTACCTAGCGGGCACTTGGCCTATCTAGGTTAGTAAACTGGAACTTGGAATATCTAGGTTACCTAGCGGGCAATTGGACTATGTAGGTTACCTTGCGGGCACTTGGCCTATCTAGGTTACCTAACGGGAACTTGGACTATGTAGGTTTACTAGCGGACACTTGGACAATCTTGGTTAACTAGCGGGCACTTGGACAATGCAGGTTCCCTAGCGGGCACTATGAATATGTAGCTTCCCTAGAGGGCACTTGGACCATATAAGTTCCCTATGGGCACTGGGACTATCTGGGTTCCCTAACGGGCACTTGGAATATGAAGTTTCCCTATCGGGCACGTGGACTATGTAGGTTCCTCATTGGGCACTTGGACTATGTAGGTTACCTAGCAGGCACTTGGACTGTCTAGGTTACCTAGCGGGCACTTGAACTATCTAGGTTAACGAACGGGCACTTGGACTATGTAGGTTAGCTAACAGGAACTTGGACTATATAGGTTAAAGAACGGGCACTTGGACTATGGAGGTTACCTAGCGGGCACTTGGACTATGGAGGTTACCTAGCGGGCACTTGGACTATCTAGGTTAGCTAACGTGTACGTGGACTATCTAGGTTCCCTAGCGGGCACTTGGACTATGTAGGTTCCCTAGCAGGGCTTTGACTATGTAAGTTCTCTAACGGGCACTTGGACTATGTGTGTTCCCTAGCGGGCATTTGGACTATCTAGTTTACCTAAAGGGCACTTCGACTATGTATGTTACTAGCGGGCATTTGGACTATGTAGGTTACCTAGCGGATACTTGGACTATGTAGGTTCCCCATCAGGGACTTGGACAATGTAGGTTAACTAGCGGGCACTTGGACTATCTAGGTTAACTAGAGAGCCCTTGGACTATGTAGGTTAACTAGTGGGCCCTTTGACGATCTAGGTTAGCAAACGGGCACTTGGACTATGTAGGTTATCTAGCAGGCACTTGGACTGTCTTGGTTACCTAGCGGGCACTTGAACTATCTAGGTTAACGAAATGGCACTTGGACTATGTAGGTTAGCTAACAGGAACTTGGACTATCTAGGTTAACGAACGGGCACTTGGACTATGGAGGTTACCTAGCGGGCACTTGGACTATGGAGGTTACCTAGCGGGCACTTGGACTATCTAGGTTAGCTAACGGGTACTTGGACTATCTAGGTTACCTAGCGGGCACTTGGACTATGTAGGTTACGTAGCGGGCACTTGGACTATCTAGGTTACCTAACGGGCACTTGGACTATGCAGGTAACCTAGCGGGCACTTGGATGGTTTAAGTTAACTAGGGGGCACTTGGACTATGTAGGTTAACTAGCGGGCACTTGGACTATCTAGGTTACATAACGGGCACCTGGACTATCTAGATTACCTAGCGGGCACTTGGATTCTAAAGGTTACCTAGCCGGCCCTTGGACTATGTAGGTTACCTAGCGGGCAATTGGACGATCTAGGTTAACGAACGGGCACGTGGACTATGTAGTTAACCTAACGGGCACTTGGACTATCTAGGTTAGGTAACGGGCACTTGGACTATCTAGGTTACCTAGCGGGAACTTGGAATATGTAGGTTACCTAGAGGGCACTTGGACTATAGTTTAATTAGCGGGCACTTGGACTATATAGGTTACCTAGCGGCCCTTGGACTATGTTGGTTACCTACCGCGACTTGGACTATCTAAGTTAACGAATGGGCACTTGAACTACGTAGGTTACCTAGCGGGCACTTGGACTATCTAGGTTAGCAAACCGGAACTTGGAATATCTAGGTTACCTAGCGGGCACTTGGACTATGTAGGATCCCTATCGGACATTTGTACTACTTAGGTTAACTAGCGGGCCCTTTGACTATGTAGGTTAACTAGCGGGCACTTGGACTATCTAGGTCAACTAGCGGGCCATTGTACTATGTAGGTTAACTAGCGGGCACTTGGCCTATCTAGGTTACCTAACGGGAACTTGGACTAAGTAGGTTTACTAGCGGACACTTGGACGATCTAGGTTAACTAGCGGGCACTTGGACAATGCAGGTTCCCTAGCGGGCACTATGAATATGTAGCTTCCCCAGAGGGAACTTGGACTATATAGGTTCCCTATGGGCACTTGGACAATCTGGGTTCCCTAACGGGCACTTGGAATATGAAGATTCCCTATTGGGCACTTGGACTATGTAGGTTCCTCATTGGGCACTTGGACTATGTAGGTTAACTAGCGGGCCCTTGGACTATCTAGGTTACCTAGCGGGCACTTGGACTATCTAGGTTAACTAGAGGGCACTTGTACAATGCAGGTTCCCTAGCGGGCACTTTGAATATGTAGGTTCCCTAGAGGGCACTTGGACTATCTAGGTGCCCTAATGGGCAGTTGGAATACGTAGGTTCCCTTTTGGACACTTGGACTATGTAGGTTCCTCAGCGGGCACTTGGACTATGTAGGTTAACTAGCGGGCACTTGGACTATCTAGCTTACCTAGCGGGCACTTAGACTATGTAGGTTCCCTAGCGGGCACTTGGACTATCTAGGTTACCTAGCAGGCACTTGGACTATGTAGGTTCCCTAGCGGGCCCTTGGACTATGTTCGTACCTTAGCGGGCACTTGGACTATGTAGGTTCCCTATCAGGCAGTTGGACTATGTAGGTTAACTAGCGGGCCCTTAGACTATCTAGGTTACCTAGCGGGCACTTGGACTATGTACGTCCCTTAGCGGGCACTTGGACTATCTAGGTTAAATAGAGGGCCCTTGGACTATGTAGGTTAACTAGCAGGCACTTGGAATATCTAGGTTAACTAGCGGACCTTGGACTATGGAGGTTAAATAGCGGGCACTTGGACGATCTAGGTTAACTAACGGCCACTTGTACTATCTAGCTTAACTAGCGGGCACTTGGACTATCTAGATTAACTAGCGGGCACTTGGACGATGCAGGTTCCCTAGCGGGCACTTGGACTATATAGGTTTATTAGCGGGCACTTGGACTATGGAGGTTACCTAGCGGGCACTTGGACTGTCTAGGTTACCTAACGGGCACTTGGACTATGTAGGTTAATTAGCGGGCACTTGGACTATGTAGGTTACCTAGCGGGCACTTGGACTATCTAGGTTAACGAACCGGCACGTGGACTATGTAGGTAACCAAACGGGCACTTGGACTATCTAGGTTAGGTAACGGGCACTTGGCCTATCTAGGTTACCTAACGGGAACTTGGACTATGTAGGTTTACTAGCGGACACTTGGACAATCTTGGTTAACTAGCGGGCACTTGGACAATGCAGGTTCCCTAGGGGGCACTATGAATATGTAGCTTCCCTAGAGGGCACTTGGACCATATAGGTTCCCTATGGGCACTTGGACTATCTGGGTACCCTAACGGGCACTTGGAAATAGAAGATTCCCTATCGGGCACTTGGACTATGTAGGTTCCTCATTGGGCACTTGGACTATGTAGGTTCCCTATCGGGCACTTGGACTATGTAGGTTAACTAACGGGCCCTTCGACTATCTAGGTAACCTAGCGGGCACTTGGACTATCTAGGTTAACTAGCGGGCACTTGTACAATGCAGGTTCCCTTGCGGGCACTTTGACTATGTAGCTTCCCTAGAGGGCACTTGGACTATATAGGTTCCCTATGGTTATTTGGACTATCTAGGTGCCCTAATGGGCACTTGGAATATGTAGGTTCCCTTTCGGACACTTGGACTATGTAGGTTCCTCAGCGGGCACTTGGACTATGTAGGTTAACTAGCGGGCACTTGGACGATCTAGGTTACCTAGCGGGCACTTGGACTATGTAGGTTCCCTAGCGGGCACTTGGACTATGTTCGTCCCTTAGCGGGATCTTGGACTATGTAAGTTCCATATCAGGCAGTTGGACTATGTAGGTTAACTAGCGGGCCCTTAGACTATCTAGGTTACCTAGCGGGCACTTGGACTATGTACGTCCCCTAGCGGGCACTTGGACTATCTAGTTTAAATAGAGGGCCCTTGGACTATGTAGGTTAACTAGCGGGCACTTGGACTATCTAGATTAACTAGCGGGCACTTGGCCGATGCAGGTTCCCTAGCGGGCACTTGGACTATATAGGTTAATTAGCGGGCACTTGGACTATGGAGGTTACCTAGCGGGCACTTGGACTGTCTAGGTTACCTAACGGGCACTTGGACTATGTAGGTTAATTAGCGGGCACTTGGACTATGTAGGTTACCTAGCGGGCACTTGGACTATCTAGGTTAACGAACCGGCACGTGGACTATGTAGGTAACCTAATGGGCACTTGGACTATCTAGGTTAGGTAACGGGCACTTGGACTATCTAGGTTACCTAGCGGGAACTTGGAATATGTAGGTTACCTAGCGGGCACTTGGACTATAGTTTAACTAGCGGGCACTTGGACTATATAGGTTACCTAGCGGGCCCTTGGACTATGTATGTTACCTAGCGCAACTTGGACTATCTAAGTTAACGAACGTGCACTTGGACTATGTAGGTAACCTAGCGGGCACTTGGACAGTATAGGTTACCTAGGGGGCACTTGGACTACCTAGGTTAACGAATGGGCACTTGGACTATGTAGGTTACCTAGCGGGCACTTGGACTATCTAGGTTAGTAAACCGGAACTTGGAATATCTAGGTTACCTAGCGGGCACTTGGACTATGTAGGTTATCTTGCGGGCACTTGGCCTATCTAGGTTACCTAACGGGGACTTGGACTATGTAGGTTTACTAGCGGACACTTGGACAATCTTGGTTAACTAGCGGGCACTTGGAAAATGCAGGTTCCCTAGCGGGCACTATGAATATGTAGCTTCCCTAGAGGGCACTTGGACTATGTAGGTTCCCTATCGGGCACTTGGACTATGTAGGTTAACTAGGGGGCCCTTCGACTATCTAGGTTACCTAGCGGGCACTTGGAATATCTAGGTTAACTAGCGGGCACTTGTACAATGCAGGTTCCCTAGCGGGCACTTTGACTATGTAGCTTCCCTAGAGGGCACTTGGACTATATAGGTTCACTATGGTTACTTGGACTATCTAGGTGCCCTAACGGGCACTTGGAATACGTAGGTTCCCTTTCGGACTCTTGGACTATCTAGGTTAACAAGCTGGCACTTGGACTATGTAGGTCAACTAGCGGGCACTTGGACTATCTAGGTTGTCCAGCGGGCACTTGGACTATGTACGTCCCCTAGCGGGCACTTGGACTATCGAGGTTAACTAGAGGGCCCTTGGACTATGTAGGTTATCTAGAGGGCACTTGGACTCTCTAGGTTATCTAACGGACCTTGGACTATGTAGGTTAACTAGCGGGCACTTGGATGATCTAGGTTAACTAGCGGGCACTTGGACTATCTAGGTTAACTAGCGGGAACTTAGACTCTCTATGTTAACTGGCGGGCACTTGGACGATTCAGGTTCCCTAGAGGGCACTTGGACTATGTAGGTTCCCTAACGGGCACTTGGACTACGTAGGTCCCTTAGCGGGCACTTGGACTATGTTGGTTCCCTTTCGGGCAGTTGGACCCTGTGGGTACCCTAACGGGCATTTGGACTATGTAGGTTCCCTAGCGGTCACTTGGACTATGTCGGTCCCTTAGCGGGCACTTGGACTATGTTGGTTCCCTATCGGGCAGTCTGACTATGTGGGTACCCTAGCAGGCATTTGGACTATCTAGGTTACCTAGCAGGCACTTTGACTATCTAGGTTAACTAACGGGCACTTGGACTATGTAGGTTACCTAGCGGGCACTTGGACTATGTAGGTCCCTAGCGGGCACTTAGACTATGTAGGTTACCTAGCAGGCACTTGGACTGTCTAGGTTACCTAGCGGGCACTTGAACTATCTAGGTTAACGAACGGACACTTGGATTATGTAGGTTAGCTAACAGGAACTTGGACTATCTAGGTTAACGAACGGGCACTTGGACTATGGAGGTTACCTAGCGGGCACTTGGACTATGGAGGTTACCTAGCGGGCACTTGGACTATCTAGGTTAGCTAACGGGTACTTGGACTATCTAGGTTCCCTTGCGGGCACTTGGACTATGTAGGTTCCCTAGCAGGGCTTTGATTATGTAAGTTCTTTAATGGGCACTTGGGCTATGTGGGTTCCCTAGCGGGCATTTGGACTATCTAGGTTACCTAACGGGCACTTGGACTATGTACGTTACTAGCGGGCATTTGGACTATGTAGGTTACCTAGCGGATACTTGGACTATGTAGGTTCCCCATCAGGGACTTGGACAATGAAGGTTAACTAGCGGGCACTTGGACTATATAGGTTAACTAGCGGGCACTTGGACTATGTAGGTTAGCTAACAGGAACTTGGACTATCTAGGTTAACGAACGGGCACTTGGACTATGGAGGTTACCTAGCGGGCACTTGGACTATGGAGGTTACCTAGCGGGCACTTGGACTATCTGGGTTCCCTAACGGGCACTTGGAATATGAAGATTCCCTATCGGGCACTTGGACTATGTAGGTTCCTCATTGGGCACTTGGACTATGTAGGTTAACTAGCGGGCACTTGGACTATCTAGGTTACCTAGTGGGCACTTGGACTATGTAGGTTCCCTAGCGGGCACTTGGACTATGTTCGTCCCTTAGCGAGCGCTTGGACTATGTAGGTTCCCTATCGGGCAGTTGGACTATGTAGGTTAACTAGCGGGCCCTTAGACTATCTAGGTTACCTAGCGTGCACTTGGACTATGTACTTCCCCTAGTGGGCACTTGGACTATCTAGGTTAACTAGAGGGCCCTTGGACTATGTAGGTTAACTAGCGGGCACTTGGAATATCTAGGTTAACTAGCGGACCTTGGACTATGTAGGTTAACTAGCGGGCACTTGGGCGATCTAGGTTAACTAGCGGGCACTTTGACGATCTAGGTTAACTAGCGGCCACTTGGACTATCTAGCTTAACTAGCGGGCACTTGGACTATCTAGATTAACTAGCGGGCACTTGGATGATGCAGGTTCCCTAGCGGGCACTTGGACTATATAGGTTAATTAGCGGGCACTTGGACTATGGAGGTTAACTATCGGGCACTTGGACTGTCTAGGTTACCTAACGGGCACTTGGACTATGTAGGTTAATTAGCGGGCACTTGGACTATGTAGGTAACCTAACGGGCACTTGGACTATCTAGGTTAGGTAACGGGCACTTGGACAATCTAGTTACCTAGCGGGAACTTGGAATATGTAGGTTACCTAGCGGGCACTTGGACTATAGTTTAACTAGCGGGCACTTGGACTATATAGGTTACCTAGCGCGACTTGGACTATCTAAGTTAAAGAACGTGCACATGGACTATATAGGTAACCTAGCGGGCACTTGGACAGTATAGGTTACCTAGCGGGCACTTGGACTATCTAGGTTAACGAATGGGCACTTGGACTATGTAGGTTACCTAGCGGGTACTTGGACTATCTAGATTAGTAAACCGGAACTTGGAATATCTAGGTTACCTAGCGGGCACTTGGACTATGTAGGTCACCTTGCGGGCACTTGGCCTATCTAGGTTACCTAACGGGAACTTGGACTATGTATGTTTACTAGCGGACACTTGGACGATCTTGGTTAACTAGCGGGCACTTGGACGATGCAGGTTCCCTAGCGGGCACTATGAATATGTAGCTTCCCTAGAGGGCACTTGGACCATATAGGTTCCCTATGGGCACTTGGACTATCTGGGTTCCCTAACGGGCACTTGGAATATGAAGATTCCCTATCGGGCACTTGGACTATGTAGGTTCCTCATTGGGCACTTGGACTATGTAGGTTCCCTATCGGGCACTTGGACTATGTAGGTTAACTGGCGGGCCCTTCGACTATCTAGGTTACCTAGCGGGCACTTGGACTATCTAGGTTAACTAGCGGGCACTTGTACAATGCAGGTTCCCTAGCGGGCACTTTGACTATGTAGCTTCCCTAGAGGGCACTTGGACTATATAGGTTCCCTATGGTTACTTGGACTATCTAGGTGCCCTAACGGGCACTTGGAATACGTAGGTTCCCTTCCGGACACTTGGACTATGTAGGTTCCTCAGTGGGCACTTGGACTATGTAGGTTAACTAGCTGGCACTTGGACTATCTAGGTTACCTAGCGGGCACTTGGATTTTGTAGGTTCCCTAGCGGGCACTTGGACTATGTTCGTCCCTTAGCGGGCACTTGGACTATGTAGGTTCCCTATCGGGCAGTTGGACTATGTAGGTTATCTAGCGGGCCCTTAGACTATCTAGGTTACATAGCGGGCACTTGGACTATGTATGTCCCCTAGCGGGCACTTGGACTATCTAGGTTAACTAGAGGGCCCTTTGACTATGTAGGTTAACTAAGGGGCACTTGGAATATCTAGGTTAACTAGCGGACCTTGGACTATGTAGGTTAACTAGCGGGCACTTGGACGATCTAGGTTAAGTAGCAGGCACTTGGACTATCTAGGTTAACTAGCGGGCACTTGGACTATCTAGATTAACTAGCGGACACTTGAACGATGCAGTTTCCCTAGCGGGCACTTGGACTATATAGGTAAATTAGTGGGCACTTGGACTATGGAGGTTACCTAGAAGGCAATTGGACTATGGAGGTTACCTAGCGGGCACTTGGACTATGCAGGTAACCTAGCGGGCACTTGAACTGTCTAAGTTACCTGCCGGCTCTTGGACTATGTAGGTTACCTAGCGGGCAATTGTACTATCTAGGTTAACGAACGGGCACGTGGACTATGTAGGTAACCTCACGGGCACTTGGACTATCTAGGTTAGGTAACGGGCACTTTGACTATCTAGGTTACCTAGCGGGAACTTGGAATATGTAGGTTCCCTAGAGGGCACTTGGACTATAGGTTACCTAGTGGCCCTTGGACTATGTAGGTTACCTAGCGCGACTTGGACTATCTAAGTTAACGAACGTGCACTTGGACTATGTAGGTAACCTAGCAGGCACTTGGACAGTATAGGTTACCTAGCGGGCACTTGGACTATCTAGGTTAACGAATGGGCACTTGGACTATCTAGGTTAGCAAACCGGAACTTGGAATATCTAGGTTACCTAGCGGGCACTTGGACTATGTAGGATCCCTATCGGACATTTGTACTACTTAGGTTAACTAGCGGGCACTTGAACTATCTAGGTCAACTAGCGGGCCATTGTACTATGTAGGTTAACTAGCGGGCACTTGGCCTATCTAGGTTACCTAACGGGAACTTGGACTATGTAGGTTTACTAGCGGACCCTTGGACGATCTAGGATAACTAGCGGGCACTTGGACAATGCATGTTCCCTTGCGGGCACTATGAATATGTAGCTTCCCTAGAGGGCACTTGGATTATGTAGGTTCCCTATGGGCACTTGGACTATCTGGGTTCCCTAACGGGCACTTGGAATATGAAGATTCCCTATCGGGCACTTGGACTATGTAGGTTCCTCATTGGGCACTTGGACTATGTAGGTTCCCTATCGGGCACTTGGACTTTGTAGGTTAACTAGCGGGCCCTTGGACTATCTAGGTTAACTAGCGGGCACTTGGACTATCTAGGTTAACTAGAGGTCACTTGTACAATACAGGTTCCCTAGCGGGCACTTTGACTATGTAGGTTCCCTAGAGGGCACTTGGACGATATAGGTTCCCTATGGGCACTTGGACTATCTAGGTGCCCTAATGGGCACTTGGAATACGTAGGTTCCCTTTCGGACACTTGGACTATGCAGGTTCCTCAGTGGGCACTTGGACTATGTAGGTTTACTAGCGGGCACTTGGACTATCTAGGTTACCTATCGGGCACTTTGACTATGCAGGTTCCCTAGCGGGCACTTGGACTATGTTCGTCCCTTAACGGGCACTTGGACTATGTAGGTTCCCTATCGGGCATTTGGACTATGTAGGTTAACTAGCAGGCCCGTAGACTATCTAGGTTACCTAGCGGGCACTTGGACTATGTACGTCCTCCAGCGGGGACTTGGAATATCTAGGTTAACTAGAGGGCCGTTGGACTATGTAGGTTAACTAGCAGGCCCTTGGACTATCTAGGTTACCTAGCGGGCACTTGGACTATCTAGGTTAACTAGAGGGCACTTGTACAATGCAGGTACCCTAGCGGGCACTTTGACTATGTAAGTTCCCTAGAGGGCACTTGGACTATATAGGTTCCCTATGGGCACTTGGACTATCTAGGTGCCCTAATGGGCACATGGAATACGTAGGTTCCCTTTCGGACACTTGGACTATGTAGGTTCCTCAGCGGGCACTTGGACTATGTAGGTTAACTAGCGGGCACTTGGACTATCTAGGTTACCTAGCGGGCACTTGGACTATGTAGGTTCCCTAGCGGGCACTTGGACTATGTAGGTTCCCTAGCGGGCACTTGGACTATGTTCGTCCCTTAGCGAGCGCTTGGACTATGTAGGTTCCCTATCGGGAAGTTGGACTATGTAGGTTAACTAGCGGGCCCTTAGACTATCTAGGTTACCTAGCGGGCACTTGGACTATGTACTTCCCCTAGTGGGCACTTGGACTATCTAGGTTAACTAGAGGGCCCTTGGACTATGTAGGTTAACTAGCGGGCACTTGGAATATCTACGTTAACTAGCGGACCTTGGACTATGTAGGTTAACTAGCGGGCACTTGGGCGATCTAGGTTAACTAGCGGGCACTTGGACGATCTAGGTTAACTAGCGGCCACTTGGACTATCTAGCTTAACTAGCGGGCACTTGAACTATCTAGATTAACTAGCGGGCACTTGGATGATGCAGGTTCCCTAGCGGGCACTTGGACTATATAGGTTAATTAGCGGGCACTTGGACTATGGAGGGTAACTATCGGGCACTTGGACTGTCTAGGTTACCTAACGGGCACTTGGACTATGTAGGTTAATTAGCGGGAACTTGGACTATGTAGGTAACCTAACGGGCACTTGGACTATCTAGGTTAGGTAACGGGCACTTGGACAATCTTGGTTACCTAGCGGGAACTTGGAATATGTAGGTTACCTAGCGGGCACTTGGACTATCTAGATTAGTAAACCGGAACTTGGAATATCTAGGTTACCTAGCGGGCACTTGGACTATGTAGGTTACCTTGCGGGCACTTGGCCTATCTAGGTTACCTAACGGGAACTTGGACTATGTAGGTTTACTAGCGGACACTTGGACGATCTTGGTTAACTAGCGGGCATTTGGATTATCTAGGTTAACTAGCGGGCCCTTGGACTATGTAGGTTCCGTAGCGGGCACTTGGACTATGTAGGTAACCTAGCAGGCACTTGGACAGTATAGGTTACCTAGCGGGCACTTGGACTATCTAGGTTAACGAATGGGCACTTGGACTATCTAGGTTAGCAAACCGGAACTTGGAATATCTAGGTTACCTAGCGGGCACTTGGACTATGTAGGATCCCTATCGGACATTTGTACTACTTAGGTTAACTAGCGGGCACTTGAACTATCTAGGTCAACTAGCGGGCCATTGTACTATGTAGGTTAACTAGCGGGCACTTGGCCTATCTAGGTTACCTAACGGGAACTTGGACTATGTAGGTTTACTAGCGGACCCTTGGACGATCTAGGATAACTAGCGGGCACTTGGACAATGCATGTTCCCTTGCGGGCACTATGAATATGTAGCTTCCCTAGAGGGCACTTGGATTATGTAGGTTCCCTATGGGCACTTGGACTATCTGGGTTCCCTAACGGGCACTTGGAATATGAAGATTCCCTATCGGGCACTTGGACTATGTAGGTTCCTCATTGGGCACTTGGACTATGTAGGTTCCCTATCGGGCACTTGGACTTTGTAGGTTAACTAGCGGGCCCTTGGACTATCTAGGTTAACTAGCGGGCACTTGGACTATCTAGGTTAACTAGAGGTCACTTGTACAATACAGGTTCCCTAGCGGGCACTTTGACTATGTAGGTTCCCTAGAGGGCACTTGGACGATATAGGTTCCCTATGGGCACTTGGACTATCTAGGTGCCCTAATGGGCACTTGGAATACGTAGGTTCCCTTTCGGACACTTGGACTATGCAGGTTCCTCAGTGGGCACTTGGACTATGTAGGTTTACTAGCGGGCACTTGGACTATCTAGGTTACCTATCGGGCACTTTGACTATGCAGGTTCCCTAGCGGGCACTTGGACTATGTTCGTCCCTTAACGGGCACTTGGACTATGTAGGTTCCCTATCGGGCATTTGGACTATGTAGGTTAACTAGCAGGCCCGTAGACTATCTAGGTTACCTAGCGGGCACTTGGACTATGTACGTCCTCCAGCGGGGACTTGGAATATCTAGGTTAACTAGAGGGCCGTTGGACTATGTAGGTTAACTAGCAGGCCCTTGGACTATCTAGGTTACCTAGCGGGCACTTGGACTATCTAGGTTAACTAGAGGGCACTTGTACAATGCAGGTACCCTAGCGGGCACTTTGACTATGTAAGTTCCCTAGAGGGCACTTGGACTATATAGGTTCCCTATGGGCACTTGGACTATCTAGGTGCCCTAATGGGCACATGGAATACGTAGGTTCCCTTTCGGACACTTGGACTATGTAGGTTCCTCAGCGGGCACTTGGACTATGTAGGTTAACTAGCGGGCACTTGGACTATCTAGGTTACCTAGCGGGCACTTGGACTATGTAGGTTCCCTAGCGGGCACTTGGACTATGTAGGTTCCCTAGCGGGCACTTGGACTATGTTCGTCCCTTAGCGAGCGCTTGGACTATGTAGGTTCCCTATCGGGCAGTTGGACTATGTAGGTTAACTAGCGGGCCCTTAGACTATCTAGGTTACCTAGCGGGCACTTGGACTATGTACTTCCCCTAGTGGGCACTTGGACTATCTAGGTTAACTAGAGGGCCCTTGGACTATGTAGGTTAACTAGCGGGCACTTGGAATATCTACGTTAACTAGCGGACCTTGGACTATGTAGGTTAACTAGCGGGCACTTGGGCGATCTAGGTTAACTAGCGGGCACTTGGACGATCTAGGTTAACTAGCGGCCACTTGGACTATCTAGCTTAACTAGCGGGCACTTGAACTATCTAGATTAACTAGCGGGCACTTGGATGATGCAGGTTCCCTAGCGGGCACTTGGACTATATAGGTTAATTAGCGGGCACTTGGACTATGGAGGGTAACTATCGGGCACTTGGACTGTCTAGGTTACCTAACGGGCACTTGGACTATGTAGGTTAATTAGCGGGAACTTGGACTATGTAGGTAACCTAACGGGCACTTGGACTATCTAGGTTAGGTAACGGGCACTTGGACAATCTTGGTTACCTAGCGGGAACTTGGAATATGTAGGTTACCTAGCGGGCACTTGGACTATCTAGATTAGTAAACCGGAACTTGGAATATCTAGGTTACCTAGCGGGCACTTGGACTATGTAGGTTACCTTGCGGGCACTTGGCCTATCTAGGTTACCTAACGGGAACTTGGACTATGTAGGTTTACTAGCGGACACTTGGACGATCTTGGTTAACTAGCGGGCACTTGGATTATCTAGGTTAACTAGCGGGCCCTTGGACTATGTAGGTTCCCTAGCGGGCACTTGGACTATGTAGGTTACCTAGCAGGCACTTGGACTGTCTAGGTTACCTAGCGGGCACTTGAACTATCTAGGTTAACGAACGGGCACTTGGACTATGTAGGTTAGCTAACAGGAACTTGGACTATCTAGGTTAACGAATGGGCACTTGGACTATGTAGGTTACCTAGCGGGCACTTGGACTATCTAGGTTAGCTAACGGGTACTTGGACTATCTAGGTTCCCTAGCGGGCACTTGGACTATGTAGGTTCCCTAGCAGGGCTTTGACTATCTAAGTTCTCTAACGGGCACTTGGACTATGTGGGTTCCCTAGCGGGCATTTGGACTATCTAGGTTACCTAACGGGCACTTGGACTATGTACGTTACTAGCGGGCATTTGGACTATGTAGGTTACCTAGCGGATACTTGGACTATGTAGGTTCCCCATCAGGGACATGGACAATGTAGGTTAACTAGCGGGCACTTGGACTATCTAGGTTAACTAGCGGGCCCTTGGACTATGTAGGTTAACTAGCGGGCTCTTGTACTTTCTAGGTTAACGAACGGGCACGTGGACTATGTAGGTAACCAAGCGGGCACTTGGACAGTCTAGGTTACCTAGAGGGCACTTGGAAAATCTAGGTTAATGAATGGGCACTTGGACTATGTAGGTTACCTCGCGGGCACTTAGACTATGTGGGTACCCTAGCGGGCATTTGGACTATCTAGGTTACCTAACGGGCATTTGGACTATGTAGGTTCCCTAGCGGGCACTTGGATTATGTAGGTTCCCTTCTTGCACTTGGACTATGTAGGTTTCTAGCGGGCATTTGGACTATGTAGGTTACCTAGCGGGCACTTGGGCTATGTAGGTTCCCTAGCGGGCATTTGGACTATCTAGGTTACCTAACGGGCATTTGGACTACGTACGTTACTAGTGGGCATTTGGACTATGTAGGTTACCTAGCGGATACTTGGACTATGTAGGCTCCCCATCAGGGACTTGGACCATGTAGGTTAACTAGCGGGCACTTGGACTATCTAGGTTAACTAGAGGGCCCTTGGACTATGTAGGTTAACTAGCGGGCCCTTTGACGATCTAGGTTAGCAAACGGGCACTTGGACTATGTAGGTTACCTAGCAGGCACTTGGACTGTGTAGGTTACCTAGCGGGCACTTGGACTATGCAGGTAACCTAGCGGGCACTTGGACTGTTTAAGTTACCTAGAGGGCACTTGGACTATAGGTTAACTAGCGGGCACTTGGACTATATAGGTTACCTAGCGGCCCTTACATTATGTTGGTTACCTAACGCGACTTGGACTATCTAAGTTAACGAACGTGCACTTGGACTATGTAAGTAACCTAGCGGGCACTTGGAGAGTATAGGTTACCTAGCGGGTACTTGGACTATCTAGGTTAGCAAACCGGAACTTGGAATATCTAGGTTACCTAGCGGGCACTTGGATTATGTAGGATCCCTATTGGACATTTGTACTACTTAGGTTAACTAGAGGGCACTTTGACTAGCGAGGTTAACTAGCGGGCACTTGGACTATCTATGTCAACTAGCGGGCCATTGTACTATGTAGGTTAACTAGCGGGCACTTGGCCTATCTAGGTTACCTAACGGGAACTTGGACTATGTAGGTTTACTAGCGGACCCTTGGACGATCTAGGATAACTAGCGGGCACTTGGACAATGCAGGTTTCCTTGCGGGCACTATGAATATGTAGTTTCCCTAGAGGGCACTTGGACCATATAGGTTCCCTATGGGCACTTGGACTATCTAGGTGCCCTAATGGGCACTTGGAATACGTAGGTTCCCTTTCGGACACTTGGAGTATGTAGGTTCCTCAGCGGGCACTTGGACTATGTAGGTTAACTAGCGGGCACTTGGACGATCTAGGTTAACTAGCGGGCACTTGGACAATGCAGGTTCCTAGCGGGCACTATGAATATGTAGCTTCCCTAGAGGGCACTTGGACTATGTAGGTTCCCTATGGGCACTTGGACTATCTGGGTTCCCTAACGGGCACTTGGAATATGAAGATTCCCTATCGGGCACTTGGACTATGTAGGTTCCTCATTGGGCACTTGGACTATGTAGGTTCCCTATCGGGCACTTGGACTTTGTAGGTTAACAAGCGGGCCCCTGGACTATCTAGGTTACCTAGCGGGCACTTGGACTATCTAGGTTAACTAGAGGGCACTTGTACAATGCAGGTTCCCTAGCGGGCACTTTGACTATGTAGGTTCCCTACAGGGCACTTGGACTATATAGGTTCCCTATGGGCACTTGGACTATCTAGGTGCCCTAATGGGCACTTGGAATACGTAGGTTCCCTTTCGGACACTTGGACTATGCATGTTCCTCAGTGGGCACTTGGACTATGTAGGTTTACTAGCGGGCACTTGGACTATCTAGGTTCCCTATCGGGCACTTGGACTATGCAGGTTCCCTAGCGGGCACTTGGACTATGTTCGTCCCTTAGCGGGCACTTGGACTATGTAGATTCCCTATCAGGCAGTTGGACTATGTAGGTTAACTAGCGGGCCCGTAGACTATCTAGGTTACCTAGCGGGCACTTGGACTATGTATGTCCTCCAGCGGGCACTTGGACTATCTAGGTTAACTAGAGGGCCGTTTGACTATGTAGGTTAAATAGCAGGCCCTTGGGTATCTAGGTTACCTAGCGGGCACTTGGACTATCTAGGTTAACTAGAGGGCACTTGTACAATGCAGGTTCCCTAGCGGGCACTTTGACTATGTAATTTCTCTAGAGGGCACTTGGATTATATAGGTTCTCTATGGGCACTTGGACTATCTAAGTGCCCTAATGGGCACTTGGAATACGTAGGTTCCCTTTCGGACACTTGGACTATGTAGGTTCCTCAGCGGGCACTTGGACTATGTAGGTTAACTAGCGGGCACTTGGACTATCTAGGTTACCTAGCGGGCACTTGGACTATGCAGGTTCCCTAGCGGGCACTTGGACTATGTTCGTCCCTTAGTGGGCACTTGGACTATGTAGGTTCCCTATCGGGCAGTTGGACTATGTAGGTTAACTAGCGGGCCCTTAGACTATCTAGGTTACCTAGCGGGCACTTGGACTATGTATGTCCTCCAGCGGGCACTTGGACTATCTAGGTTAACTAGAGGGCCCTTGGACTATGTAGGTTCACTAGCGGGCACTTGGAATATCTAGGTTAACTAGCGGACCTTGGACTATGTAGGTTAACTAGCGTGCACTTGGACGATCTAGGTTAAGTAGCAGGCACTTGGACTATCTAGGTTAACTAGCGGGCACTTGGACTATCTATGTCAACTAGCGGGCCATTGTACTATGTAGGTTAACTAGCGGGCACTTGGCCTATCTAGGTTACCTAACGGGAACATGGACTATGTAGGTTTACTAGCGGACACTTGGACGATCTAGGTTAACTAGCGGGCACTTGGACAATGCAGGTTCCCTAGCGGGCACTATGAATATGTAGCTTCCCTAGAGGGCACTTGGACTATGTAGGTTCCCTATGGGCACTTGGACTATCTAGGTTCCCTAACGGGCACTTGGAATATGAAGATTCCCTATCGGGCACTTGGACTATGTAGGTTCCTCATTGGGCACTTGGACTATGTAAGTTCCCTATCGGGCACTTGGACTTTGTAGGTTAACTAGCGGTCCCTTGGATTATCAAGGTTTCCTAGCGGGCACTTGGACTATCTAGGTTAACTAGAGGGCACTTGTACAATGCAGGTTCCCTAGCGGGCACTTTGACTATGTAGGTTCCCTAGAGGGCACTTGGACGATATAGGTTCCCTATGGGCACTTGGACTATCTAGGTGCCCTAATGGGCACTTGGAATACGTAGGTTCCCTTTCGGACACTTGGACTATGTAGGTTAACAAGCGGGCACTTGGACTATGTAGGTTAACTAGCGGGCACTTGGACTATCTAGGTTACCTAGCGGGCACTTGGATTTTGTAGGTTCCCTAGCAGGCACTTGGACTATGTTCGTCCCTTAGCGGGCACTTGGACTATGTAGGTTCCCTATCGGGCAGTTGGACTATGTAGGTTATCTAGCGGGCCCTTAGACTATCTAGGTTACATAGCGGGCACTTGGACTATGTATGTCCCCTAGCGGGCACTTGGACTATCTAGGTTAACTAGAGGGCCCTTTGACGATGTAGGTTAACTAAGGGGCACTTGGAATATCTAGGTTAACTAGCGGACCTTGGACTATGTAGGTTAACTAGCAGGCACTTGGACGATCTAGGTTAAGTAGCAGGCACTTGGACTATCTAGGTTAACTAGCGGGCACTTGGACTATCTAGATTAACTAGCGGGCACTTGAACGATGCAGTTTCCCTAGCGGGCACTTGGACTATATAGGTAAATTAGTGGGCACTTGGACTATGGAGGTTACCTAGAAGGCAATTGGACTATGGAGGTTACCTAGCGGGCACTTGGACTATCTAGGTTAGCTAACGGGTACTTGGACTATCTAGGTTACCTAGCGGGCACTTGGACTATGTAGGTTACCTAGCGGGCACTTGGACTATCTAGGTTACCTAACGGGTACTTGGACTATGCAGGTAACCTAGCGGGCACTTGAACTGTCTAAGTTACCTGCCGGCACTTGGACTATGTAGGTTACCTAGCGGGCAATTGTACTATCTAGGTTAACGAACGGGCACGTGGACTATGTAGGTAACCTCACGGGCACTTGGACTATCTAGGTTAGGTAACGGGCACTTTGACTATCTAGGTTACCTAGCGGGAACTTGGAATATGTAGGTTACCTAGAGGGCACTTGGACTATTGGTTTCCTAGTGGCCCTTGGACTATGTAGGTTACCTAGCGCGACTTGGACTATCTAAGTTAACGAACGTGCACTTGGACTATGTAGGTAACCTAGCAGGCACGTGGACAGTATAGGTTACCTAGCGGGCACTTGGACTATCTAGGTTAACGAATGGGCACTTGGACTATGTAGGTTACCTAGCGGGTACTTGGACTATCTAGGTTAGCAAACCGGAACTTGGAATATCTAGGTTACCTAGCGGGCACTTGGACTATGTAGGATCCCTATCGGACATTTGTACTACTTAGGTTAAGTAGCGGGCACTTTGACTATCTAGGTTAACTAGCGGGCACTTGAACTATCTAGGTCAACTAGCGGGCCATTGTACTATGTAGGTTAACTAGCGGGCACTTGGCCTATCTAGGTTACCTAACGGGAACTTGGACTATGTAGGTTTACTAGCGGACACTTGGACGATCTGGTTAACTAGCGGGCACTTGGACAATGCAGGTTCCCTAGCGGGCACTATGAATATGTAGCTTCCCTAGAGGGCACTTGGACTATGTAGGTTCCCTATGGGCACTTGGACTATCTGGGTTCCCTAACGGGCACTTGGAATATGAACATTCCCTATCGGGCACTTGGACTATGTAGGTTCCTCATTGGGCACTTGGACTATGTAAGTTCCCTATCGTGCACTTGGACTTTGTAGGTTAACTAGCGGGCCCTTGGACTATCTAGGTTAACTAGAGGGCACTTGTACAATGCAGGTTCCCTAGCGGGCACTTTGACTATGTAGGTTCCCTAGAGGGCACTTGCACGATATAGGTTCCCTATGGGCACTTGGACTATCTAGGTGCCCTAATGGGCACTTGGAATACGTAGGTTCCCTTTCGGACACTTGGACTATGCAGGTTCCTCAGTGGGCACTTGGACTATGTAGGTTTACTAGCGGGCACTTGGACTATCTAGGTTACCTATCGGGCACTTGGACTATACAGGTTCCCTAGCGGGCACTTGGACTATGTTCGTCCCTTAGCGGGCACTTGGACTATGTAGGTTCCCTATCGGGCAGTTGGACTATGTAGGTTAACTAGCGGGCCCGTAGACTATCTAGGTTACCTAGCGGGCACTTGGACTATGTACGTCCTCCAGCGGGCACTTGGACTATCTAGGTTAACTAGAGGGCCGTTGGACTATGTAGGTTAACTAGCAGGCCCTTGGACTATCTAGGTTACCTAGCGGGCACTTGGACTATCTAGGTTAACTAGAGGGCACTTGTACAATGCAGGTACCCTAGCGGGCACGTGGACTATGTAGGTTCCCTAGCGGGCACTTGGACTATGTTCGTCTCTTAGCGAGCGCTTGGACTATGTAGGTTCCCTATCGGGCAGATGGACTATGTAGGTTAACTAGCGGGCCCTTAGACTATCTAGGTTACCTAGCGGGCACTTGGACTATGTACTTCCCCTAGTGGGCACTTGGACTATCTAGGTTAACTAGAGGGCCCTTGGACTATGTAGGTTAACTAGCGGGCACTTGGAATATCTAGGTTAACTAGCGGACCTTGGACTATGTAGGTTAACTAGCGGGCACTTGGACTATCTAGGTTAACTAGCGGCCACTTGGACTATCTAGCTTAACTAGCGGGCACTTGGACTATCTAGATTAACTAGTGGGCACTTGGATGATGCAGGTTCCCTAGCGGGCACTTTGACTATATAGGTTAATTAGCGGGCACTTGGACTATGGAGGTTAACTATCGGGAAATTGGACTGTCTAGGTTACCTAACGGGCACTTGGACTATGTACGTTAATTAGCGGGCACTTGGACTATGTAGGTAACCTAACGGGCACTTGGACTATCTAGGTGAGGTAACGGGCACTTGGACTATCTTCGTTACCTAGCGGGAACTTGGAATATGTAGGTTACCTAGCGGGCACTTGGACTATAGTTTAACTAGCGGGCACTTGGACTATATAGGTTACCTAGCGGGCCTTTGGACTATGTAGGTTACCTAGCGCGACTTGGACTATCTAAGTTAACGAACGTGCACATGGACTATGTAGGTAACCTAGCGGGCACTTGGACAGTATAGGTTACCTAGAGGGCACTTGGACTATCTAGGTTAACGAATGGGCACTTGGACTATGTAGGTTACCTAGCGGGCACTTGGACTATCTAGGTTAGCAAACCGGAACTTGGAATATCTAGGTTACCTAGCGGGCACTTGGACTATGTAGGATCCCTATTGGACATTTGTACTACTTAGGTTACCTAGCGGGCATTTGGACTATCTAGGTTAACTAGCGGGCACTTGTACAATGCAGGTTCCCTAGCGGGCACTTTGACTATGTAGCTTCCCTAGAGGGCACTTGGACTATATAGGTTCCCTATGGTTACTTGGACTATCTAGGTGCCCTAACGGGCACTTGGAATACGTAGGTTCCCTTTCGGACACTTGGACTATGTAGGTTCCTCAGCGGGCACTTGGACTATGTAGGTTAACTAGCGGGCACTTGGACTATCTAGGTTACCTAGCGGGCACTTGGATTTTGTAGGTTCCCTAGCGGGCACTTGGACTATGTTCGTCCCTTAGCGGGTACTTGGACTATGTAGGTTCCCTATCGGGCAGTTGGACTATGTAGGTTATCTAGCGGGCCCTTAGACTATCTAGGTTACATAGCGGGCACTTGGACTATGTATGTCCCCTAGCGGGCACTTGGACTGTTTAAGTTAACCAGGGGGCACTTGGACTATGTAGGTTAACTAGCGGGCACTTGGACTATCTAGGTTACCTAACGGGCACCTGGACTATCTAGATTACCTAGCGTGCACTTGGATTCTAAAGGTTACCTAGCCGGCCCTTGGACTATGTAGGTTACCTAGCGGGCAATTGGACGATCTAGGTTAACGAACGGGCACGTGGACTATGTAGTTAACCTAACGGGCACTTGGACTATCTAGGTTACCTAGCGGGAACTTGGAATATGTAGGTTAACTAGAGGGCACATGGACTATAGGTTAATTAGCGAGCACTTGGACTATATAGTTTACCTAGCGGCCCTTGGACTATGTTGGTTACCTACCGCGACTTGGACTATCTAAGTTAACGAATGGGCACTTGAACTACGTAGGTTACCTAGCGGGCACTTGGACTATCTAGGTTAGCAAACCGGAACTTGGAATATCTAGGTTACCTAGCGGGCACTTGGACTATGTAGGATCCCTAATGGACATTTGTACTACTTAGGTTAACTAGCGGGCACTTTGACCATCTAGGTTACTAGCGGGCACTTGGACTATCTATGTCAACTAGCGGGCCATTGTACTATGTAGGTTAACTAGCGGGCACTTGGCCTATCTAGGTTACCTAACGGGAACTTGGACTATGTAGGTTTACTAGCGGACACTTGGACAATGCAGCTTCCCTAGCGGGCACTATGAATATGTAGCTTCCCCAGAGGGAACTTGGACTATATAGGTTCCCTATGGGCACTTGGACAATCTTGGTTCCCTAACGGGCACTTGGAATATGAAGATTCCCTATCGGGCACTTGGACAATGTAGGTTCCTCATTGGGCACTTGGACTATGTAGGTTAACTAGCGGGCCCTTGGACTATCTAGGTTACCTAGCGGGCACTTGGACTATCTAGGTTAACTAGAGGGAACTTGTACAATGCAGGTTCCCTAGCGGGCACTTTGACGATGTAGGTTCCCTAGAGGGCACTTGGGCTATCTAGGTGCCCTAATGGGCAGTTGGAATACGTAGGTTCCCTTTTGGACACTTGGACTATGTAGGTTCCTCAGCGGGCACTTGGACTATGTAAGTTAACTAGCGGGCACTTGGACTATCTAGCTTACCTAGCGGGCACTTGGACTATGTAGGTTCCCTAGCGGGCACTTGGACTATCTAGGTTACCTAGCAGGCACTTGGACTATGTAGGTTCCTTAGCGGGCCCTTGGACTATGTTCGTACCTTATCGGGCACTTGGACTATGTAGGTTCCCTATCAGGCAGTTGGACTATGTAGGTTAACTAGCGGGCCCTTAGACTATCTAGGTTACCTAGCGGGCACTTGGACTATGTACGTCCCCTATCGGGCACTTGGACTATCTGGGTTAAATAGAGGGCCCTTGGACTATGTAGGTTAACTAGCGGGCACTTGGAATATCTTGGTTAACTAGCGGACCTTGGACTATGTAGGTTAACTAGTGGGCACTTGGACGATCTAGGTTAACTAGCGGCCACTTGTACTATCTAGCTTAACTAGCGGGCACTTGGACTATCTAGATTAACTAGCCGGCACTTGGACGATGCAGGTTCCCTAGCGGGCACTTAGACTATATACGTTTATTAGCGGGCACTTGGACTATGGAGGTTACCTAGCGGGCACTTGACTGTCTAGGTTACCTAACGGGCACTTGGACTATGTAGGTTAATTAGCGGGCACTTGGACTATGTAGGTTACCTAGCGGGCACTTGGACTATCCAGGTTAACTAACCGGCACGTGGACTATGTAGGTAACCTAACGGGCACTTGGACTATCTAGGTTAGGTAACGGGCACTTAGCCTATCTAGGTTACCTAACGGGAACTTGGACTATGTAGGTTTACTAGCGGACCCTTGGACGATCTAGGTTAACTAGCGGGCACTTGGACAATGCAGGTTCCCTAGCGGGCACTATGAATATGTAGGTTCCCTAGCGGGCACTTGGACTATGTTCGTCCCTTAGCGGGCACTTGGACTATGTAGGTTCCCTATCGGGCAGTTGGACTATGTAGGTTATCTAGCGGTCCCTTAGACTATCTAGGTTACCTAGCGGGCACTTGGGCTACGAAGGTTACCTAGCGGGCATTAGGACTATCTAGGTTACCTAAGGGGCACTTGGACTATCTAGGTTACCTAGCGGGCACTTGGACTATGTAGGTTACCTTGCGGGCACTTGGCCTATCTAGGTTACCTAACGGGAACTTGGACTATGTAGGTTTACTAGCGGACACTTGGACAATCTTGGTTAACTAGCGGGCCCTTGGACAATGCAGGTTCCCTAGCGGGCACTATGAATATGTAGCTTCCCTAGAGGGCACTTGGACCATATAGGTTCCCTATGGGCACTTGGACTATCTGGGTTCCCTAACGGGCACTTGGAATATGAAGATTCCCTATCGGGCACTTGGACTATGTAGGTTCCTCATTGGGCACTTGGACTATGTAGGTTCCCTATCGGGCACTTGGACTATGTAGGTTAACTAGCGGGCCCTTCGACTATCTAGGTTACCTAGCGGGCACTTGGACTTTCTAGGTTAACTAGCGGGCACTTGTACAATGCAGGTTCCCTAGCGGGCACTTTGACTATGTAGCTTCCCTAGAGGGCACTTGGACTATATAGGTTCCCTATGGTTACTTGGACTATCTAGGTGCCCTAACGGGCACTTGGAATACGTAGGTTCCCTTTCGGACACTTGGACTATGTAGGTTAACAAGCGGGCACTTGGACTATGTAGGTTAACTAGCGGGCACTTGGACTATCTAGGTTGTCCAGCGGGCACTTGGACTATGTACGTCCCCTAGCGGGCACTTGGACTATGGAGGTTAACTAGAGGGCCCTTGGACTATGTAGGCTATCTAGAGGGAACTTGGACTCTCTAGGTTAACTAACGGACCTTGGACTATGTAGGTTAACTAGCGGGCACTTGGACGATCTATGTTAACTAGCGGGCACTTGGACTATCTAGGTTAACTAGCGGGAACTTAGACTCTCTATGTTAACTGGCGGGCACTTGGACGATGCAGGTTCCCTAGAGGGCACTTGGACTATGTAGGTTCCCTAACGGGCACTTGGACTATGTAGGTCCCTTAGCGGGCACTTGGACTATGTTGGTTCCCTTTCGGGCAGTTGGACTCTGTGGGTACCCTAACGGGCATTTGGACTATGTAGGTTCCCTAGCGGTCACTTGGACTATGTCGGTCCCTTAGCGGGCACTTGGACTATGTTGGTTCCCTATCGGGCAGTTGGACTATGTGTGTACCCTAGCAGGCATTTGGACTATCTAGGTTACCTAGCAGGCACTTTTACTATCTAGGTTAACTAACGGGCACTTGGACTATGTAGGTTACCTAGCGGGCACTTGGACTATGTAGGTCCCTAGCGGGCACTTAGACTATGTAGGTTACCTAGCAGGCACTTGGACTGTCTAGGTTACCTAGCGGGCACTTGAACTATCTAGGTTAACGAACGGACACTTGGACTATGTAGGTTAGCTAACAGGAACTTGGACTATCTAGGTTAACGAACGGGCACTTGGACTATGGAGGTTACCTAGCGGGCACTTGGACTATGGAGGTTCCCTAGCAGGGCTTTGATTATGTAAGTTCTCTAATGGGCACTTGGGCTATGTGGGTTCCCTAGCGGGCATTTGGACTATCTAGGTTACCTAACGGGCACTTGGACTATGTACGTTACTAGCGGGCATTTGGAGTATGTAGGTTACCTAGCGGATACTTGGACTATGTAGGTTCCCCATCAGGGACTTGGACAATGAGGGTTAACTAGCGGGCACTTGGACTATCTAGGTTAACTAGCGGGCCCTTGGACTATGTAGGTTAACTAGCGGGCCCTTGGACTATCTAGGTTACCTAGCGGGCACTTGGACTATCTAGGTTAACTAGAGGGCACTTGTACAATGCAGGTTCCCTAGCGGGCACTTTGACTATGTAGGTTCCCTACAGGGCACTTGGACTATATAGGTTCCCTATGGGCACTTGGACTATCTAGGTGCCCTAATGGGCACTTGGAATACGTAGGTTCCCTTTCGGACACTTGGACTATGCATGTTCCTCAGTGGGCACTTGGACTATGTAGGTTTACTAGCGGGCACTTGGACTATCTAGGTTACCTATCGGGCACTTGGACTATGCAGGTTCCCTAGCGGGCACTTGGACTATGTTCGTCCCTTAGCGGGCACTTGGACTATGTAGATTCCCTATCAGGCAGTTGGACTATGTAGGTTAACTAGCGGGCCCGTAGACTATCTAGGTTACCTAGCGGGCACTTGGACTATGTATGTCCTCCAGCGGGCACTTGGACTATCTAGGTTAACTAGAGGGCCGTTTGACTATGTAGGTTAAATAGCAGGCCCTTGGGTATCTAGGTTACCTAGCGGGCACTTGGACTATCTAGGTTAACTAGAGGGCACTTGTACAATGCAGGTTCCCTAGCGGGCACTTTGACTATGTAATTTCTCTAGAGGGCACTTGGACTATATAGGTTCTCTATGGGCACTTGGACTATCTAAGTGCCCTAATGGGCACTTGGAATACGTAGGTTCCCTTTCGGACACTTGGACTATGTAGGTTCCTCAGCGGGCACTTGGACTATGTAGGTTAACTAGCGGGCACTTGGACTATCTAGGTTACCTAGCGGGCACTTGGACTATGTAGGTTCCCTAGCGGGCACTTGGACTGTGTTCTTCCCTTAGCGAGCGCTTGGACTATGTAGCTTCCCTATCGGGCAGTTGGACTATGTAGGTTAACTAGCGGGCCCTTAGACTATCTAGGTTACCTAGCGGACACTTGGACTATGTACTTCCCCTAGTGGGCACTTGGACTATCTAGGTTAACTAGAGGGCCCTTGGACTATGTAGGTTAACTAGCGGGCACTTGGAATATCTAGGTTAACTAGCGGACCTTGGACTATGTAGGTTAACTAGCGGGCACTTGGGCGATCTAGGTTAACTAGCGGGCACTTGGACGATCTAGGTTAACTAGCGGCCACTTGGACTATCTAGCTTAACTAGCGGGCACTTGGACTATCTAGATTAACTAGCGGGCACTTGGATGATGCAGGTTCCCTAGCGGGCACTTGGACTATATAGGTTAATTAGCGGGCACTTGGACTATGGAGGTTAACTATCGGGCACTTGGACTGTCTAGGTTACCTAACGGGCACTTGGACTATGTAGGTTAATTAGCGGGCACTTGGACTATGTAGGTTACCTAGCGGGCACTTGGACTATCTAGGTTAAAGAACCGGCACGTGGACTATGTAGGTAACCTAACGGGCACTTGGACTATCTAGGTTAGGTAACGGGCACTTGGACTATCTTGGTTACGTAGCGGGAACTTGGAATATGTAGGTTACCTAGCGGGCACTTGGACTATAGTTTAACTAGCGGGCACTTGGACTATATAGGTTACCTAGCGGGCCTTTGGACTATGTAGGTTACCTAGCGCGACTTGGACTATCTAAGTTAACGAACGTGCACTTGGACTATGTAGGTAACCTAGCGGGCACTTGGACAGTATAGGTTACCTAGCGGGCACTTGGACTATCTAGGTTAACCAATGGGCACTTGGACTATGTAGGTTACCTAGCGGGCACTTGGACTATCTAGATTAGTAAACCGGAACTTGGAATATCTAGGTTACCTAGCGGGCACTTGAACTATGTAGGTTACCTTGCGGGCACTTGGCCTATCTAGGTTACCTAACGGGAACTTGGACTATGTAGGTTTACTAGCGGACACTTGGACGATCTTGGTTAACTAGCGGGCACTTGGACAATGCAGGTTCCCTAGCGGGCACTGTGAATATGTAGCTCCCCTAGAGGGCACTTGGACTATGTAGGTTCCCTATGGGCACTTGGACTATCTGGGTTCCCTAACGGGCACTTGGAATATGAAGATTCCCTATCGGGCACTTGGACTATGTAGGTTCCTCATTGGGCACTTGGACTATGTAGGTTCCCTATCGGGCACTTGGACTATGTAGGTTAACTAGCGGGCCCTTCGACTATCTAGGTTACCTAGCGGGCACTTGGACTATCTAGGTTAACTAGCGGGCACTTGTACAATGCAGGTTCCCTAGCGGGCACTTTGACTATATAGCTTCCCTAGAGGGCACTTGGACTATATAGGTTCCCTATGGTTACTTGGACTATCTAGGTGCCCTAACGGGCACTTGGAATACGTAGGTTCCCTTTCGGACACTTGGACTATGTAGGTTCCTCAGCGGGCACTTGGACTATGTAGGTTATCTAGCGGGCACTTGGACTATCTATGTTGCCCAGCGGGCACTTGGACTATGTACGTCCCCTAGCGGGCACTTGGACTATCGGGGTTAACTAGAGGGCCCTTGGACTATGTAGGTTAACTAGAGGGCACTTGGACGATCTATGTTAACTAGCGGGCACTTGGACTATCTAGGTTAACTAGCGGGAACTTAGACTATCTATGTTAACTGGCGGGCACTTGGACTATGTAGGTTCCCTAACGGGCACTTGGACTATGTAGGTCCCTTAGCGGGCACTTGGACTATGTTGGTTCCCTATCGGGCAGTTGGACTATGTGGGTATCCTAGCGGGCATTTGGACTATCTAGGTTACCTAGCAGGCACTTTGACTATCTAGGTTAACTAACGGGCACTTGGACTATGTAGGTCCCTAGCGGGCACTTGGACTATGTAGGTTACCTAGCAGGCACTTGGACTGTCTAGTTTACCTAGCGGGCACTTGAACTATCTTGGTTAACGAACGGGCCCTTGGACTATGTAGGTTAGCTAACAGGAACTTGGACAATCTAGGTTAATGAACGGGCACTTGGACTATGGAGGTTACCTAGCGTGCACTTGGACTATGTAGGTTACCTAGCGGGCACTTGGACTATCTAAGTTAGCTAACGGGTACTTGGACTATCTAGGTTCCCTAGCGGGCACTTGGACTATATAGGTTCCCTAGCAGGGCTTTGACTATGTAAGTTCTCTAACGGGCACTTGGACTAAGTGGGTTCCCTAGCGGGCATTTGGACTATCTAGGTTACCTAACGGGCACTTGGACTATGTACGTTACTAGCGGGCATTTGGACTATGTAGGTTACCTAGCGGATACTTGGACTATGTAGGTTCCCCATCATGGACTTGGACAATGAAGGTTAACTAGCGGGCACTTGGACTATATAGGTTAACTAGCGGGCTATTGGACTATGTAGGTTAACTAGCGGGCCCTTTGACGATCTAGGTTAGCAAACGGGCACTTGGACTATGTAGGTTACCTAGCAGGCACTTGGACTGTCTAGGTTACCTTGCGGGCACTTGAACTATCTAGGTTAACGAACGGGCACTTGGACTATGTAGGTTAGCTAACAGGAACTTGGACTATCTAGGTTAACGAACGGGCACTTGGACTATGGAGGTTACCTAGCGGGCACTTGGACTATGGAGGTTACCTAGCGGGCACTTGGACTATCTGGGTTCCCTAACGGGCACTTGGAATATGAAGATTCCGTATCGGGCACTTGGACTATGTAGGTTCCTCATTGGGCACTTGGACTATGTAGGTTAACTAGCGGGCCCTTGGACTATCTAGGTTACCTAGCGGGCACTTGGACTATCTAGGTTAACTAGAGGGCACTTGTGCAATGCAGGTTCCCTAGCGGGCACTTTGACTATGTAGGTTCCCTAGAGGGCACTTGGACGATATAGGTTCCCTATGGGCACTTGGAATATCTAGGTGCCCTAATGGGCACTTGGAATACGTAGGTTCCCTTTCGGACACTTGGACTATGTAGGTTCCTCAGCGGGCACTTGGACTATGTAGGTTAACTAGCGGGCACTTGGACTATCTAGGTTACCTAGCGGGCACTTGGACTATGCAGGTTCCCTAGCGGGCACTTGGACTATATTAGTCCCTTAGCGGGCAGTTGGACTATGTAAGTTCCCTATCGGGCAGTTGGACTATGTAGGTTAACTAGCGGGCCCTTAGACTATCCTGGTTACCTAGCGGGCACTTGGACTATGTACGTCTTCTAGCGGTCACTTGGATTATCTAGGTTAACTAGAGGGCCCTTGGACTATGTAGGTTAACTAGCGGGCACTTGGAATATCTAGGTTAACTAGCGGACCTTGGACTATGTAGGTTAACTAGCGGGCACTTGGACAATATAGGTAACCTAACGGGCACTTGGACTATCTAGGTTAGGTAACGGGCACTTGGACTATAGGTTACCTAGCGGGAACTTGGAATATGTAGGTTACCTAGAGGGCACTTGGACTATAGGTTAACTAGCGGGCACTTGGACTATATAGGTTACCTAGCGGCCCTTGGACTATGTTGGTTACCTACCGCGACTTGGACTATCTAAGTTAACGAACGTGCACTTGGACTATGTAAGTAACCTAGAGGGCACTTGGACAGTATAGGTTACCTAGCGGGCACTTGGACTATCTAGGTTAACGAATGGGCACTTGGACTATGTAGGTTACCTAGCGGGCACTTGGACTATCTAGGTTAGCAAACCGGAACTTGGAATATCTAGGTTACCTAGCGGGCACTTGGACTATGTAGGATCCCTATTGGACATTTGTACTACTTAGGTTAACTAGCGGGCACTTTGACTATCTAGGTTAACTAGCGGGCACTTGGACTATCTATGTCAACTAGCGGGCCATTGTACTATGTAGGTTAACTAGCGGGCACTTGGCCTATCTAGGTTACCTAACGGGAACTTGGACTATGTAGGTTTACTAGCGGACACTTGGACGATTTAAGTTAAATAGCGGGCACTTGGACAATGCAGGTTCCTAGCGGGCACTATGAATATGTAGCTTCCCTAGAGGGCACTTGGACTATGTAGGTTCCCTATGGGCACTTGGACTATCTGGGTTCCCTAACGGGCACTTGGAATATGAAGATTCCCTATCGGGCACTTGGACTATGTAGGTTCCTCATTGGGCACTTGGACTATGTAGGTTCCCTATCGGGCACTTGGACTTTGTAGGTTAACAAGCGGGCCCTTGGACTGTTTAGGTTACCTAGCAGGCACTTGGACTATCTAGGTTAACTAGAGGGCACTTGTACAATGCAGGTTCCCTAGCGGGCACTTTGACTATGTAGGTTCCCTAGAGGGCACTTGGACTATATAGGTTCCCTATGGGCACTTGGAGTATCTAGGTGCCCTAATGGGCACTTGTAATACGTAGGTTCCCTTTCGGACACTTATACTATGCAGGTTCCTCAGTGGGCACTTGGACTATGTAGGTTTACTAGCGGGCACTTGGACTATCTAGGTTACCTATCGGGCACTTGGACTATGCAGATTCCCTAGCGGGCACTTGGACTATGTTCGTCCCTTAGCGGGCACTTGGACTATGTAGATTCCCTATCGGGCAGTTGGACTATGTAGGTTAACTAGCGGGCCCGTAGACTATCTAGGTTACCTAGCGGGCACTTGGACTATGTACGTCCTCCAGCGGGCACTTGGACTATCTAGGTTAACTAGAGGGCCGTTGGACTATGTAGGTTAAATAGCAGGCCCTTGGGCTATCTAGGTTACCTAGCGGGCACTTGGACTATCTAGGTTAACTAGAGGGCACTTGTAAAATGCAGGTTCCCTAGCGGGCACTTTGACTATGTAAGTTCCCTAGAGGGCAGTTGGACTATATAGGTTCCCTATGGGCACTTGGACTATCTGGGTGCCCTAATGGGCACTTGGAATACATAGGTTCCCTTTCGGACACATGGACTATGTAGGTTCCTCAGCGGGCACTTGGACTATGTAGGTTAACTAGCGGGCACTTGGACTATCTAGGTTACCTAGCGGGCATTTGGACTATGTAGGTTCCCTAGCGGGCACTTGGACTGTGTTCGTCCCTTAGCGAACGCTTGGACTATGTAGATTCCCTATCGGGCAGTTGGACTATGTAGGTTAACTAGCGGGCCCTTAGACTATCTAGGTTACCTAGCGGACACTTGGACTATGTACTTCCCCTAGTGGGCACTTGGACTATCTAGGTTAACTAGAGGGCCCTTGGACTATGTAGGTTAACTAGCGGGCACTTGGAATATCTAGATTAACTAGCGGGCACTTGGATGATGCAGGTTCCCTAGCGGGCACTTGGACTATATAGGTTAATTAGCGGGTACTTGGACTATGTAGGTTACCTAGCGGGCACTTGGACTATGTAGGTTAAAGAACCGGCACGTGGACTATGTAGGTAACCTAACGGGCACTTGGAATATCTAGGTTAGGTAACGGGCACTTGGACTATCTTGGTTACCTAGCGGGAACTTGGAATATGTAGGTTACCTAGCGGGCACTTGGACTATAGTTTAACTAGCGGGCACTTGGACTATATAGGTTACCTAGCGGGCCTTTGGACTATGTAGATTACCTAGCGCGACTTGGACTATCTAAGTTAACGAACGTGCACTTGGATTATGTAGGTAACCTTGCGGGCACTTGGACAGTATAGGTTACCTAGCGGGCACTTGGACTATCTAGGTTAACGAATGGGCACTAGGACTATGTAGGTTACCTAGCGGGCACTTGGACTATCTAGATTAGTAAACCGGAACTTGGAATATCTAGGTTACCTAGCGGGCACTTGGACTATGTAGGTTACCTTGCGGGCACTTGGCCTATCTAGGTTACCTAACGGGAACTTGGACTATGTAGGTTTACTAGCGGACACTTGGACGATCTTGGTTAACTAGCGGGCACTTGGACAATGCAGGTTCCCTAGCGGGCACTTTGACTATGTAGCTTCCCTAGAGGGCACTTGGACTATATAGGTTCCCTATGGTTACTTGGACTATCTAGGTGCCCTAACGGGCACTTGGAATACGTAGGTTCCCTTTCGGACACTTGGACTATGTAGGTTCCTCAGCGGGCACTTGGACTATGTAGGTTATCTAGCGGGCACTTGGACTATCTAGGTTGCCCAGCGGGCACTTGGACTATGTACGTCCCCTAGCGGGCACTTGGACTATCGAGGTTAACTAGAGGGCCCTTGGACTATGTAGGTTAACTAGAGGGCACTTGGATTATCTAGGTTAACTAACGGACCTTGGACTATGTAGGTTAACTAGCGGGCACTTGGACGATCTATGTTAACTAGCGGGCACTTGGACTATCTAGGTTAACTAGCGGGAACTTAGACTATCTATGTTAACTGGCGGGCACTTGGACGATGCAGGTTCCCTAGAGGGCACTTGGCCTATGTAGGTTCCCTAACGGGCACTTGGACTATGTAGGTCCCTTAGCGGGCACTTGGACTATGTTGGTTCCCTATCGGGCAGTTGGACTATGTGGGTATCCTAGCGGGCATTTGGACTATCTAGGTTACCTAGCAGGCACTTTGACTATCTAGGTTAACTAACGGGAACTTGGACTATGTAGGTCCCTAGCGGGCACTTGGACTATGTAGGTTACCTAGCAGGCACTTGGACTGTCTAGGTTACCTAGCGGGCACTTGAACAATCTAGGTTAACGAACGGGCCCTTGGACTATGTAGGTTAGCTAACAGGAACTTGGACTGTCTAGGTTAATGAACGGGCACTTGGATTATGGAGGTTACCTAGCGGGCACTTGGACTATGTAGGTTACCTAGCGGGCACTTGGACTATCTAGGTTAGCTAACGGGTACTTGGACTATCTAGGTTACCTTGCGGGCACTTGGACTATGTAGGTTCCCTAGCAGGGCTTTGACTATGTAAGTTCTCTAACGGGCACTTGGACTATGTGGGTTCCCTAGCGGGCATTTGGACTATCTAGGTTACCTAACGGGCACTTGGACTATGTACGTTACTTGTGGGCATTTGGACTATGTAGGTTACCTAGCGGATACTTGGACTATGTAGGTTCCCCATCAGGGACTTGGACAATGTAGGTTAACTATCGGGCACTTGGACTATCTAGGTTAACTAGCGGGCCCTTGGACTATGTAGGTTAACTAGCGGGCTCTTGTACTATCTAGGTAAACGAACGGGCACGTGGACTATGTAGGTAACCAAGCGGGCACTTGGACAGTCTAGGTTACCTAGAGTGCACTTGGAAAATCTAGGTTAATGAATGGGCACTTGGACAATGTAGGTTACCTCGCGGGCACTTAGACGATGTGGGTACCCTAGCGGGCATTTGGACTATCTAGGTTACCTAACGGGCATTTGGACTATGTAGGTTCCCTAGTGGGCACTTGGATTATGTAGGTTCCCTTCTTGCACTTGGACTATGTAGGTTTCTAGCGGGCATTTGGACTATGTAGGTTACCTAGTGGGCACTTGGGCTATGTAGGTTCCCTAGCGGGCATTTGGACTATCTAGGTTACCTAACGGGCATTTGGACTACGTACTTTACTAGTTGGCATTTGGACTATGTAGGTTACCTAGCGGATACTTGGACTATGTAGGTTCCCCATCAGGGACATGGACAATGTAGGTTAACTAGCGGGCACTTGGACTATCTAGGTTAACTAGAGGGCCCTTGGACTATGTAGGTTAACTAGCGGGCCCTTTGACGATCTAGGTTAGCAAACGGGCACTTGGACTATGTAGGTTACCTAGCAGGCACTTGAACTATCTAGGTTAACGAACGGGCACTTGGACTATGTAGGTTAGCTAACAGGAACTTGGACTATCTAGGTTAACGAACGGGCACTTGGACTATGGATGTTACCTAGCGGGCACTTGGACTATGGAGGTTACCTAGCGGGCACTTGGACTATCTAGGTTACCTAACGGGCACTTGGACTATGCAGGTAACCTAGCGGGCACTTGGACTGTTTAAGTTACCTAGAGGACACTTGGACTATAGGTTAACTAGCGGGCACTTGGACTATATAGGTTACCTAGCGGCCCTTAGACTATGTTGGTTACCTACCGCGACTTGGACTATCTAAGTTAACGAACGTGCACTTGGACTATGTAAGTAACCTAGCGGGCACTTGGACAGTATAGGTTACCTAGCGGGCACTTGGACTATCTAGGTTGGCAAACCGGAACTTGGAATATCTAGGTTACCTATCGGGCACTTGGATTATGTAGGATCCCTATTGGACATTTGTACTACTTAGGTTAACTAGCGGGCACTTTGACTATCTAGGTTAACTAGCGGGCACTTGGACTACTAAGTCAACTAGCGAGCCATTGTACTATGTAGGTTAACTAGCGGGCACTTGGCCTATCTAGGTTACCTAACGGGAACTTGGACTATGTAGGTTTACTAGCGGACACTTGGACGATCTAGGTTAACTAGCGGGCACTTGGACAATGCAGGTTCCCTAGCGGGCACTATGAATATGTAGCTTCCCTAGAGGGAACTTGGACTATATAGGTTCCCTATGGGCACTTGGACAATCTGTGTTCCCTAACGGGCACTTGGAATATGAAGATTCCCTATCGGGCACTTGGACTATGTACGTTCCTCATTGGGCACTTGGACTATGTAGGTTCCCTATCGGGCACTTGGACTATGTAGGTTAACTAGCGGGCCCTTCGACTATCTAGGTTACCTAGCGGGCACTTGGACTATCTAGGTTAACTAGAGGGCACTTGTACAATGCAGGTTCCTTAGCTGGCACTTTGACTATGTAAGTTCCCTAGAGGGCACTTGGACTATATAGGTTCCCTATGGGCACTTGGACTATCTAGGTGCCCTAATGGGCACTTGGAATACGTAGGTTCCCTTTCGGACACTTGGACTATGTAGGTTCCTCAGCGGGCACTTGGACTATGTAGGTTAACTAGCGGGCACTTGGACGATCTAGGTTACCTAGCGGGCACTTGGACTATGTAGGTTCCCTAGGGGGCACTTGGACTATGTTCGTCCCTTAGCGGGATCTTGGACTATGTAGGTTCCCTATCGGGCAGTTGGACTATGTAGGTTAACTAGCGGGCCCTTAGACTATCTAGGTTACCTAGCGGGCACTTGGACTATGTACGTCCCCTAGCGGGCACTTGGACTATCTAGGTTAAATAGAGGGCCCTTGGACTATGTAGGTTAACTAGCGGGCACTTGGACTATCTAGATTAACTAGCGGGCACTTGGACGATGCAGGTTCCCTAGCGCGCACTTGGACTACATAGGTTAATTAGCGGGCACTTGGACTATGGAGGTTACCTAGCGGGCACTTGGACTGTCTAGGTTACCTAACGGGCACTTGTGCAATGCAGGTTCCCTAGCGGGCACTTTGACTATGTAGGTTCCCTAGAGGGCACTTGGACGATATAGGTTCCCTATGGGCACTTGGAATATCTAGGTGCCCTAATGGGCACTTGGAATACGTAGGTTCCCTTTCGGACACTTGGACTATGTAGGTTCCTCAGCGGGCACTTGGACTATGTAGGTTAACTAGCGGGCACTTGGACTATCTAGGTTACCTAGCGGGCACTTGGACTATGCAGGTTCCCTAGCGGGCACTTGGACTATATTAGTCCCTTAGCGGGCAGTTGGACTATGTAAGTTCCCTATCGGGCAGTTGGACTATGTAGGTTAACTAGCGGGCCCTTAGACTATCCTGGTTACCTAGCGGGCACTTGGACTATGTACGTCTTCTAGCGGTCACTTGGATTATCTAGGTTAACTAGAGGGCCCTTGGACTATGTAGGTTAACTAGCGGGCACTTGGAATATCTAGGTTAACTAGCGGACCTTGGACTATGTAGGTTAACTAGCGGGCACTTGGACAATATAGGTAACCTAACGGGCACTTGGACTATCTAGGTTAGGTAACGGGCACTTGGACTATAGGTTACCTAGCGGGAACTTGGAATATGTAGGTTACCTAGAGGGCACTTGGACTATAGGTTAACTAGCGGGCACTTGGACTATATAGGTTACCTAGCGGCCCTTGGACTATGTTGGTTACCTACCGCGACTTGGACTATCTAAGTTAACGAACGTGCACTTGGACTATGTAAGTAACCTAGAGGGCACTTGGACAGTATAGGTTACCTAGCGGGCACTTGGACTATCTAGGTTAACGAATGGGCACTTGGACTATGTAGGTTACCTAGCGGGCACTTGGACTATCTAGGTTAGCAAACCGGAACTTGGAATATCTAGGTTACCTAGCGGGCACTTGGACTATGTAGGATCCCTATTGGACATTTGTACTACTTAGGTTAACTAGCGGGCACTTTGACTATCTAGGTTAACTAGCGGGCACTTGGACTATCTATGTCAACTAGCGGGCCATTGTACTATGTAGGTTAACTAGCGGGCACTTGGCCTATCTAGGTTACCTAACGGGAACTTGGACTATGTAGGTTTACTAGCGGACACTTGGACGATTTAAGTTAAATAGCGGGCACTTGGACAATGCAGGTTCCTAGCGGGCACTATGAATATGTAGCTTCCCTAGAGGGCACTTGGACTATGTAGGTTCCCTATGGGCACTTGGACTATCTGGGTTCCCTAACGGGCACTTGGAATATGAAGATTCCCTATCGGGCACTTGGACTATGTAGGTTCCTCATTGGGCACTTGGACTATGTAGGTTCCCTATCGGGCACTTGGACTTTGTAGGTTAACTAGCGTGCACTTGGACGATCTAGGTTAAGTAGCAGGCACTTGGACTATCTAGGTTAACTAGCGGGCACTTGGACTATCTATGTCAACTAGCGGGCCATTGTACTATGTAGGTTAACTAGCGGGCACTTGGCCTATCTAGGTTACCTAACGGGAACATGGACTATGTAGGTTTACTAGCGGACACTTGGACGATCTAGGTTAACTAGCGGGCACTTGGACAATGCAGGTTCCCTAGCGGGCACTATGAATATGTAGCTTCCCTAGAGGGCACTTGGACTATGTAGGTTCCCTATGGGCACTTGGACTATCTAGGTTCCCTAACGGGCACTTGGAATATGAAGATTCCCTATCGGGCACTTGGACTATGTAGGTTCCTCATTGGGCACTTGGACTATGTAAGTTCCCTATCGGGCACTTGGACTTTGTAGGTTAACTAGCGGTCCCTTGGATTATCAAGGTTTCCTAGCGGGCACTTGGACTATCTAGGTTAACTAGAGGGCACTTGTACAATGCAGGTTCCCTAGCGGGCACTTTGACTATGTAGGTTCCCTAGAGGGCACTTGGACGATATAGGTTCCCTATGGGCACTTGGACTATCTAGGTGCCCTAATGGGCACTTGGAATACGTAGGTTCCCTTTCGGACACTTGGACTATGTAGGTTAACAAGCGGGCACTTGGACTATGTAGGTTAACTAGCGGGCACTTGGACTATCTAGGTTACCTAGCGGGCACTTGGATTTTGTAGGTTCCCTAGCAGGCACTTGGACTATGTTCGTCCCTTAGCGGGCACTTGGACTATGTAGGTTCCCTATCGGGCAGTTGGACTATGTAGGTTATCTAGCGGGCCCTTAGACTATCTAGGTTACATAGCGGGCACTTGGACTATGTATGTCCCCTAGCGGGCACTTGGACTATCTAGGTTAACTAGAGGGCCCTTTGACGATGTAGGTTAACTAAGGGGCACTTGGAATATCTAGGTTAACTAGCGGACCTTGGACTATGTAGGTTAACTAGCAGGCACTTGGACGATCTAGGTTAAGTAGCAGGCACTTGGACTATCTAGGTTAACTAGCGGGCACTTGGACTATCTAGATTAACTAGCGGGCACTTGAACGATGCAGTTTCCCTAGCGGGCACTTGGACTATATAGGTAAATTAGTGGGCACTTGGACTATGGAGGTTACCTAGAAGGCAATTGGACTATGGAGGTTACCTAGCGGGCACTTGGACTATCTAGGTTAGCTAACGGGTACTTGGACTATCTAGGTTACCTAGCGGGCACTTGGACTATGTAGGTTACCTAGCGGGCACTTGGACTATCTAGGTTACCTAACGGGTACTTGGACTATGCAGGTAACCTAGCGGGCACTTGAACTGTCTAAGTTACCTGCCGGCACTTGGACTATGTAGGTTACCTAGCGGGCAATTGTACTATCTAGGTTAACGAACGGGCACGTGGACTATGTAGGTAACCTCACGGGCACTTGGACTATCTAGGTTAGGTAACGGGCACTTTGACTATCTAGGTTACCTAGCGGGAACTTGGAATATGTAGGTTACCTAGAGGGCACTTGGACTATTGGTTTCCTAGTGGCCCTTGGACTATGTAGGTTACCTAGCGCGACTTGGACTATCTAAGTTAACGAACGTGCACTTGGACTATGTAGGTAACCTAGCAGGCACGTGGACAGTATAGGTTACCTAGCGGGCACTTGGACTATCTAGGTTAACGAATGGGCACTTGGACTATGTAGGTTACCTAGCGGGTACTTGGACTATCTAGGTTAGCAAACCGGAACTTGGAATATCTAGGTTACCTAGCGGGCACTTGGACTATGTAGGATCCCTATCGGACATTTGTACTACTTAGGTTAAGTAGCGGGCACTTTGACTATCTAGGTTAACTAGCGGGCACTTGAACTATCTAGGTCAACTAGCGGGCCATTGTACTATGTAGGTTAACTAGCGGGCACTTGGCCTATCTAGGTTACCTAACGGGAACTTGGACTATGTAGGTTTACTAGCGGACACTTGGACGATCTGGTTAACTAGCGGGCACTTGGACAATGCAGGTTCCCTAGCGGGCACTATGAATATGTAGCTTCCCTAGAGGGCACTTGGACTATGTAGGTTCCCTATGGGCACTTGGACTATCTGGGTTCCCTAACGGGCACTTGGAATATGAACATTCCCTATCGGGCACTTGGACTATGTAGGTTCCTCATTGGGCACTTGGACTATGTAAGTTCCCTATCGTGCACTTGGACTTTGTAGGTTAACTAGCGGGCCCTTGGACTATCTAGGTTAACTAGAGGGCACTTGTACAATGCAGGTTCCCTAGCGGGCACTTTGACTATGTAGGTTCCCTAGAGGGCACTTGCACGATATAGGTTCCCTATGGGCACTTGGACTATCTAGGTGCCCTAATGGGCACTTGGAATACGTAGGTTCCCTTTCGGACACTTGGACTATGCAGGTTCCTCAGTGGGCACTTGGACTATGTAGGTTTACTAGCGGGCACTTGGACTATCTAGGTTACCTATCGGGCACTTGGACTATACAGGTTCCCTAGCGGGCACTTGGACTATGTTCGTCCCTTAGCGGGCACTTGGACTATGTAGGTTCCCTATCGGGCAGTTGGACTATGTAGGTTAACTAGCGGGCCCGTAGACTATCTAGGTTACCTAGCGGGCACTTGGACTATGTACGTCCTCCAGCGGGCACTTGGACTATCTAGGTTAACTAGAGGGCCGTTGGACTATGTAGGTTAACTAGCAGGCCCTTGGACTATCTAGGTTACCTAGCGGGCACTTGGACTATCTAGGTTAACTAGAGGGCACTTGTACAATGCAGGTACCCTAGCGGGCACGTGGACTATGTAGGTTCCCTAGCGGGCACTTGGACTATGTTCGTCTCTTAGCGAGCGCTTGGACTATGTAGGTTCCCTATCGGGCAGATGGACTATGTAGGTTAACTAGCGGGCCCTTAGACTATCTAGGTTACCTAGCGGGCACTTGGACTATGTACTTCCCCTAGTGGGCACTTGGACTATCTAGGTTAACTAGAGGGCCCTTGGACTATGTAGGTTAACTAGCGGGCACTTGGAATATCTAGGTTAACTAGCGGACCTTGGACTATGTAGGTTAACTAGCGGGCACTTGGACTATCTAGGTTAACTAGCGGCCACTTGGACTATCTAGCTTAACTAGCGGGCACTTGGACTATCTAGATTAACTAGTGGGCACTTGGATGATGCAGGTTCCCTAGCGGGCACTTTGACTATATAGGTTAATTAGCGGGCACTTGGACTATGGAGGTTAACTATCGGGAAATTGGACTGTCTAGGTTACCTAACGGGCACTTGGACTATGTACGTTAATTAGCGGGCACTTGGACTATGTAGGTAACCTAACGGGCACTTGGACTATCTAGGTGAGGTAACGGGCACTTGGACTATCTTCGTTACCTAGCGGGAACTTGGAATATGTAGGTTACCTAGCGGGCACTTGGACTATAGTTTAACTAGCGGGCACTTGGACTATATAGGTTACCTAGCGGGCCTTTGGACTATGTAGGTTACCTAGCGCGACTTGGACTATCTAAGTTAACGAACGTGCACATGGACTATGTAGGTAACCTAGCGGGCACTTGGACAGTATAGGTTACCTAGAGGGCACTTGGACTATCTAGGTTAACGAATGGGCACTTGGACTATGTAGGTTACCTAGCGGGCACTTGGACTATCTAGGTTAGCAAACCGGAACTTGGAATATCTAGGTTACCTAGCGGGCACTTGGACTATGTAGGATCCCTATTGGACATTTGTACTACTTAGGTTACCTAGCGGGCATTTGGACTATCTAGGTTAACTAGCGGGCACTTGTACAATGCAGGTTCCCTAGCGGGCACTTTGACTATGTAGCTTCCCTAGAGGGCACTTGGACTATATAGGTTCCCTATGGTTACTTGGACTATCTAGGTGCCCTAACGGGCACTTGGAATACGTAGGTTCCCTTTCGGACACTTGGACTATGTAGGTTCCTCAGCGGGCACTTGGACTATGTAGGTTAACTAGCGGGCACTTGGACTATCTAGGTTACCTAGCGGGCACTTGGATTTTGTAGGTTCCCTAGCGGGCACTTGGACTATGTTCGTCCCTTAGCGGGTACTTGGACTATGTAGGTTCCCTATCGGGCAGTTGGACTATGTAGGTTATCTAGCGGGCCCTTAGACTATCTAGGTTACATAGCGGGCACTTGGACTATGTATGTCCCCTAGCGGGCACTTGGACTGTTTAAGTTAACCAGGGGGCACTTGGACTATGTAGGTTAACTAGCGGGCACTTGGACTATCTAGGTTACCTAACGGGCACCTGGACTATCTAGATTACCTAGCGTGCACTTGGATTCTAAAGGTTACCTAGCCGGCCCTTGGACTATGTAGGTTACCTAGCGGGCAATTGGACGATCTAGGTTAACGAACGGGCACGTGGACTATGTAGTTAACCTAACGGGCACTTGGACTATCTAGGTTACCTAGCGGGAACTTGGAATATGTAGGTTAACTAGAGGGCACATGGACTATAGGTTAATTAGCGAGCACTTGGACTATATAGTTTACCTAGCGGCCCTTGGACTATGTTGGTTACCTACCGCGACTTGGACTATCTAAGTTAACGAATGGGCACTTGAACTACGTAGGTTACCTAGCGGGCACTTGGACTATCTAGGTTAGCAAACCGGAACTTGGAATATCTAGGTTACCTAGCGGGCACTTGGACTATGTAGGATCCCTAATGGACATTTGTACTACTTAGGTTAACTAGCGGGCACTTTGACCATCTAGGTTACTAGCGGGCACTTGGACTATCTATGTCAACTAGCGGGCCATTGTACTATGTAGGTTAACTAGCGGGCACTTGGCCTATCTAGGTTACCTAACGGGAACTTGGACTATGTAGGTTTACTAGCGGACACTTGGACAATGCAGCTTCCCTAGCGGGCACTATGAATATGTAGCTTCCCCAGAGGGAACTTGGACTATATAGGTTCCCTATGGGCACTTGGACAATCTTGGTTCCCTAACGGGCACTTGGAATATGAAGATTCCCTATCGGGCACTTGGACAATGTAGGTTCCTCATTGGGCACTTGGACTATGTAGGTTAACTAGCGGGCCCTTGGACTATCTAGGTTACCTAGCGGGCACTTGGACTATCTAGGTTAACTAGAGGGAACTTGTACAATGCAGGTTCCCTAGCGGGCACTTTGACGATGTAGGTTCCCTAGAGGGCACTTGGGCTATCTAGGTGCCCTAATGGGCAGTTGGAATACGTAGGTTCCCTTTTGGACACTTGGACTATGTAGGTTCCTCAGCGGGCACTTGGACTATGTAAGTTAACTAGCGGGCACTTGGACTATCTAGCTTACCTAGCGGGCACTTGGACTATGTAGGTTCCCTAGCGGGCACTTGGACTATCTAGGTTACCTAGCAGGCACTTGGACTATGTAGGTTCCTTAGCGGGCCCTTGGACTATGTTCGTACCTTATCGGGCACTTGGACTATGTAGGTTCCCTATCAGGCAGTTGGACTATGTAGGTTAACTAGCGGGCCCTTAGACTATCTAGGTTACCTAGCGGGCACTTGGACTATGTACGTCCCCTATCGGGCACTTGGACTATCTGGGTTAAATAGAGGGCCCTTGGACTATGTAGGTTAACTAGCGGGCACTTGGAATATCTTGGTTAACTAGCGGACCTTGGACTATGTAGGTTAACTAGTGGGCACTTGGACGATCTAGGTTAACTAGCGGCCACTTGTACTATCTAGCTTAACTAGCGGGCACTTGGACTATCTAGATTAACTAGCCGGCACTTGGACGATGCAGGTTCCCTAGCGGGCACTTAGACTATATACGTTTATTAGCGGGCACTTGGACTATGGAGGTTACCTAGCGGGCACTTGACTGTCTAGGTTACCTAACGGGCACTTGGACTATGTAGGTTAATTAGCGGGCACTTGGACTATGTAGGTTACCTAGCGGGCACTTGGACTATCCAGGTTAACTAACCGGCACGTGGACTATGTAGGTAACCTAACGGGCACTTGGACTATCTAGGTTAGGTAACGGGCACTTAGCCTATCTAGGTTACCTAACGGGAACTTGGACTATGTAGGTTTACTAGCGGACCCTTGGACGATCTAGGTTAACTAGCGGGCACTTGGACAATGCAGGTTCCCTAGCGGGCACTATGAATATGTAGGTTCCCTAGCGGGCACTTGGACTATGTTCGTCCCTTAGCGGGCACTTGGACTATGTAGGTTCCCTATCGGGCAGTTGGACTATGTAGGTTATCTAGCGGTCCCTTAGACTATCTAGGTTACCTAGCGGGCACTTGGGCTACGAAGGTTACCTAGCGGGCATTAGGACTATCTAGGTTACCTAAGGGGCACTTGGACTATCTAGGTTACCTAGCGGGCACTTGGACTATGTAGGTTACCTTGCGGGCACTTGGCCTATCTAGGTTACCTAACGGGAACTTGGACTATGTAGGTTTACTAGCGGACACTTGGACAATCTTGGTTAACTAGCGGGCCCTTGGACAATGCAGGTTCCCTAGCGGGCACTATGAATATGTAGCTTCCCTAGAGGGCACTTGGACCATATAGGTTCCCTATGGGCACTTGGACTATCTGGGTTCCCTAACGGGCACTTGGAATATGAAGATTCCCTATCGGGCACTTGGACTATGTAGGTTCCTCATTGGGCACTTGGACTATGTAGGTTCCCTATCGGGCACTTGGACTATGTAGGTTAACTAGCGGGCCCTTCGACTATCTAGGTTACCTAGCGGGCACTTGGACTTTCTAGGTTAACTAGCGGGCACTTGTACAATGCAGGTTCCCTAGCGGGCACTTTGACTATGTAGCTTCCCTAGAGGGCACTTGGACTATATAGGTTCCCTATGGTTACTTGGACTATCTAGGTGCCCTAACGGGCACTTGGAATACGTAGGTTCCCTTTCGGACACTTGGACTATGTAGGTTAACAAGCGGGCACTTGGACTATGTAGGTTAACTAGCGGGCACTTGGACTATCTAGGTTGTCCAGCGGGCACTTGGACTATGTACGTCCCCTAGCGGGCACTTGGACTATGGAGGTTAACTAGAGGGCCCTTGGACTATGTAGGCTATCTAGAGGGAACTTGGACTCTCTAGGTTAACTAACGGACCTTGGACTATGTAGGTTAACTAGCGGGCACTTGGACGATCTATGTTAACTAGCGGGCACTTGGACTATCTAGGTTAACTAGCGGGAACTTAGACTCTCTATGTTAACTGGCGGGCACTTGGACGATGCAGGTTCCCTAGAGGGCACTTGGACTATGTAGGTTCCCTAACGGGCACTTGGACTATGTAGGTCCCTTAGCGGGCACTTGGACTATGTTGGTTCCCTTTCGGGCAGTTGGACTCTGTGGGTACCCTAACGGGCATTTGGACTATGTAGGTTCCCTAGCGGTCACTTGGACTATGTCGGTCCCTTAGCGGGCACTTGGACTATGTTGGTTCCCTATCGGGCAGTTGGACTATGTGTGTACCCTAGCAGGCATTTGGACTATCTAGGTTACCTAGCAGGCACTTTTACTATCTAGGTTAACTAACGGGCACTTGGACTATGTAGGTTACCTAGCGGGCACTTGGACTATGTAGGTCCCTAGCGGGCACTTAGACTATGTAGGTTACCTAGCAGGCACTTGGACTGTCTAGGTTACCTAGCGGGCACTTGAACTATCTAGGTTAACGAACGGACACTTGGACTATGTAGGTTAGCTAACAGGAACTTGGACTATCTAGGTTAACGAACGGGCACTTGGACTATGGAGGTTACCTAGCGGGCACTTGGACTATGGAGGTTCCCTAGCAGGGCTTTGATTATGTAAGTTCTCTAATGGGCACTTGGGCTATGTGGGTTCCCTAGCGGGCATTTGGACTATCTAGGTTACCTAACGGGCACTTGGACTATGTACGTTACTAGCGGGCATTTGGAGTATGTAGGTTACCTAGCGGATACTTGGACTATGTAGGTTCCCCATCAGGGACTTGGACAATGAGGGTTAACTAGCGGGCACTTGGACTATCTAGGTTAACTAGCGGGCCCTTGGACTATGTAGGTTAACTAGCGGGCCCTTGGACTATCTAGGTTACCTAGCGGGCACTTGGACTATCTAGGTTAACTAGAGGGCACTTGTACAATGCAGGTTCCCTAGCGGGCACTTTGACTATGTAGGTTCCCTACAGGGCACTTGGACTATATAGGTTCCCTATGGGCACTTGGACTATCTAGGTGCCCTAATGGGCACTTGGAATACGTAGGTTCCCTTTCGGACACTTGGACTATGCATGTTCCTCAGTGGGCACTTGGACTATGTAGGTTTACTAGCGGGCACTTGGACTATCTAGGTTACCTATCGGGCACTTGGACTATGCAGGTTCCCTAGCGGGCACTTGGACTATGTTCGTCCCTTAGCGGGCACTTGGACTATGTAGATTCCCTATCAGGCAGTTGGACTATGTAGGTTAACTAGCGGGCCCGTAGACTATCTAGGTTACCTAGCGGGCACTTGGACTATGTATGTCCTCCAGCGGGCACTTGGACTATCTAGGTTAACTAGAGGGCCGTTTGACTATGTAGGTTAAATAGCAGGCCCTTGGGTATCTAGGTTACCTAGCGGGCACTTGGACTATCTAGGTTAACTAGAGGGCACTTGTACAATGCAGGTTCCCTAGCGGGCACTTTGACTATGTAATTTCTCTAGAGGGCACTTGGACTATATAGGTTCTCTATGGGCACTTGGACTATCTAAGTGCCCTAATGGGCACTTGGAATACGTAGGTTCCCTTTCGGACACTTGGACTATGTAGGTTCCTCAGCGGGCACTTGGACTATGTAGGTTAACTAGCGGGCACTTGGACTATCTAGGTTACCTAGCGGGCACTTGGACTATGTAGGTTCCCTAGCGGGCACTTGGACTGTGTTCTTCCCTTAGCGAGCGCTTGGACTATGTAGCTTCCCTATCGGGCAGTTGGACTATGTAGGTTAACTAGCGGGCCCTTAGACTATCTAGGTTACCTAGCGGACACTTGGACTATGTACTTCCCCTAGTGGGCACTTGGACTATCTAGGTTAACTAGAGGGCCCTTGGACTATGTAGGTTAACTAGCGGGCACTTGGAATATCTAGGTTAACTAGCGGACCTTGGACTATGTAGGTTAACTAGCGGGCACTTGGGCGATCTAGGTTAACTAGCGGGCACTTGGACGATCTAGGTTAACTAGCGGCCACTTGGACTATCTAGCTTAACTAGCGGGCACTTGGACTATCTAGATTAACTAGCGGGCACTTGGATGATGCAGGTTCCCTAGCGGGCACTTGGACTATATAGGTTAATTAGCGGGCACTTGGACTATGGAGGTTAACTATCGGGCACTTGGACTGTCTAGGTTACCTAACGGGCACTTGGACTATGTAGGTTAATTAGCGGGCACTTGGACTATGTAGGTTACCTAGCGGGCACTTGGACTATCTAGGTTAAAGAACCGGCACGTGGACTATGTAGGTAACCTAACGGGCACTTGGACTATCTAGGTTAGGTAACGGGCACTTGGACTATCTTGGTTACGTAGCGGGAACTTGGAATATGTAGGTTACCTAGCGGGCACTTGGACTATAGTTTAACTAGCGGGCACTTGGACTATATAGGTTACCTAGCGGGCCTTTGGACTATGTAGGTTACCTAGCGCGACTTGGACTATCTAAGTTAACGAACGTGCACTTGGACTATGTAGGTAACCTAGCGGGCACTTGGACAGTATAGGTTACCTAGCGGGCACTTGGACTATCTAGGTTAACCAATGGGCACTTGGACTATGTAGGTTACCTAGCGGGCACTTGGACTATCTAGATTAGTAAACCGGAACTTGGAATATCTAGGTTACCTAGCGGGCACTTGAACTATGTAGGTTACCTTGCGGGCACTTGGCCTATCTAGGTTACCTAACGGGAACTTGGACTATGTAGGTTTACTAGCGGACACTTGGACGATCTTGGTTAACTAGCGGGCACTTGGACAATGCAGGTTCCCTAGCGGGCACTGTGAATATGTAGCTCCCCTAGAGGGCACTTGGACTATGTAGGTTCCCTATGGGCACTTGGACTATCTGGGTTCCCTAACGGGCACTTGGAATATGAAGATTCCCTATCGGGCACTTGGACTATGTAGGTTCCTCATTGGGCACTTGGACTATGTAGGTTCCCTATCGGGCACTTGGACTATGTAGGTTAACTAGCGGGCCCTTCGACTATCTAGGTTACCTAGCGGGCACTTGGACTATCTAGGTTAACTAGCGGGCACTTGTACAATGCAGGTTCCCTAGCGGGCACTTTGACTATATAGCTTCCCTAGAGGGCACTTGGACTATATAGGTTCCCTATGGTTACTTGGACTATCTAGGTGCCCTAACGGGCACTTGGAATACGTAGGTTCCCTTTCGGACACTTGGACTATGTAGGTTCCTCAGCGGGCACTTGGACTATGTAGGTTATCTAGCGGGCACTTGGACTATCTATGTTGCCCAGCGGGCACTTGGACTATGTACGTCCCCTAGCGGGCACTTGGACTATCGGGGTTAACTAGAGGGCCCTTGGACTATGTAGGTTAACTAGAGGGCACTTGGACGATCTATGTTAACTAGCGGGCACTTGGACTATCTAGGTTAACTAGCGGGAACTTAGACTATCTATGTTAACTGGCGGGCACTTGGACTATGTAGGTTCCCTAACGGGCACTTGGACTATGTAGGTCCCTTAGCGGGCACTTGGACTATGTTGGTTCCCTATCGGGCAGTTGGACTATGTGGGTATCCTAGCGGGCATTTGGACTATCTAGGTTACCTAGCAGGCACTTTGACTATCTAGGTTAACTAACGGGCACTTGGACTATGTAGGTCCCTAGCGGGCACTTGGACTATGTAGGTTACCTAGCAGGCACTTGGACTGTCTAGTTTACCTAGCGGGCACTTGAACTATCTTGGTTAACGAACGGGCCCTTGGACTATGTAGGTTAGCTAACAGGAACTTGGACAATCTAGGTTAATGAACGGGCACTTGGACTATGGAGGTTACCTAGCGTGCACTTGGACTATGTAGGTTACCTAGCGGGCACTTGGACTATCTAAGTTAGCTAACGGGTACTTGGACTATCTAGGTTCCCTAGCGGGCACTTGGACTATATAGGTTCCCTAGCAGGGCTTTGACTATGTAAGTTCTCTAACGGGCACTTGGACTAAGTGGGTTCCCTAGCGGGCATTTGGACTATCTAGGTTACCTAACGGGCACTTGGACTATGTACGTTACTAGCGGGCATTTGGACTATGTAGGTTACCTAGCGGATACTTGGACTATGTAGGTTCCCCATCATGGACTTGGACAATGAAGGTTAACTAGCGGGCACTTGGACTATATAGGTTAACTAGCGGGCTATTGGACTATGTAGGTTAACTAGCGGGCCCTTTGACGATCTAGGTTAGCAAACGGGCACTTGGACTATGTAGGTTACCTAGCAGGCACTTGGACTGTCTAGGTTACCTTGCGGGCACTTGAACTATCTAGGTTAACGAACGGGCACTTGGACTATGTAGGTTAGCTAACAGGAACTTGGACTATCTAGGTTAACGAACGGGCACTTGGACTATGGAGGTTACCTAGCGGGCACTTGGACTATGGAGGTTACCTAGCGGGCACTTGGACTATCTGGGTTCCCTAACGGGCACTTGGAATATGAAGATTCCGTATCGGGCACTTGGACTATGTAGGTTCCTCATTGGGCACTTGGACTATGTAGGTTAACTAGCGGGCCCTTGGACTATCTAGGTTACCTAGCGGGCACTTGGACTATCTAGGTTAACTAGAGGGCACTTGTGCAATGCAGGTTCCCTAGCGGGCACTTTGACTATGTAGGTTCCCTAGAGGGCACTTGGACGATATAGGTTCCCTATGGGCACTTGGAATATCTAGGTGCCCTAATGGGCACTTGGAATACGTAGGTTCCCTTTCGGACACTTGGACTATGTAGGTTCCTCAGCGGGCACTTGGACTATGTAGGTTAACTAGCGGGCACTTGGACTATCTAGGTTACCTAGCGGGCACTTGGACTATGCAGGTTCCCTAGCGGGCACTTGGACTATATTAGTCCCTTAGCGGGCAGTTGGACTATGTAAGTTCCCTATCGGGCAGTTGGACTATGTAGGTTAACTAGCGGGCCCTTAGACTATCCTGGTTACCTAGCGGGCACTTGGACTATGTACGTCTTCTAGCGGTCACTTGGATTATCTAGGTTAACTAGAGGGCCCTTGGACTATGTAGGTTAACTAGCGGGCACTTGGAATATCTAGGTTAACTAGCGGACCTTGGACTATGTAGGTTAACTAGCGGGCACTTGGACAATATAGGTAACCTAACGGGCACTTGGACTATCTAGGTTAGGTAACGGGCACTTGGACTATAGGTTACCTAGCGGGAACTTGGAATATGTAGGTTACCTAGAGGGCACTTGGACTATAGGTTAACTAGCGGGCACTTGGACTATATAGGTTACCTAGCGGCCCTTGGACTATGTTGGTTACCTACCGCGACTTGGACTATCTAAGTTAACGAACGTGCACTTGGACTATGTAAGTAACCTAGAGGGCACTTGGACAGTATAGGTTACCTAGCGGGCACTTGGACTATCTAGGTTAACGAATGGGCACTTGGACTATGTAGGTTACCTAGCGGGCACTTGGACTATCTAGGTTAGCAAACCGGAACTTGGAATATCTAGGTTACCTAGCGGGCACTTGGACTATGTAGGATCCCTATTGGACATTTGTACTACTTAGGTTAACTAGCGGGCACTTTGACTATCTAGGTTAACTAGCGGGCACTTGGACTATCTATGTCAACTAGCGGGCCATTGTACTATGTAGGTTAACTAGCGGGCACTTGGCCTATCTAGGTTACCTAACGGGAACTTGGACTATGTAGGTTTACTAGCGGACACTTGGACGATTTAAGTTAAATAGCGGGCACTTGGACAATGCAGGTTCCTAGCGGGCACTATGAATATGTAGCTTCCCTAGAGGGCACTTGGACTATGTAGGTTCCCTATGGGCACTTGGACTATCTGGGTTCCCTAACGGGCACTTGGAATATGAAGATTCCCTATCGGGCACTTGGACTATGTAGGTTCCTCATTGGGCACTTGGACTATGTAGGTTCCCTATCGGGCACTTGGACTTTGTAGGTTAACAAGCGGGCCCTTGGACTGTTTAGGTTACCTAGCAGGCACTTGGACTATCTAGGTTAACTAGAGGGCACTTGTACAATGCAGGTTCCCTAGCGGGCACTTTGACTATGTAGGTTCCCTAGAGGGCACTTGGACTATATAGGTTCCCTATGGGCACTTGGAGTATCTAGGTGCCCTAATGGGCACTTGTAATACGTAGGTTCCCTTTCGGACACTTATACTATGCAGGTTCCTCAGTGGGCACTTGGACTATGTAGGTTTACTAGCGGGCACTTGGACTATCTAGGTTACCTATCGGGCACTTGGACTATGCAGATTCCCTAGCGGGCACTTGGACTATGTTCGTCCCTTAGCGGGCACTTGGACTATGTAGATTCCCTATCGGGCAGTTGGACTATGTAGGTTAACTAGCGGGCCCGTAGACTATCTAGGTTACCTAGCGGGCACTTGGACTATGTACGTCCTCCAGCGGGCACTTGGACTATCTAGGTTAACTAGAGGGCCGTTGGACTATGTAGGTTAAATAGCAGGCCCTTGGGCTATCTAGGTTACCTAGCGGGCACTTGGACTATCTAGGTTAACTAGAGGGCACTTGTAAAATGCAGGTTCCCTAGCGGGCACTTTGACTATGTAAGTTCCCTAGAGGGCAGTTGGACTATATAGGTTCCCTATGGGCACTTGGACTATCTGGGTGCCCTAATGGGCACTTGGAATACATAGGTTCCCTTTCGGACACATGGACTATGTAGGTTCCTCAGCGGGCACTTGGACTATGTAGGTTAACTAGCGGGCACTTGGACTATCTAGGTTACCTAGCGGGCATTTGGACTATGTAGGTTCCCTAGCGGGCACTTGGACTGTGTTCGTCCCTTAGCGAACGCTTGGACTATGTAGATTCCCTATCGGGCAGTTGGACTATGTAGGTTAACTAGCGGGCCCTTAGACTATCTAGGTTACCTAGCGGACACTTGGACTATGTACTTCCCCTAGTGGGCACTTGGACTATCTAGGTTAACTAGAGGGCCCTTGGACTATGTAGGTTAACTAGCGGGCACTTGGAATATCTAGATTAACTAGCGGGCACTTGGATGATGCAGGTTCCCTAGCGGGCACTTGGACTATATAGGTTAATTAGCGGGTACTTGGACTATGTAGGTTACCTAGCGGGCACTTGGACTATGTAGGTTAAAGAACCGGCACGTGGACTATGTAGGTAACCTAACGGGCACTTGGAATATCTAGGTTAGGTAACGGGCACTTGGACTATCTTGGTTACCTAGCGGGAACTTGGAATATGTAGGTTACCTAGCGGGCACTTGGACTATAGTTTAACTAGCGGGCACTTGGACTATATAGGTTACGTAGCGGGCCTTTGGACTATGTAGATTACCTAGCGCGACTTGGACTATCTAAGTTAACGAACGTGCACTTGGATTATGTAGGTAACCTTGCGGGCACTTGGACAGTATAGGTTACCTAGCGGGCACTTGGACTATCTAGGTTAACGAATGGGCACTAGGACTATGTAGGTTACCTAGCGGGCACTTGGACTATCTAGATTAGTAAACCGGAACTTGGAATATCTAGGTTACCTAGCGGGCACTTGGACTATGTAGGTTACCTTGCGGGCACTTGGCCTATCTAGGTTACCTAACGGGAACTTGGACTATGTAGGTTTACTAGCGGACACTTGGACGATCTTGGTTAACTAGCGGGCACTTGGACAATGCAGGTTCCCTAGCGGGCACTTTGACTATGTAGCTTCCCTAGAGGGCACTTGGACTATATAGGTTCCCTATGGTTACTTGGACTATCTAGGTGCCCTAACGGGCACTTGGAATACGTAGGTTCCCTTTCGGACACTTGGACTATGTAGGTTCCTCAGCGGGCACTTGGACTATGTAGGTTATCTAGCGGGCACTTGGACTATCTAGGTTGCCCAGCGGGCACTTGGACTATGTACGTCCCCTAGCGGGCACTTGGACTATCGAGGTTAACTAGAGGGCCCTTGGACTATGTAGGTTAACTAGAGGGCACTTGGATTATCTAGGTTAACTAACGGACCTTGGACTATGTAGGTTAACTAGCGGGCACTTGGACGATCTATGTTAACTAGCGGGCACTTGGACTATCTAGGTTAACTAGCGGGAACTTAGACTATCTATGTTAACTGGCGGGCACTTGGACGATGCAGGTTCCCTAGAGGGCACTTGGCCTATGTAGGTTCCCTAACGGGCACTTGGACTATGTAGGTCCCTTAGCGGGCACTTGGACTATGTTGGTTCCCTATCGGGCAGTTGGACTATGTGGGTATCCTAGCGGGCATTTGGACTATCTAGGTTACCTAGCAGGCACTTTGACTATCTAGGTTAACTAACGGGAACTTGGACTATGTAGGTCCCTAGCGGGCACTTGGACTATGTAGGTTACCTAGCAGGCACTTGGACTGTCTAGGTTACCTAGCGGGCACTTGAACAATCTAGGTTAACGAACGGGCCCTTGGACTATGTAGGTTAGCTAACAGGAACTTGGACTGTCTAGGTTAATGAACGGGCACTTGGATTATGGAGGTTACCTAGCGGGCACTTGGACTATGTAGGTTACCTAGCGGGCACTTGGACTATCTAGGTTAGCTAACGGGTACTTGGACTATCTAGGTTACCTTGCGGGCACTTGGACTATGTAGGTTCCCTAGCAGGGCTTTGACTATGTAAGTTCTCTAACGGGCACTTGGACTATGTGGGTTCCCTAGCGGGCATTTGGACTATCTAGGTTACCTAACGGGCACTTGGACTATGTACGTTACTTGTGGGCATTTGGACTATGTAGGTTACCTAGCGGATACTTGGACTATGTAGGTTCCCCATCAGGGACTTGGACAATGTAGGTTAACTATCGGGCACTTGGACTATCTAGGTTAACTAGCGGGCCCTTGGACTATGTAGGTTAACTAGCGGGCTCTTGTACTATCTAGGTAAACGAACGGGCACGTGGACTATGTAGGTAACCAAGCGGGCACTTGGACAGTCTAGGTTACCTAGAGTGCACTTGGAAAATCTAGGTTAATGAATGGGCACTTGGACAATGTAGGTTACCTCGCGGGCACTTAGACGATGTGGGTACCCTAGCGGGCATTTGGACTATCTAGGTTACCTAACGGGCATTTGGACTATGTAGGTTCCCTAGTGGGCACTTGGATTATGTAGGTTCCCTTCTTGCACTTGGACTATGTAGGTTTCTAGCGGGCATTTGGACTATGTAGGTTACCTAGTGGGCACTTGGGCTATGTAGGTTCCCTAGCGGGCATTTGGACTATCTAGGTTACCTAACGGGCATTTGGACTACGTACTTTACTAGTTGGCATTTGGACTATGTAGGTTACCTAGCGGATACTTGGACTATGTAGGTTCCCCATCAGGGACATGGACAATGTAGGTTAACTAGCGGGCACTTGGACTATCTAGGTTAACTAGAGGGCCCTTGGACTATGTAGGTTAACTAGCGGGCCCTTTGACGATCTAGGTTAGCAAACGGGCACTTGGACTATGTAGGTTACCTAGCAGGCACTTGAACTATCTAGGTTAACGAACGGGCACTTGGACTATGTAGGTTAGCTAACAGGAACTTGGACTATCTAGGTTAACGAACGGGCACTTGGACTATGGATGTTACCTAGCGGGCACTTGGACTATGGAGGTTACCTAGCGGGCACTTGGACTATCTAGGTTACCTAACGGGCACTTGGACTATGCAGGTAACCTAGCGGGCACTTGGACTGTTTAAGTTACCTAGAGGACACTTGGACTATAGGTTAACTAGCGGGCACTTGGACTATATAGGTTACCTAGCGGCCCTTAGACTATGTTGGTTACCTACCGCGACTTGGACTATCTAAGTTAACGAACGTGCACTTGGACTATGTAAGTAACCTAGCGGGCACTTGGACAGTATAGGTTACCTAGCGGGCACTTGGACTATCTAGGTTGGCAAACCGGAACTTGGAATATCTAGGTTACCTATCGGGCACTTGGATTATGTAGGATCCCTATTGGACATTTGTACTACTTAGGTTAACTAGCGGGCACTTTGACTATCTAGGTTAACTAGCGGGCACTTGGACTACTAAGTCAACTAGCGAGCCATTGTACTATGTAGGTTAACTAGCGGGCACTTGGCCTATCTAGGTTACCTAACGGGAACTTGGACTATGTAGGTTTACTAGCGGACACTTGGACGATCTAGGTTAACTAGCGGGCACTTGGACAATGCAGGTTCCCTAGCGGGCACTATGAATATGTAGCTTCCCTAGAGGGAACTTGGACTATATAGGTTCCCTATGGGCACTTGGACAATCTGTGTTCCCTAACGGGCACTTGGAATATGAAGATTCCCTATCGGGCACTTGGACTATGTACGTTCCTCATTGGGCACTTGGACTATGTAGGTTCCCTATCGGGCACTTGGACTATGTAGGTTAACTAGCGGGCCCTTCGACTATCTAGGTTACCTAGCGGGCACTTGGACTATCTAGGTTAACTAGAGGGCACTTGTACAATGCAGGTTCCTTAGCTGGCACTTTGACTATGTAAGTTCCCTAGAGGGCACTTGGACTATATAGGTTCCCTATGGGCACTTGGACTATCTAGGTGCCCTAATGGGCACTTGGAATACGTAGGTTCCCTTTCGGACACTTGGACTATGTAGGTTCCTCAGCGGGCACTTGGACTATGTAGGTTAACTAGCGGGCACTTGGACGATCTAGGTTACCTAGCGGGCACTTGGACTATGTAGGTTCCCTAGGGGGCACTTGGACTATGTTCGTCCCTTAGCGGGATCTTGGACTATGTAGGTTCCCTATCGGGCAGTTGGACTATGTAGGTTAACTAGCGGGCCCTTAGACTATCTAGGTTACCTAGCGGGCACTTGGACTATGTACGTCCCCTAGCGGGCACTTGGACTATCTAGGTTAAATAGAGGGCCCTTGGACTATGTAGGTTAACTAGCGGGCACTTGGACTATCTAGATTAACTAGCGGGCACTTGGACGATGCAGGTTCCCTAGCGCGCACTTGGACTACATAGGTTAATTAGCGGGCACTTGGACTATGGAGGTTACCTAGCGGGCACTTGGACTGTCTAGGTTACCTAACGGGCACTTGTGCAATGCAGGTTCCCTAGCGGGCACTTTGACTATGTAGGTTCCCTAGAGGGCACTTGGACGATATAGGTTCCCTATGGGCACTTGGAATATCTAGGTGCCCTAATGGGCACTTGGAATACGTAGGTTCCCTTTCGGACACTTGGACTATGTAGGTTCCTCAGCGGGCACTTGGACTATGTAGGTTAACTAGCGGGCACTTGGACTATCTAGGTTACCTAGCGGGCACTTGGACTATGCAGGTTCCCTAGCGGGCACTTGGACTATATTAGTCCCTTAGCGGGCAGTTGGACTATGTAAGTTCCCTATCGGGCAGTTGGACTATGTAGGTTAACTAGCGGGCCCTTAGACTATCCTGGTTACCTAGCGGGCACTTGGACTATGTACGTCTTCTAGCGGTCACTTGGATTATCTAGGTTAACTAGAGGGCCCTTGGACTATGTAGGTTAACTAGCGGGCACTTGGAATATCTAGGTTAACTAGCGGACCTTGGACTATGTAGGTTAACTAGCGGGCACTTGGACAATATAGGTAACCTAACGGGCACTTGGACTATCTAGGTTAGGTAACGGGCACTTGGACTATAGGTTACCTAGCGGGAACTTGGAATATGTAGGTTACCTAGAGGGCACTTGGACTATAGGTTAACTAGCGGGCACTTGGACTATATAGGTTACCTAGCGGCCCTTGGACTATGTTGGTTACCTACCGCGACTTGGACTATCTAAGTTAACGAACGTGCACTTGGACTATGTAAGTAACCTAGAGGGCACTTGGACAGTATAGGTTACCTAGCGGGCACTTGGACTATCTAGGTTAACGAATGGGCACTTGGACTATGTAGGTTACCTAGCGGGCACTTGGACTATCTAGGTTAGCAAACCGGAACTTGGAATATCTAGGTTACCTAGCGGGCACTTGGACTATGTAGGATCCCTATTGGACATTTGTACTACTTAGGTTAACTAGCGGGCACTTTGACTATCTAGGTTAACTAGCGGGCACTTGGACTATCTATGTCAACTAGCGGGCCATTGTACTATGTAGGTTAACTAGCGGGCACTTGGCCTATCTAGGTTACCTAACGGGAACTTGGACTATGTAGGTTTACTAGCGGACACTTGGACGATTTAAGTTAAATAGCGGGCACTTGGACAATGCAGGTTCCTAGCGGGCACTATGAATATGTAGCTTCCCTAGAGGGCACTTGGACTATGTAGGTTCCCTATGGGCACTTGGACTATCTGGGTTCCCTAACGGGCACTTGGAATATGAAGATTCCCTATCGGGCACTTGGACTATGTAGGTTCCTCATTGGGCACTTGGACTATGTAGGTTCCCTATCGGGCACTTGGACTTTGTAGGTTAACAAGCGGGCCCTTGGACTGTTTAGGTTACCTAGCAGGCACTTGGACTATCTAGGTTAACTAGAGGGCACTTGTACAATGCAGGTTCCCTAGCGGGCACTTTGACTATGTAGGTTCCCTAGAGGGCACTTGGACTATATAGGTTCCCTATGGGCACTTGGAGTATCTAGGTGCCCTAATGGGCACTTGTAATACGTAGGTTCCCTTTCGGACACTTATACTATGCAGGTTCCTCAGTGGGCACTTGGACTATGTAGGTTTACTAGCGGGCACTTGGACTATCTAGGTTACCTATCGGGCACTTGGACTATGCAGATTCCCTAGCGGGCACTTGGACTATGTTCGTCCCTTAGCGGGCACTTGGACTATGTAGATTCCCTATCGGGCAGTTGGACTATGTAGGTTAACTAGCGGGCCCGTAGACTATCTAGGTTACCTAGCGGGCACTTGGACTATGTACGTCCTCCAGCGGGCACTTGGACTATCTAGGTTAACTAGAGGGCCGTTGGACTATGTAGGTTAAATAGCAGGCCCTTGGGCTATCTAGGTTACCTAGCGGGCACTTGGACTATCTAGGTTAACTAGAGGGCACTTGTAAAATGCAGGTTCCCTAGCGGGCACTTTGACTATGTAAGTTCCCTAGAGGGCAGTTGGACTATATAGGTTCCCTATGGGCACTTGGACTATCTGGGTGCCCTAATGGGCACTTGGAATACATAGGTTCCCTTTCGGACACATGGACTATGTAGGTTCCTCAGCGGGCACTTGGACTATGTAGGTTAACTAGCGGGCACTTGGACCATCTAGGTTACCTAGCGGGCATTTGGACTATGTAGGTTCCCTAGCGGGCACTTGGACTGTGTTCGTCCCTTAGCGAACGCTTGGACTATGTAGATTCCCTATCGGGCAGTTGGACTATGTAGGTTAACTAGCGGGCCCTTAGACTATCTAGGTTACCTAGCGGACACTTGGACTATGTACTTCCCCTAGTGGGCACTTGGACTATCTAGGTTAACTAGAGGGCCCTTGGACTATGTAGGTTAACTAGCGGGCACTTGGAATATCTAGATTAACTAGCGGGCACTTGGATGATGCAGGTTCCCTAGCGGGCACTTGGACTATATAGGTTAATTAGCGGGTACTTGGACTATGTAGGTTACCTAGCGGGCACTTGGACTATGTAGGTTAAAGAACCGGCACGTGGACTATGTAGGTAACCTAACGGGCACTTGGAATATCTAGGTTAGGTAACGGGCACTTGGACTATCTTGGTTACCTAGCGGGAACTTGGAATATGTAGGTTACCTAGCGGGCACTTGGACTATAGTTTAACTAGCGGGCACTTGGACTATATAGGTTACCTAGCGGGCCTTTGGACTATGTAGATTACCTAGCGCGACTTGGACTATCTAAGTTAACGAACGTGCACTTGGACTATGTAGGTAACCTTGCGGGCACTTGGACAGTATAGGTTACCTAGCGGGCACTTGGACTATCTAGGTTAACGAATGGGCACTAGGACTATGTAGGTTACCTAGCGGGCACTTGGACTATCTAGATTAGTAAACCGGAACTTGGAATATCTAGGTTACCTAGCGGGCACTTGGACTATGTAGGTTACCTTGCGGGCACTTGGCCTATCTAGGTTACCTAACGGGAACTTGGACTATGTAGGTTTACTAGCGGACACTTGGACGATCTTGGTTAACTAGCGGGCACTTGGACAATGCAGGTTCCCTAGCGGGCACTTTGACTATGTAGCTTCCCTAGAGGGCACTTGGACTATATAGGTTCCCTATGGTTACTTGGACTATCTAGGTGCCCTAACGGGCACTTGGAATACGTAGGTTCCCTTTCGGACACTTGGACTATGTAGGTTCCTCAGCGGGCACTTGGACTATGTAGGTTATCTAGCGGGCACTTGGACTATCTAGGTTGCCCAGCGGGCACTTGGACTATGTACGTCCCCTAGCGGGCACTTGGACTATCGAGGTTAACTAGAGGGCCCTTGGACTATGTAGGTTAACTAGAGGGCACTTGGATTATCTAGGTTAACTAACGGACCTTGGACTATGTAGGTTAACTAGCGGGCACTTGGACGATCTATGTTAACTAGCGGGCACTTGGACTATCTAGGTTAACTAGCGGGAACTTAGACTATCTATGTTAACTGGCGGGCACTTGGACGATGCAGGTTCCCTAGAGGGCACTTGGCCTATGTAGGTTCCCTAACGGGCACTTGGACTATGTAGGTCCCTTAGCGGGCACTTGGACTATGTTGGTTCCCTATCGGGCAGTTGGACTATGTGGGTATCCTAGCGGGCATTTGGACTATCTAGGTTACCTAGCAGGCACTTTGACTATCTAGGTTAACTAACGGGAACTTGGACTATGTAGGTCCCTAGCGGGCACTTGGACTATGTAGGTTACCTAGCAGGCACTTGGACTGTCTAGGTTACCTAGCGGGCACTTGAACAATCTAGGTTAACGAACGGGCCCTTGGACTATGTAGGTTAGCTAACAGGAACTTGGACTGTCTAGGTTAATGAACGGGCACTTGGATTATGGAGGTTACCTAGCGGGCACTTGGACTATGTAGGTTACCTAGCGGGCACTTGGACTATCTAGGTTAGCTAACGGGTACTTGGACTATCTAGGTTACCTTGCGGGCACTTGGACTATGTAGGTTCCCTAGCAGGGCTTTGACTATGTAAGTTCTCTAACGGGCACTTGGACTATGTGGGTTCCCTAGCGGGCATTTGGACTATCTAGGTTACCTAACGGGCACTTGGACTATGTACGTTACTTGTGGGCATTTGGACTATGTAGGTTACCTAGCGGATACTTGGACTATGTAGGTTCCCCATCAGGGACTTGGACAATGTAGGTTAACTATCGGGCACTTGGACTATCTAGGTTAACTAGCGGGCCCTTGGACTATGTAGGTTAACTAGCGGGCTCTTGTACTATCTAGGTAAACGAACGGGCACGTGGACTATGTAGGTAACCAAGCGGGCACTTGGACAGTCTAGGTTACCTAGAGTGCACTTGGAAAATCTAGGTTAATGAATGGGCACTTGGACAATGTAGGTTACCTCGCGGGCACTTAGACGATGTGGGTACCCTAGCGGGCATTTGGACTATCTAGGTTACCTAACGGGCATTTGGACTATGTAGGTTCCCTAGTGGGCACTTGGATTATGTAGGTTCCCTTCTTGCACTTGGACTATGTAGGTTTCTAGCGGGCATTTGGACTATGTAGGTTACCTAGTGGGCACTTGGGCTATGTAGGTTCCCTAGCGGGCATTTGGACTATCTAGGTTACCTAACGGGCATTTGGACTACGTACTTTACTAGTTGGCATTTGGACTATGTAGGTTACCTAGCGGATACTTGGACTATGTAGGTTCCCCATCAGGGACATGGACAATGTAGGTTAACTAGCGGGCACTTGGACTATCTAGGTTAACTAGAGGGCCCTTGGACTATGTAGGTTAACTAGCGGGCCCTTTGACGATCTAGGTTAGCAAACGGGCACTTGGACTATGTAGGTTACCTAGCAGGCACTTGAACTATCTAGGTTAACGAACGGGCACTTGGACTATGTAGGTTAGCTAACAGGAACTTGGACTATCTAGGTTAACGAACGGGCACTTGGACTATGGATGTTACCTAGCGGGCACTTGGACTATGGAGGTTACCTAGCGGGCACTTGGACTATCTAGGTTACCTAACGGGCACTTGGACTATGCAGGTAACCTAGCGGGCACTTGGACTGTTTAAGTTACCTAGAGGACACTTGGACTATAGGTTAACTAGCGGGCACTTGGACTATATAGGTTACCTAGCGGCCCTTAGACTATGTTGGTTACCTACCGCGACTTGGACTATCTAAGTTAACGAACGTGCACTTGGACTATGTAAGTAACCTAGCGGGCACTTGGACAGTATAGGTTACCTAGCGGGCACTTGGACTATCTAGGTTGGCAAACCGGAACTTGGAATATCTAGGTTACCTATCGGGCACTTGGATTATGTAGGATCCCTATTGGACATTTGTACTACTTAGGTTAACTAGCGGGCACTTTGACTATCTAGGTTAACTAGCGGGCACTTGGACTACTAAGTCAACTAGCGAGCCATTGTACTATGTAGGTTAACTAGCGGGCACTTGGCCTATCTAGGTTACCTAACGGGAACTTGGACTATGTAGGTTTACTAGCGGACACTTGGACGATCTAGGTTAACTAGCGGGCACTTGGACAATGCAGGTTCCCTAGCGGGCACTATGAATATGTAGCTTCCCTAGAGGGAACTTGGACTATATAGGTTCCCTATGGGCACTTGGACAATCTGTGTTCCCTAACGGGCACTTGGAATATGAAGATTCCCTATCGGGCACTTGGACTATGTACGTTCCTCATTGGGCACTTGGACTATGTAGGTTCCCTATCGGGCACTTGGACTATGTAGGTTAACTAGCGGGCCCTTCGACTATCTAGGTTACCTAGCGGGCACTTGGACTATCTAGGTTAACTAGAGGGCACTTGTACAATGCAGGTTCCTTAGCTGGCACTTTGACTATGTAAGTTCCCTAGAGGGCACTTGGACTATATAGGTTCCCTATGGGCACTTGGACTATCTAGGTGCCCTAATGGGCACTTGGAATACGTAGGTTCCCTTTCGGACACTTGGACTATGTAGGTTCCTCAGCGGGCACTTGGACTATGTAGGTTAACTAGCGGGCACTTGGACGATCTAGGTTACCTAGCGGGCACTTGGACTATGTAGGTTCCCTAGCGGGCACTTGGACTATGTTCGTCCCTTAGCGGGATCTTGGACTATGTAGGTTCCCTATCGGGCAGTTGGACTATGTAGGTTAACTAGCGGGCCCTTAGACTATCTAGGTTACCTAGCGGGCACTTGGACTATGTACGTCCCCTAGCGGGCACTTGGACTATCTAGGTTAAATAGAGGGCCCTTGGACTATGTAGGTTAACTAGCGGGCACTTGGACTATCTAGATTAACTAGCGGGCACTTGGACGATGCAGGTTCCCTAGCGGGCACTTGGACTACATAGGTTAATTAGCGGGCACTTGGACTATGGAGGTTACCTAGCGGGCACTTGGACTGTCTAGGTTACCTAACGGGCACTTGGACTATGTAGGTTATTTAGCGGGCACTTGGACATTGTAGGTTAATTAGCGGGCACTTGGACTATCTAGGTTAACGAACCGGCACGTGGACTATGTAGGTAACCTAATGGGCACTTGGACTATCTAGGTTAGGTAACGGGCACTTGGACTATCTTGGTTACCTAGCGGGAACTTGGAATATATAGGTTACCTAGCGGGCACTTGGACTATGTAGGTTCCCCATCAGGGACTTGGACAATGTAGGTTACCTAGCGGGCACTTGGACTATCTAGGTTAACTAGCGGGCCCTTGGACTATGTAGGTTAACTAGCGGGCCCTTTGACGATCTAGGTTAGCAAACGGGCACTTGGACTATGTAGGTTACCTAGCAGGCACTTGGACTGTCTAGGTTACCTAGCGGGCACTTGACCTATCTAGGTTAACGAACGGGCACTTGGACTATGTAGGTTAGCTAACAGGAACTTGGACTCTCTAGGTTAACGAACGGGCACTTGGACTATGGATGTTACCTAGCGGGCACTTGGACTATGGAGGTTACCTAGCGGGCACTTGGACTATCTAGGTTAGCTAACGGGTACTTGGACTATCTAGGTTACCTAGGGGGCACTTGGACTATGTAGGTTACCTTGCGGGCACTTGGACTATCTAGGTTACCTAACGGGCACTTGGACTCTGCAGGTAACCTAGCGGGCACTTGGACTGTTTAAGTTAACCAGCGGGCACTTGGACTATGTAGGGTAACTAGCGGGCACTTGGACTATCTAGGTTACCTAACGGGCACCTGGACTATCTAGATTACCTAGTGGCACTTGGATTCTAAAGGTTACCTAGCGGGCCCTTGGACTATGTAGGTTACCTAGCGGGCAATTGGACTATCTAGGTTAACGAACGGGCACGTGGACTATGTAGGTAACCTAACGGGCACTTGGACTATCTAGGTTAGGTAACGGGCACTTGGACTATCTAGGTTACCTAGCGGAAACTTGGAATATGTAGGTTACCTAGAGGGCACTTGGACTATAGGCTAACTAGCGGGCACTTGGACTATATAGGTTACCTAGCGGCCCTTGGACTATGTTGGTTACCTACCGCGACTTGGACTATCTAAGTTAACGAAAGTGCACTTGGACTATGTAAGTAACCTAGCGGGCACTTGGACAGTATAGGTTACCTAGCAGGCACTTGGACTATCTAGGTTAACAATGGGCACTTGTACTACGTAGGTTACCTAGCGGGCACTTGGACTATCTAGGTTAGCAAACCGGAACTTGGAATATCTAGGTTACCTAGCGGACACTTGGACTATGTAGGATCCCTATCGGACATTTGTACTACTTAGTTTAACTAGCGGGCACTTTGACTATCTAGGTCAACTAGCGGGCCATTGTACTATGTAGGTTAACTAGCGGGCACTTGGCCTATCTAGGTTACCTAACGGGAACTTGGACTATGTAGGTTTACTAGCGGACCCTTGGACGATCTAAGTTAACTAGCGGGCAATTGGACAATGCAGGTACCCTAGCGGGCACTATGAATATGTAGCTTCCCTAGAGGGAACTTGGACTATATAGGTTCCCTATGGGCACTTGGACAATCTGGGTTCCCTAACGGGCACTTGGAATATGAAGATTCCCTATCGGGCACTTGGAGTATGTAGGTTCCTCATTGGGCACTTGGACTATGTAGGTTAACTAGCGGGCCCTTGGACTATCTAGGTTACCTAGCGGGCACTTGGACTATCTAGGTTAACTAGAGGGCATTTGTACAATGCAGGTTCCCTAGCGGGCACTTGGGCTATGTGTGTTCCCTAGCGGGCATTTGGACTATCTAGGTTACCTAACGGGCACTTGGACTATGTACGTTACTAGCGGGCATTTGGACTATGTAGGTTACCTAGCGGATACTTGGACTATGTAGGTTCCCCATCAGGGACTTGGACAATGTAGGTTGACTAGCGGGCACTTGGACTATATAGGTTAACTAGCGGGCCCTTGGACTATGTAGGTTAACTAGCGGGCCCTTTGACGATCTATGTTAGCAAACGGGCACTTGGACTAAGTAGGTTACCTAGCAGGCACTTGGACTGTCTAGGTTACCTAGCGGGCACTTGAACTATCTAGGTTAACGAACGGGAACTTGGACTATGTAGGTTACCTAACAGGAACTTGGACTATCTAGGTTAACGAACAGGCACTTGGACTATGGAGGTTACCTAGCGGGCACTTGGACTATGGAGGTTACCTAGCGGGCACTTGGAATATCTGGGTTCCCTAACGGGCACTTGGAATATGAAGATTCCCTATCGGGCACTTGGACTATGTAGGTTCCTCATTGGTCACTTGGACTATGTAGGTTCCCTATCGGGCACTTGGACTATGTAGGTTAACTAGCGGGCCCTTGGAATATCTAGGTTACCTAGCGGGCACTTGGACTATCTAGGTTAACTAGAGGGCACTTGTGCAATGCAGGTTCCCTAGCGGGCACTTTGACTATGTAGGTTCCCTAGAGGGCACTTGGACGATATAGGTTCCCTATGGGCACTTGGACTATCTAGGTGCCCTAATGGGCACTTGGAATACGTAGGTTCCCTTTCGGACACTTGGACTATGTAGGTTCCTCAGCGGGCACTTGGACTATGTAGGTTAACTAGCGGGCACTTGGACTATCTAGGTTACCTAGCGGGCACTTGGATTTTGTAGGTTCCCTAGCGGGCACTTGAACTATGTTCGTCCCTTAGCGGGCACTTGGACTATGTAGGTTCCCTATCGAGCAGTTGTACTATGTAGGTTATCTAGCGGGCCCTTAGACTATCTAGGTTACATAGCGGGCACTTGGACTATGTATGTCCCCTAGCGGGCACTTGGACTATCTAGGTTAACTAGAGGGCCCTTTGACTATGTAGGTTAACTAAGGGGCACTAGGAATATCTAGGTTAACTAGCGGACCTTGGACTATGTAGGTTAACTAGCGGGCACTTGGACGATCTAGGTTAAGTAGCGGGCACTTGGACTATCTAGGTTAACTAGCGGGCACTTGGACTATCTAGATTAACTAGCGGGCACTTGAATGATGCAGTTTCCTCAGCGGGCACTTGGACTATATAAGTAAATTAGTGGGCACTTGGACTATGGAGGTTACCTAGCGGGCACTTGGACTATGGAGGTTACCTAGCGGGCACTTGGACTATCTAGGTTAGCTAACGGGTACTTGGACTATCTAGGTTACCTAGCGGGCACTTGGATTATGTAGGTTACCTAGCGGGCACTTGGACTATCTAGGTTACCTAACGGGCACTTGGACTATGCAGGTAACCTAGCGGGCACTTGAACTGTCTAAGTTACCTGCCGGCTCTTGGACTATGTAGGTTACCTAGCGGGCAATTGTACTATCTAGGTTAACGAACGGGCACGTGGACTATGTAGGTAACCTCACGGGCACTTGGACTATCTAGGTTAGGTAACGGGCACTTTGACTATCTAGGTTACCTAGCGGGAACTTGGAATATGTAGGTTACCTAGAGGGCACTTGGACTATAGGTTACCTAGTGACCCTTGGACTATGTAGGTTACCTAGCGGGCACTTGGACTATGTTCGTCCCTTAGCGGGCACTTGGACTATGTAGGTTCCCTATCGGGCAGTTGGACTATGTAGGTTAACTAGCGGGCCCTTAGACTATCTAGGTTACCTAGCGGGCACTTGGACTATGTACGTCTTCTAGCGGTCACTTGGACTATCTAGGTTAACTAGAGGGCCCTTGGAATATGTAGGTTAACTAGCGGCACTTGGAATATCTAGGTTAACTAGCGGACCTTGGACTATGTAGGTTAACTAGCGGGCACTTGGACAATATAGGTAACCTAACGGGCACTTGGACTATCTAGGTTAGGTAACGGGCACTTGGACTACAGGTTACCTAGCGGGAACTTGGAATATGTAGGTTACCTAGAGGGCACTTGGACTATAGGTTAACTAGCGGGCACTTGGACTATATAGGTTACCTAGCGGCCCTTGGACTATGTTGGTTACCTACCGCGACTTGGACTATCTAAGTTAACGAACGTGCACTTGGACTATGTAAGTAACCTAGCGGGCACTTGGACAGTATAGGTTACCTAGCGGGCACTTGGACTATCTAGGTTAACAAATGGGCACTTGGACTATGTAGGTTACCTAGCGGGCACTTGGACTATCTAGGTTAGCAAACTGGAACTTGGAATATCTAGGTTACCTAGCGGGCACTTGGACTATGTAGGATCCCTATTGGACATTTGTACTACTTAGGTTAACTAGCGGGCACTTTGACTATCTAGGTTAACTAGCGGGCACTTGGACTATCTAGGTCAACTAGCGGGCCATTGTACTATGTAGGTTAACTAGCGGGCACTTGGCCTATCTAGGTTACCTAACGGGAACTTGGACTATGTAGGTTTACTAGCGGACACTTGGACGATCTAGGTTAACTAGCGGGCACTTGGACAATGCAGGTTCCCTAGCGGGCACTATGAATATGTAGCTTCCCTAGAGGGAACTTGGACTATATAGGTTCCCTATGGGCACTTGGACAATCTGGGTTCCCTAACGGGCACTTGGAATATGAAGATTCCCTATCGGGCACTTGGACTATGTAGGTTCCTCATTGGGCACTTGGACTATGTAGGTTCCCTATCGGGCACTTGGACTTTGTAGGTTAACTAGCGGGCCCTTGGACTATCTAGGTTACCTAGCGGGCACTTGGACTATCTAGGTTAACTAGAGGGCACTTGTACAATGCAGGTTCCCTAGCGGGCACTTTGACTATGTAGGTTCCCTAGAGGGCACTTGGACGATATAGGTTCCCTATGGGCACTTGGACTATCTAGGTGCCCTAATGGGCACTTGGAATACGTAGGTTCCCTTTTCGGACACTTGGACTATGTAGGTTCCTCAGCGGGCACTTGGACTATGTAGGTTAACTAGCGGGCACTTGGACTATCTAGGTTACCTAGCGGGCACTTGGATTTTGTAGGTTCCCTAGCGGGCACTTGGACTATGTTCTTCCCTTAGCGGGCACTTGGACTATGTAGGTTCCCTATCGGGCAGTTGGACTATGTAGGTTATCTAGCGGGCCCTTAGACTATCTAGGTTACATAGCGGGCACTTGGACTATGTATGTCCCCTAGCGGGCACTTGGACTATCTAGGTTAACTAGAGGGCCCTTTGACTATGTAGGTTAACTAAGGGGCACTTGGAATATCTAGGTTAACTAGCGGACCTTGGACTATGTAGGTTAACTAGCGGGCACTTGGACGATCTAGGTTAAGTAGAGGGCACTTGGACTATCTAGGTTAACTAGCGGGCACTTGGACTATCTAGATTAACTAGCGGGCACTTGAACGATGCAGTTTCCTCAGCGATAACTTGGACTATATAGGTAAATTAGTGGGCACTTGGATTATGGAGGTTACCTAGAAGGCAATTGGACTATGGAGGTTACCTAGCGGGCACTTGGACTATCTAGGTTAGCTAACGGGTACTTGGACTATCTAGGTTACCTAGCGGGCACTTGGACTATCTAGGTTACCTAACGGGCACTTGGACTATGCAGGTAACCTAGCGGGCACTTGAACTGTCTAAGTTACCTGCCGGCTCTTGGACTTTGTAGGTTACCTAGCGGGCAATTGTACTGTCTAGGTTAACGAACGGGCACGTGGACTATGTAGGTAACCTCACGGGCACTTGGACTATATAGGTTAGGTAACGTGCACTTTGACTATCTAGGTTACCTAGCGGGAACATGGAATATGTAGGTTACCTAGAGGGCACTTGGACTATAGGTTACCTAGTGGCCCTTGGACTATGTAGGTTACCTAGCGCGACTTGGACTATCTAAGTTAACGAACGTGCACTTGGACTATGTAGGTAACCTAGCAGGCACTTGGACAGTATAGGTTACCTAGCGGGCACTTGGACTATCTAGGTTAACGAATGGGCACTTGGACTATGTAGGTTACCTAGCGGGCACTTGGACTATCTAGGTTAGCAAACCGGAACTTGGAATATCTAGGTTACCTAGCGGGCACTTGGACTATGTAGGATCCCTATCGGACATTTGTACTACTTAAGTTAACTAGCGGGCACTTTGACTATCTAGGTTAACTAGCGGGCACTTGGACTATCTAGGTCAACTAGCGGGCCATTGTACTATGTAGGTTAACTAGCGGGCACTTGGCCTATCTAGGTTACCTAACGGGAACTTGGACTATGTAGGTTTACTAGCGGACACTTGGACGATCTAGGTTAACTAGCGGGCACTTGGACAATGCAGGTTCCCTAGCGGGCACTATGAATATGTAGCTTCCCTAGAGGGCACTTGGACTATGTAGGTTCCCTATGGGCACTTGGACTATCTGGGTTCCCTAACGGGCACTTGGAATATGAAGATTCCCTATCGGGCACTTGGACTATGTAGGTTCCTCATTGGGCACTTGGACTATGTAGGTTCCCTATCGGGCACTTGGACTTTGTAGGTTAACTAGCGGGCCCTTGGACTATCTAGGTTCCCTAGAGGGTACTTGGACGATATACGTTCCCTATGGGCACTTGGACTATCTAGGTGCCCTAATGGGCACTTGGAATACGTAGGTTCCCTTTCGGACACTTGGACTATGCAGGTTCCTCAGTGGGCACTTGGACTATGTAGGTTTACTAGCGGGCACTTGGACTATCTAGGTTACCTATCTGGCACTTGGACTATGCAGGTTCCCTAGCAGGCACTTGGACTATGTTCGTCCCTTAGCGGGCACTTGGACTATGTAGGTTCCCTATCGGGTAATTGGACTATGTAGGTTAACTAGCGGGCCCGTAGACTATCTAGGTTACCTAGCGGGCACTTGGACTATGTACGTCCTCCAGCGGGCACTTGGACTATCTAGGTTAACTAGAGGGCCGTTGGACTATGTAGGTTAACTAGCAGGCCCTTGGACTATCTAGGTTACCTAGCGGGCACTTGGACTATCTAGGTTAACTAGAGGGCACTTGTACAATGCAGGTACCCTAGCGGGCACTTTGACTATGTAGGTTCCCTAGAGGGCACTTGGACTATATAGGTTCCCTATGGGCACTTGGACTATCTAGGTGCCCTAATGGGCACTTAGAATACATAGGTTCCCTTTCGAACACTTGGACTATGTAGGTTCCTCAGCGGGCACTTGGACTATGTAGGTTAACTAGCGGGCCCTTGGACTATCTAGGTTACCTAGCGGGCACTTGGACTATGTAGGTTCCCTAGCGGGCACTTGGACTATGTTCGTCCCTTAACGAGCGCTTGGACTATGTAGGTTCCCTATCGGGCAGTTGGACTATGTAGGTTAACTAGCGGGCCCTTAGACTATCTAGGTTACCTAGCGGACACTTGTACTATGTACTTCCCCTAGTGGACACTTGGACTTTCTAGGTTAACTAGAGGGCCCTTGGACTATGTAGGTTAACTAGCGGGCACTTGGAATATCTAGGTTAACTAGCGGACCTTGGACTATGTAGGTTAACTAGCGGGCACTTGGGCGATCTAGGTTAACTAGCGGGCACTTGGACGATCTAGGTTAACTAGCGGCCACTTGGACTATCTAGCTTAACTAGCGGGCACTTGGACTATCTAGATTAACTAGAGGGCACTTGGATGATGCAGGTTCCCTAGCGGGCACTTGGACTATATAGGTTAATTAGCGGGCACTTGGACTATGGAGGTTATCTATCGGGCACTTGGACTGTCTAGGTTACCTAACGGGCACTTGGACTATGTAGGTTAATTAGCGGGCACTTGGACTATGTAGGTTACCTAGCGGGCACTTGGACTATCTAGGTTAAAGAACCGGCACGTGGACTATGTAGGTAACCTAACGGGCACTTGGACTATCTGGGTTAGGTAACGGGCACTTGGACTATCTTGGTTACCTAGCGGGAACTTGGAATATGTAGGTTACCTAGCGGGCACTTGGACTATAGTTTAACTAGCGGGCACTTGGACTATATAGGTTACCTAGCGGGCCTTTGGATTATGTAGGTTACCTAGCGCGACTTGGACTATCTAAGTTAACGAACGTGCACTTGGACTATGTAGGTAACCTAGCGGGCACTTGGACAGTATAGGTTACCTAGCGGGCACTTGGACTATCTAGGTTAACGAATGGGCACTTGGACTATGTAGGTTACCTAGCGGGAACTTGGACTATCTAGATTAGTAAACCGGAACTTGGAATATCTAGGTTACCTAGCGGGCACTTGGACTATGTAGGTTACCTTGCGGGCACTTGGCCTATCTAGGTTACCTAACGGGAACTTGGACTATGTAGGTTTACTAGCGGACACTTGGACGATCTTGGTTAACTAGCGGGCACTTGGACAATGCAGGTTCCCTAGCGGGCACTATGAATATGTAGCTTCCCTAGAGGGCACTTGGACCATGTAGGTTCCCTATGGGCACTTGGACTATCTGGGTTCCCTAACGGGCACTTGGAATATGAAGATTCCCTATCGGGCACTTGGACTATGTAGGTTCCTCATTGGGCACTTGGACTATGTAAGTTCCCTATCGGGCACTTGGACTTTGTAGGTTAACTAGCGGGCCCTTGGACTATGTACGTCCCCTAGCGGGCACTTGGACTATCGGGGTTAACTAGAGGGCCCTTGGACTATGTAGGTTAACTAGAGGGCACTTGGACGATCTATGTTAACTAGCGGGCACTTGGACTATCTAGGTTAACTAGCGGGAACTTAGACTATCTATGTTAACTGGCGGGCACTTGGACGATGCAGGTTCCCTAGAGGGCACTTGGACTATGTAGGTTCCCTAACGGGCACTTGGACTATGTAGGTCCCTTAGCGGGCACTTGGACTATGTTGGTTCCCTATCGGGCAGTTGGACTATGTGGGTATCCTAGCGGGCATTTGGACTATCTAGGTTACCTAGCAGGCACTTTGACTATCTAGGTTAACTAACGGGCACTTGGACTATGTAGGTCCCTAGCGGGCACTTGGACTATGTAGGTTACCTAGCAGGCACTTGGACTGTCTAGGTTACCTAGCGGGCACTTGAACTATCTAGGTTAACGAACGGGCCCTTGGACTATGTAGGTTAGCTAACAGGAACTTGGACAATCTAGGTTAATGAACGGGCACTTGGACTATGGAGGTTACCTAGCGGGCACTTGGACTATGTAGGTTACCTAGCGGGCACTTGGACTATCTAGGTTAGCTAACGGGTACTTGGACTATCTAGGTTCCCTAGCGGGCACTTGGACTATATAGGTTCCCTAGCAGGGCTTTGACTATGTAAGTTCTCTAACGGGCACTTGGACTAAGTGGGTTCCCTAGCGGGCATTTGGACTATCTAGGTTACCTAACGGGCACTTGGACTATGTACGTTACTAGCGGGCATTTGGACTATGTAGGTTACCTAGCGGATACTTGGACTATGTAGGTTCCCCATCATGGACTTGGACAATGAAGGTTAACTAGCGGGCACTTGGACTATATAGGTTAACTAGCGGGCTATTGGACTATGTAGGTTAACTAGCGGGCCCTTTGACGATCTAGGTTAGCAAACGGGCACTTGGACTATGTAGGTTACCTAGCAGGCACTTGGACTGTCTAGGTTACCTTGCGGGCACTTGAACTATCTAGGTTAACGAACGGGCACTTGGACTATGTAGGTTAGCTAACAGGAACTTGGACTATCTAGGTTAACGAACGGGCACTTGGACTATGGAGGTTACCTAGCGGGCACTTGGACTATGGAGGTTACCTAGCGGGCACTTGGACAATCTGGGTTCCCTAACGGGCACTTGGAATATGAAGATTCCGTATCGGGCACTTGGACTATGTAGGTTCCTCATTGGGCACTTGGACTATGTAGGTTAACTAGCGGGCCCTTGGACTATCTAGGTTACCTAGCGGGCACTTGGACTATCTAGGTTAACTAGAGGGCACTTGTGCAATGCAGGTTCCCTAGCGGGCACTTTGACTATGTAGGTTCCCTAGAGGGCACTTGGACGATATAGGTTCCCTATGGGCACTTGGAATATCTAGGTGCCCTAATGGGCACTTGGAATACGTAGGTTCCCTTTCGGACACTTGGACTATGTAGGTTCCTCAGCGGGCACTTGGACTATGTAGGTTAACTAGCGGGCACTTGGACTATCTAGGTTACCTAGCGGGCACTTGGACTATGCAGGTTCCCTAGCGGGCACTTGGACTATATTAGTCCCTTAGCGGGCAGTTGGACTATGTAAGTTCCCTATCGGGCAGTTGGACTATGTAGGTTAACTAGCGGGCCCTTAGACTATCCTGGTTACCTAGCGGGCACTTGGACTATGTACGTCTTCTAGCGGTCACTTGGATTATCTAGGTTAACTAGAGGGCCCTTGGACTATGTAGGTTAACTAGCGGGCACTTGGAATATCTAGGTTAACTAGCGGACCTTGGACTATGTAGGTTAACTAGCGGGCACTTGGACAATATAGGTAACCTAACGGGCACTTGGACTATCTAGGTTAGGTAACGGGCACTTGGACTATAGGTTACCTAGCGGGAACTTGGAATATGTAGGTTACCTAGAGGGCACTTGGACTATAGGTTAACTAGCGGGCACTTGGACTATATAGGTTACCTAGCGGCCCTTGGACTATGTTGGTTACCTACCGCGACTTGGACTATCTAAGTTAACGAACGTGCACTTGGACTATGTAAGTAACCTAGAGGGCACTTGGACAGTATAGGTTACCTAGCGGGCACTTGGACTATCTAGGTTAACGAATGGGCACTTGGACTATGTAGGTTACCTAGCGGGCACTTGGACTATCTAGGTTAGCAAACCGGAACTTGGAATATCTAGGTTACCTAGCGGGCACTTGGACTATGTAGGATCCCTATTGGACATTTGTACTACTTAGGTTAACTAGCGGGCACTTTGACTATCTAGGTTAACTAGCGGGCACTTGGACTATCTATGTCAACTAGCGGGCCATTGTACTATGTAGGTTAACTAGCGGGCACTTGGCCTATCTAGGTTACCTAACGGGAACTTGGACTATGTAGGTTTACTAGCGGACACTTGGACGATTTAAGTTAAATAGCGGGCACTTGGACAATGCAGGTTCCTAGCGGGCACTATGAATATGTAGCTTCCCTAGAGGGCACTTGGACTATGTAGGTTCCCTATGGGCACTTGGACTATCTGGGTTCCCTAACGGGCACTTGGAATATGAAGATTCCCTATCGGGCACTTGGACTATGTAGGTTCCTCATTGGGCACTTGGACTATGTAGGTTCCCTATCGGGCACTTGGACTTTGTAGGTTAACAAGCGGGCCCTTGGACTGTTTAGGTTACCTAGCAGGCACTTGGACTATCTAGGTTAACTAGAGGGCACTTGTACAATGCAGGTTCCCTAGCGGGCACTTTGACTATGTAGGTTCCCTAGAGGGCACTTGGACTATATAGGTTCCCTATGGGCACTTGGAGTATCTAGGTGCCCTAATGGGCACTTGTAATACGTAGGTTCCCTTTCGGACACTTGGACTATGCAGGTTCCTCAGTGGGCACTTGGACTATGTAGGTTTACTAGCGGGCACTTGGACTATCTAGGTTACCTATCGGGCACTTGGACTATGCAGATTCCCTAGCGGGCACTTGGACTATGTTCGTCCCTTAGCGGGCACTTGGACTATGTAGATTCCCTATCGGGCAGTTGGACTATGTAGGTTAACTAGCGGGCCCGTAGACTATCTAGGTTACCTAGCGGGCACTTGGACTATGTACGTCCTCCAGCGGGCACTTGGACTATCTAGGTTAACTAGAGGGCCGTTGGACTATGTAGGTTAAATAGCAGGCCCTTGGGCTATCTAGGTTACCTAGCGGGCACTTGGACTATCTAGGTTAACTAGAGGGCACTTGTAAAATGCAGGTTCCCTAGCGGGCACTTTGACTATGTAAGTTCCCTAGAGGGCAGTTGGACTATATAGGTTCCCTATGGGCACTTGGACTATCTGGGTGCCCTAATGGGCACTTGGAATACATAGGTTCCCTTTCGGACACATGGACTATGTAGGTTCCTCAGCGGGCACTTGGACTATGTAGGTTAACTAGCGGGCACTTGGACTATCTAGGTTACCTAGCGGGCATTTGGACTATGTAGGTTCCCTAGCGGGCACTTGGACTGTGTTCGTCCCTTAGCGAACGCTTGGACTATGTAGATTCCCTATCGGGCAGTTGGACTATGTAGGTTAACTAGCGGGCCCTTAGACTATCTAGGTTACCTAGCGGACACTTGGACTATGTACTTCCCCTAGTGGGCACTTGGACTATCTAGGTTAACTAGAGGGCCCTTGGACTATGTAGGTTAACTAGCGGGCACTTGGAATATCTAGATTAACTAGCGGGCACTTGGATGATGCAGGTTCCCTAGCGGGCACTTGGACTATATAGGTTAATTAGCGGGTACTTGGACTATGTAGGTTACCTAGCGGGCACTTGGACTATGTAGGTTAAAGAACCGGCACGTGGACTATGTAGGTAACCTAACGGGCACTTGGAATATCTAGGTTAGGTAACGGGCACTTGGACTATCTTGGTTACCTAGCGGGAACTTGGAATATGTAGGTTACCTAGCGGGCACTTGGACTATAGTTTAACTAGCGGGCACTTGGACTATATAGGTTACCTAGCGGGCCTTTGGACTATGTAGATTACCTAGCGCGACTTGGACTATCTAAGTTAACGAACGTGCACTTGGACTATGTAGGTAACCTTGCGGGCACTTGGACAGTATAGGTTACCTAGCGGGCACTTGGACTATCTAGGTTAACGAATGGGCACTAGGACTATGTAGGTTACCTAGCGGGCACTTGGACTATCTAGATTAGTAAACCGGAACTTGGAATATCTAGGTTACCTAGCGGGCACTTGGACTATGTAGGTTACCTTGCGGGCACTTGGCCTATCTAGGTTACCTAACGGGAACTTGGACTATGTAGGTTTACTAGCGGACACTTGGACGATCTTGGTTAACTAGCGGGCACTTGGACAATGCAGGTTCCCTAGCGGGCACTTTGACTATGTAGCTTCCCTAGAGGGCACTTGGACTATATAGGTTCCCTATGGTTACTTGGACTATCTAGGTGCCCTAACGGGCACTTGGAATACGTAGGTTCCCTTTCGGACACTTGGACTATGTAGGTTCCTCAGCGGGCACTTGGACTATGTAGGTTATCTAGCGGGCACTTGGACTATCTAGGTTGCCCAGCGGGCACTTGGACTATGTACGTCCCCTAGCGGGCACTTGGACTATCGAGGTTAACTAGAGGGCCCTTGGACTATGTAGGTTAACTAGAGGGCACTTGGATTATCTAGGTTAACTAACGGACCTTGGACTATGTAGGTTAACTAGCGGGCACTTGGACGATCTATGTTAACTAGCGGGCACTTGGACTATCTAGGTTAACTAGCGGGAACTTAGACTATCTATGTTAACTGGCGGGCACTTGGACGATGCAGGTTCCCTAGAGGGCACTTGGCCTATGTAGGTTCCCTAACGGGCACTTGGACTATGTAGGTCCCTTAGCGGGCACTTGGACTATGTTGGTTCCCTATCGGGCAGTTGGACTATGTGGGTATCCTAGCGGGCATTTGGACTATCTAGGTTACCTAGCAGGCACTTTGACTATCTAGGTTAACTAACGGGAACTTGGACTATGTAGGTCCCTAGCGGGCACTTGGACTATGTAGGTTACCTAGCAGGCACTTGGACTGTCTAGGTTACCTAGCGGGCACTTGAACAATCTAGGTTAACGAACGGGCCCTTGGACTATGTAGGTTAGCTAACAGGAACTTGGACTGTCTAGGTTAATGAACGGCACTTGGATTATGGAGGTTACCTAGCGGGCACTTGGACTATGTAGGTTACCTAGCGGGCACTTGGACTATCTAGGTTAGCTAACGGGTACTTGGACTATCTAGGTTACCTAGCGGGCACTTGGACTATGTAGGTTCCCTAGCAGGGCTTTGACTATGTAAGTTCTCTAACGGGCACTTGGACTATGTGGGTTCCCTAGCGGGCATTTGGACTATCTAGGTTACCTAACGGGCACTTGGACTATGTACGTTACTTGGGGGCATTTGGACTATGTAGGTTACCTAGCGGATACTTGGACTATGTAGGTTCCCCATCAGGGACTTGGACAATGTAGGTTAACTATCGGGCACTTGGACTATCTAGGTTAACTAGCGGGCCCTTGGACTATGTAGGTTAACTAGCGGGCTCTTGTACTATCTAGGTAAACGAACGGGCACGTGGACTATGTAGGTAACCAAGCGGGCACTTGGACAGTCTAGGTTACCTAGAGTGCACTTGGAAAATCTAGGTTAATGAATGGGCACTTGGACAATGTAGGTTACCTCGCGGGCACTTAGACGATGTGGGTACCCTAGCGGGCATTTGGACTATCTAGGTTACCTAACGGGCATTTGGACTATGTAGGTTCCCTAGTGGGCACTTGGATTATGTAGGTTCCCTTCTTGCACTTGGACTATGTAGGTTTCTAGCGGGCATTTGGACTATGTAGGTTACCTAGTGGGCACTTGGGCTATGTAGGTTCCCTAGCGGGCATTTGGACTATCTAGGTTACCTAACGGGCATTTGGACTACGTACTTTACTAGTTGGCATTTGGACTATGTAGGTTACCTAGCGGATACTTGGACTATGTAGGTTCCCCATCAGGGACATGGACAATGTAGGTTAACTAGCGGGCACTTGGACTATCTAGGTTAACTAGAGGGCCCTTGGACTATGTAGGTTAACTAGCGGGCCCTTTGACGATCTAGGTTAGCAAACGGGCACTTGGACTATGTAGGTTACCTAGCAGGCACTTGAACTATCTAGGTTAACGAACGGGCACTTGGACTATGTAGGTTAGCTAACAGGAACTTGGACTATCTAGGTTAACGAACGGGCACTTGGACTATGGATGTTACCTAGCGGGCACTTGGACTATGGAGGTTACCTAGCGGGCACTTGGACTATCTAGGTTACCTAACGGGCACTTGGACTATGCAGGTAACCTAGCGGGCACTTGGACTGTTTAAGTTACCTAGAGGACACTTGGACTATAGGTTAACTAGCGGGCACTTGGACTATATAGGTTACCTAGCGGCCCTTAGACTATGTTGGTTACCTACCGCGACTTGGACTATCTAAGTTAACGAACGTGCACTTGGACTATGTAAGTAACCTAGCGGGCACTTGGACAGTATAGGTTACCTAGCGGGCACTTGGACTATCTAGGTTGGCAAACCGGAACTTGGAATATCTAGGTTACCTATCGGGCACTTGGATTATGTAGGATCCCTATTGGACATTTGTACTACTTAGGTTAACTAGCGGGCACTTTGACTATCTAGGTTAACTAGCGGGCACTTGGACTACTAAGTCAACTAGCGAGCCATTGTACTATGTAGGTTAACTAGCGGGCACTTGGCCTATCTAGGTTACCTAACGGGAACTTGGACTATGTAGGTTTACTAGCGGACACTTGGACGATCTAGGTTAACTAGCGGGCACTTGGACAATGCAGGTTCCCTAGCGGGCACTATGAATATGTAGCTTCCCTAGAGGGAACTTGGACTATATAGGTTCCCTATGGGCACTTGGACAATCTGGGTTCCCTAACGGGCACTTGGAATATGAAGATTCCCTATCGGGCACTTGGACTATGTAGGTTCCTCATTGGGCACTTGGACTATGTAGGTTCCCTATCGGGCACTTGGACTATGTAGGTTAACTAGCGGGCCCTTCGACTATCTAGGTTACCTAGCGGGCACTTGGACTATCTAGGTAAACTAGAGGGCACTTGTACAATGCAGGTTCCTTAGCTGGCACTTTGACTATGTAAGTTCCCTAGAGGGCACTTGGACTATATAGGTTCCCTATGGGCACTTGGACTATCTAGGTGCCCTAATGGGCACTTGGAATACGTAGGTTCCCTTTCGGACACTTGGACTATGTAGGTTCCTCAGCGGGCACTTGGACTATGTAGGTTAACTAGCGGGCACTTGGACGATCTAGGTTACCTAGCGGGCACTTGGACTATGTAGGTTCCCTAGCGGGCACTTGGACTATGTTCGTCCCTTAGCGGGATCTTGGACTATGTAGGTTCCCTATCGGGCAGTTGGACTATGTAGGTTAACTAGCGGGCCCTTAGACTATCTAGGTTACCTAGCGGGCACTTGGACTATGTACGTCCCCTAGCGGGCACTTGGACTATCTAGGTTAAATAGAGGGCCCTTGGACTATGTAGGTTAACTAGCGGGCACTTGGACTATCTAGATTAACTAGCGGGCACTTGGACGATGCAGGTTCCCTAGCGGGCACTTGGACTACATAGGTTAATTAGCGGGCACTTGGACTATGGAGGTTACCTAGCGGGCACTTGGACTGTCTAGGTTACCTAACGGGCACTTGGACTATGTAGGTTATTTAGCGGGCACTTGGACATTGTAGGTTAATTAGCGGGCACTTGGACTATCTAGGTTAACGAACCGGCACGTGGACTATGTAGGTAACCTAATGGGCACTTGGACTATCTAGGTTAGGTAACGGGCACTTGGACTATCTTGGTTACCTAGCGGGAACTTGGAATATATAGGTTACCTAGCGGGCACTTGGACTATGTAGGTTCCCCATCAGGGACTTGGACAATGTAGGTTACCTAGCGGGCACTTGGACTATCTAGGTTAACTAGCGGGCCCTTGGACTATGTAGGTTAACTAGCGGGCCCTTTGACGATCTAGGTTAGCAAACGGGCACTTGGACTATGTAGGTTACCTAGCAGGCACTTGGACTGTCTAGGTTACCTAGCGGGCACTTGACCTATCTAGGTTAACGAACGGGCACTTGGACTATGTAGGTTAGCTAACAGGAACTTGGACTCTCTAGGTTAACGAACGGGCACTTGGACTATGGATGTTACCTAGCGGGCACTTGGACTATGGAGGTTACCTAGCGGGCACTTGGACTATCTAGGTTAGCTAACGGGTACTTGGACTATCTAGGTTACCTAGCGGGCACTTGGACTATGTAGGTTACCTTGCGGGCACTTGGACTATCTAGGTTACCTAACGGGCACTTGGACTCTGCAGGTAACCTAGCGGGCACTTGGACTGTTTAAGTTAACCAGCGGGCACTTGGACTATGTAGGGTAACTAGCGGGCACTTGGACTATCTAGGTTACCTAACGGGCACCTGGACTATCTAGATTACCTAGTGGCACTTGGATTCTAAAGGTTACCTAGCGGGCCCTTGGACTATGTAGGTTACCTAGCGGGCTATTGGACTATCTAGGTTAACGAACGGGCACGTGGACTATGTAGGTAACCTAACGGGCACTTGGACTATCTAGGTTAGGTAACGGGCACTTGGACTATCTAGGTTACCTAGCGGAAACTTGGAATATGTAGGTTACCTAGAGGGCACTTGGACTATAGGCTAACTAGCGGGCACTTGGTCTATATAGGTTACCTAGCGGCCCTTGGACTATGTTGGTTACCTACCGCGACTTGGACTATCTAAGTTAACGAAAGTGCACTTGGACTATGTAAGTAACCTAGCGGGCACTTGGACAGTATAGGTTACCTAGCAGGCACTTGGACTATCTAGGTTAACAATGGGCACTTGTACTACGTAGGTTACCTAGCGGGCACTTGGACTATCTAGGTTAGCAAACCGGAACTTGGAATATCTAGGTTACCTAGCGGACACTTGGATTATGTAGGATCCCTATCGGACATTTGTACTACTTAGTTTAACTAGCGGGCACTTTGACTATCTAGGTCAACTAGCGGGCCATTGTACTATGTAGGTTAACTAGCGGGCACTTGGCCTATCTAGGTTACCTAACGGGAACTTGGACTATGTAGGTTTACTAGCGGACCCTTGGAGGATCTAAGTTAACTAGCGGGCAATTGGACAATGCAGGTTCCCTAGCGGGCACTATAAATATGTAGCTTCCCTAGAGGGAACTTGGACTATATAGGTTCCCTATGGGCACTTGGACAATCTGGGTTCCCTAACGGGCACTTGGAATATGAAGATTCCCTATCGGGCACTTGGACTATGTAGGTTCCTCATTGGGCACTTGGACTATGTAGGTTAACTAGCGGGCCCTTGGACTATCTAGGTTACCTAGCGGGCACTTGGACTATCTAGGTTAACTAGAGGGCATTTGTACAATGCAGGTTCCCTAGCGGGCACTTGGGCTATGTGTGTTCCCTAGCGGGCATTTGGACTATCTAGGTTACCTAACGGGCACTTGGACTATGTACGTTACTAGCGGGCATTTGGACTATGTAGGTTACCTAGCGGATACTTGGACTATGTAGGTTCCCCATCAGGGACTTGGACAATGTAGGTTGACTAGCGGGCACTTGGACTATATAGGTTAACTAGCGGGCCCTTGGACTATGTAGGTTAACTAGCGGGCCCTTTGACGATCTAGGTTAGCAAACGGGCACTTGGACTAAGTAGGTTACCTAGCAGGCACTTGGACTGTCTAGGTTACCTAGCGGGCACTTGAACTATCTAGGTTAACGAACGGGAACTTGGACTATGTAGGTTACCTAACAGGAACTTGGACTATCTAGGTTAACGAACAGGCACTTGGACTATGGAGGTTACCTAGCGGGCACTTGGACTATGGAGGTTACCTAGCGGGCACTTGGAATATCTGGGTTCCCTAACGGGCACTTGGAATATGAAGATTCCCTATCGGGCACTTGGACTATGTAGGTTCCTCATTGGTCACTTGGACTATGTAGGTTCCCTATCGGGCACTTGGACTATGTAGGTTAACTAGCGGGCCCTTGGACTATCTAGGTTACCTAGCGGGCACTTGGACTATCTAGGTTAACTAGAGGGCACTTGTGCAATGCAGGTTCCCTAGCGGGCACTTTGACTATGTAGGTTCCCTAGAGGGCACTTGGACGATATAGGTTCCCTATGGGCACTTGGACTATCTAGGTGCCCTAATGGGCACTTGGAATACGTAGGTTCCCTTTCGGACACTTGGACTATGTAGGTTCCTCAGCGGGCACTTGGACTATGTAGGTTAACTAGCGGGCACTTGGACTATCTAGGTTACCTAGCGGGCACTTGGATTTTGTAGGTTCCCTAGCGGGCACTTGAACTATGTTCGTCCCTTAGCGGGCACTTGGACTATGTAGGTTCCCTATCGAGCAGTTGTACTATGTAGGTTATCTAGCGGGCCCTTAGACTATCTAGGTTACATAGCGGGCACTTGGACTATGTATGTCCCCTAGCGGGCACTTGGACTATCTAGGTTAACTAGAGGGCCCTTTGACTATGTAGGTTAACTAAGGGGCACTAGGAATATCTAGGTTAACTAGCGGACCTTGTACTATGTAGGTTAACTAGCGGGCACTTGGACGATCTAGGTTAAGTAGCGGGCACTTGGACTATCTAGGTTAACTAGCGGGCACTTGGACTATCTAGATTAACTAGCGGGCACTTGAATGATGCAGTTTCCTCAGCGGGCACTTGGACTATATAAGTAAATTAGTGGGCACTTGGACTATGGAGGTTACCTAGCGGGCACTTGGACTATGGAGGTTACCTAGCGGGCACTTGGACTATCTAGGTTACCTAACGGGCACTTGGACTATGCAGGTAACCTAGCGGGCACTTGAACTGTCTAAGTTACCTGCCGGCTCTTGGACTATGTAGGTTACCTAGCGGGCAATTGTACTATCTAGGTTAACGAACGGGCACGTGGACTATGTAGGTAACCTCACGGGCACTTGGACTATCTAGGTTAGGTAACGGGCACTTTGACTATCTAGGTTACCTAGCGGGAACTTGGAATATGTAGGTTACCTAGAGGGCACTTGGACTATAGGTTACCTAGTGACCCTTGGACTATGTAGGTTACCTAGCGGGCACTTGGACTATGTTCGTCCCTTAGCGGGCACTTGGACTATGTAGGTTCCCTATCGGGCAGTTGGACTATGTAGGTTAACTAGCGGGCCCTTAGACTATCTAGGTTACCTAGCGGGCACTTGGACTATGTACGTCTTCTAGCGGTCACTTGGACTATCTAGGTTAACTAGAGGGCCCTTGGAATATGTAGGTTAACTAGCGGGCACTTGGAATATCTAGGTTAACTAGCGGACCTTGGACTATGTAGGTTAACTAGCGGGCACTTGGACAATATAGGTAACCTAACGGGCACTTGGACTATCTAGGTTAGGTAACGGGCACTTGGACTACAGGTTACCTAGCGGGAACTTGGAATATGTAGGTTACCTAGAGGGCACTTGGACTATAGGTTAACTAGCGGGCACTTGGACTATATAGGTTACCTAGCGGCCCTTGGACTATGTTGGTTACCTACCGCGACTTGGACTATCTAAGTTAACGAACGTGCACTTGGACTATGTAAGTAACCTAGCGGGCACTTGGACAGTATAGGTTACCTAGCGGGCACTTGGACTATCTAGGTTAACAAATGGGCACTTGGACTATGTAGGTTACCTAGCGGGCACTTGGACTATCTAGGTTAGCAAACTGGAACTTGGAATATCTAGGTTACCTAGCGGGCACTTGGACTATGTAGGATCCCTATTGGACATTTGTACTACTTAGGTTAACTAGCGGGCACTTTGACTATCTAGGTTAACTAGCGGGCACTTGGACTATCTAGGTCAACTAGCGGGCCATTGTACTATGTAGGTTAACTAGCGGGCACTTGGCCTATCTAGGTTACCTAACGGGAACTTGGACTATGTAGGTTTACTAGCGGACACTTGGACGATCTAGGTTAACTAGCGGGCACTTGGACAATGCAGGTTCCCTAGCGGGCACTATGAATATGTAGCTTCCCTAGAGGGAACTTGGACTATATAGGTTCCCTATGGGCACTTGGACAATCTGGGTTCCCTAACGGGCACTTGGAATATGAAGATTCCCTATCGGGCACTTGGACTATGTAGGTTCCTCATTGGGCACTTGGACTATGTAGGTTCCCTATCGGGCACTTGGACTTTGTAGGTTAACTAGCGGGCCCTTGGACTATCTAGGTTACCTAGCGGGCACTTGGACTATCTAGGTTAACTAGAGGGCACTTGTACAATGCAGGTTCCCTAGCGGGCACTTTGACTATGTAGGTTCCCTAGAGGGCACTTGGACGATATAGGTTCCCTATGGGCACTTGGACTATCTAGGTGCCCTAATGGGCACTTGGAATACGTAGGTTCCCTTTTCGGACACTTGGACTATGTAGGTTCCTCAGCGGGCACTTGGACTATGTAGGTTAACTAGCGGGCACTTGGACTATCTAGGTTACCTAGCGGGCACTTGGATTTTGTAGGTTCCCTAGCGGGCACTTGGACTATGTTCTTCCCTTAGCGGGCACTTGGACTATGTAGGTTCCCTATCGGGCAGTTGGACTATGTAGGTTATCTAGCGGGCCCTTAGACTATCTAGGTTACATAGCGGGCACTTGGACTATGTATGTCCCCTAGCGGGCACTTGGACTATCTAGGTTAACTAGAGGGCCCTTTGACTATGTAGGTTAACTAAGGGGCACTTGGAATATCTAGGTTAACTAGCGGACCTTGGACTATGTAGGTTAACTAGCGGGCACTTGGACGATCTAGGTTAAGTAGAGGGCACTTGGACTATCTAGGTTAACTAGCGGGCACTTGGACTATCTAGATTAACTAGCGGGCACTTGAACGATGCAGTTTCCTCAGCGATAACTTGGACTATATAGGTAAATTAGTGGGCACTTGGATTATGGAGGTTACCTAGAAGGCAATTGGACTATGGAGGTTACCTAGCGGGCACTTGGACTATCTAGGTTAGCTAACGGGTACTTGGACTATCTAGGTTACCTAGCGGGCACTTGGACTATCTAGGTTACCTAACGGGCACTTGGACTATGCAGGTAACCTAGCGGGCACTTGAACTGTCTAAGTTACCTGCCGGCTCTTGGACTTTGTAGGTTACCTAGCGGGCAATTGTACTGTCTAGGTTAACGAACGGGCACGTGGACTATGTAGGTAACCTCACGGGCACTTGGACTATATAGGTTAGGTAACGGGCACTTTGACTATCTAGGTTACCTAGCGGGAACATGGAATATGTAGGTTACCTAGAGGGCACTTGGACTATAGGTTACCTAGTGGCCCTTGGACTATGTAGGTTACCTAGCGCGACTTGGACTATCTAAGTTAACGAACGTGCACTTGGACTATGTAGGTAACCTAGAAGGCACTTGGACAGTATAGGTTACCTAGCGGGCACTTGGACTATCTAGGTTAACGAATGGGCACTTGGACTATGTAGGTTACCTAGCGGGCACTTGGACTATCTAGGTTAGCAAACCGGAACTTGGAATATCTAGGTTACCTAGCGGGCACTTGGACTATGTAGGATCCCTATCGGACATTTGTACTACTTAAGTTAACTAGCGGGCACTTTGACTATCTAGGTTAACTAGCGGGCACTTGAACTATCTAGGTCAACTAGCGGGCCATTGTACTATGTAGGTTAACTAGCGGGCACTTGGCCTATCTAGGTTACCTAACGGGAACTTGGACTATGTAGGTTTACTAGCGGACACTTGGACGATCTAGGTTAACTAGCGGGCACTTGGACAATGCAGGTTCCCTAGCGGGCACTATGAATATGTAGCTTCCCTAGAGGGCACTTGGACTATGTAGGTTCCCTATGGGCACTTGGACTATCTGGGTTCCCTAACGGGCACTTGGAATATGAAGATTCCCTATCGGGCACTTGGACTATGTAGGTTCCTCATTGGGCACTTGGACTATGTAGGTTCCCTATCGGGCACTTGGACTTTGTAGGTTAACTAGCGGGCCCTTGGACTATCTAGGTTCCCTAGAGGGTACTTGGACGATATACGTTCCCTATGGGCACTTGGACTATCTAGGTGCCCTAATGGGCACTTGGAATACGTAGGTTCCCTTTCGGACACTTGGACTATGCAGGTTCCTCAGTGGGCACTTGGACTATGTAGGTTTACTAGCGGGCACTTGGACTATCTAGGTTACCTATCTGGCACTTGGACTATGCAGGTTCCCTAGCAGGCACTTGGACTATGTTCGTCCCTTAGCGGGCACTTGGACTATGTAGGTTCCCTATCGGGTAATTGGACTATGTAGGTTAACTAGCGGGCCCGTAGACTATCTAGGTTACCTAGCGGGCACTTGGACTATGTACGTCCTCCAGCGGGCACTTGGACTATCTAGGTTAACTAGAGGGCCGTTGGACTATGTAGGTTAACTAGCAGGCCCTTGGACTATCTAGGTTACCTAGCGGGCACTTGGACTATCTAGGTTAACTAGAGGGCACTTGTACAATGCAGGTACCCTAGCGGGCACTTTGACTATGTAGGTTCCCTAGAGGGCACTTGGACTATATAGGTTCCCTATGGGCACTTGGACTATCTAGGTGCCCTAATGGGCACTTGGAATACATAGGTTCCCTTTCGAACACTTGGACTATGTAGGTTCCTCAGCGGGCACTTGGACTATGTAGGTTAACTAGCGGGCCCTTGGACTATCTAGGTTACCTAGCGGGCACTTGGACTATGTAGGTTCCCTAGCGGGCACTTGGACTATGTTCGTCCCTTAGCGAGCGCTTGGACTATGTAGGTTCCCTATCGGGCAGTTGGACTATGTAGGTTAACTAGCGGGCCCTTAGACTATCTAGGTTACCTAGCGGACACTTGTACTATGTACTTCCCCTAGTGGACACTTGGACTTTCTAGGTTAACTAGAGGGCCCTTGGACTATGTAGGTTAACTAGCGGGCACTTGGAATATCTAGGTTAACTAGCGGACCTTGGACTATGTAGGTTAACTAGCGGGCACTTGGGCGATCTAGGTTAACTAGCGGGCACTTGGACGATCTAGGTTAACTAGCGGCCACTTGGACTATCTAGCTTAACTAGCGGGCACTTGGACTATCTAGATTAACTAGAGGGCACTTGGATGATGCAGGTTCCCTAGCGGGCACTTGGACTATATAGGTTAATTAGCGGGCACTTGGACTATGGAGGTTATCTATCGGGCACTTGGACTGTCTAGGTTACCTAACGGGCACTTGGACTATGTAGGTTAATTAGCGGGCACTTGGACTATGTAGGTTACCTAGCGGGCACTTGGACTATCTAGGTTAAAGAACCGGCACGTGGACTATGTAGGTAACCTAACGGGCACTTGGACTATCTGGGTTAGGTAACGGGCACTTGGACTATCTTGGTTACCTAGCGGGAACTTGGAATATGTAGGTTACCTAGCGGGCACTTGGACTATAGTTTAACTAGCGGGCACTTGGACTATATAGGTTACCTAGCGGGCCTTTGGATTATGTAGGTTACCTAGCGCGACTTGGACTATCTAAGTTAACGAACGTGCACTTGGACTATGTAGGTAACCTAGCGGGCACTTGGACAGTATAGGTTACCTAGCGGGCACTTGGACTATCTAGGTTAACGAATGGGCACTTGGACTATGTAGGTTACCTAGCGGGAACTTGGACTATCTAGATTAGTAAACCGGAACTTGGAATATCTAGGTTACCTAGCGGGCACTTGGACTATGTAGGTTACCTTGCGGGCACTTGGCCTATCTAGGTTACCTAACGGGAACTTGGACTATGTAGGTTTACTAGCGGACACTTGGACGATCTTGGTTAACTAGCGGGCACTTGGACAATGCAGGTTCCCTAGCGGGCACTATGAATATGTAGCTTCCCTAGAGGGCACTTGGACCATATAGGTTCCCTATGGGCACTTGGACTATCTGGGTTCCCTAACGGGCACTTGGAATATGAAGTTTCCCTACCGGGCACTTGGACTATGTAGGTTCCTCATTGGGCACTTGGACTATGTAGGTTCCCTATCGGGTACTTGGACTATGTAGGTTAACTAGTGGGCCCTTCGACTATCTAGGTTACCTAGCGGGCACTTGGACTATCTAGGTTAACTAGCGGGCACTTGTACAATGCAGGTTCCCTAGCGGGCAATTTGACTATGTAGCTTCCCTAGAGGGCACATGGACTATATAGGTTCCCTATGGTTACTTGGACTATCTAGGTGCCCTAACGGGCACTTGGAATACGTAGGTTCCCTTTCGGACACTTGGACTATGTAGGTTCCTCAGCGGGCACTTGGACTATGTAGGTTATCTAGCGGGCACTTGGACTATCTAGGTTGCCCAGCGGGCACTTGGACAATGTACGTCCCCTAGCGGGCACTTGGACTATCGAGGTTAACTAGAGGGCCCTTGGACTATGTAGGTTAACTAGAGGGCACTTGGACTATCTAGGTTAACTAACGGACCTTGGACTATGTAGGTTAACTAGCGGGCAATTGGACGATCTATGTTAACTAGCGGGCACTTGGACTATCTAGGTTAACTAGCGGGAACTTAGACTATCTATGTTAACTGGCGGGCACTTGGACGATGCAGGTTCCCTAGAGTGCACTTGGACTATGTAGGTTCCCTAATGGGCACTTGGACTATGTAGGTCCCTTAGCGGGCACTTGGACTATGTTGGTTCCCTATCGGGCAGTTGGACTATGTGTGTATCCTAGCGGGCATTTGGACTATCTAGGTTACCTAGCAGGCACTTTGACTATCTAGGTTAACTAACGGGCACTTGGACTATGTAGGTCCCTAGCGGGCACTTGGACTATGTAGGTTACCTAGCAGGAACTTGGACTGTCTAGGTTACCTAGCGGGCACTTGAACTATCTAGGTTAACGAACGGGCCCTTGGACTATGTAGGTTAGCTAACAGGAACTTGGACTATCTAGGTTAATGAAAGGGCACTTGGACTATGGAGGTTACCTAGCGGGCACTTGGACTATGTAGGTTACCTAGCGGGCACTTGGATTTTCTAGGTTAGCTAACGGGTACTTGGACTATCTAGGTTCCCTAGCGGGCACTTGGACTATGTAGGTTCCCTAGCAGGGCTTTGACTATGTACGTTCTCTATCGGGCACTTGGACTATGTGGGTTCCCTAGCGGGCATTTGGACTATCTAGGTTACCTAACGGGCACTTGGACTATGTACGTTACTAGCGGGCATTTGGACTATGTAGGTTACCTAGCGGATACTTGGACTATGTAGGTTCCCCATCAGGGACTTGGACAATGTAGGTTAACTATCGGGCACTTGGACTATCTAGGTTAACTAGCGGGCCCTTGGACTATGTAGGTTAACTAGCGGGCTCTTGTACTATCTAGGTTAACGAACGGGCACGTGGACTATGTAGGTAACCAAGCGGGCACTTGGACAGTCTAGGTTACCTAGAGGGCACTTGGAAAATCTAGGTTAATGAATGGGCACTTGGACAATGTAGGTTACCTCGCGGGCACTTAGACTATTTGGGTACCCTAGCGGGCATTTGGACTATCTAGGTTACCTAACGGGCATTTGGACTATGTAGGTTCCCTAGCGGGCACTTGGATTATGTAGGTTCCCTTCTTGCACTTGGACTATGTAGGTTTCTAGCGGGCATTTGGACTATGTAGGTTACCTAGCGGGCACTTGGGCTATGTAGGTTCCCTAGCGGGCATTTGGACTATCTAGGTTACCTAACGGGCATTTGGACTACGTACGTTACTAGTGGGCATTTGGACTATGTAGGTTACCTAGCGGATACTTGGACTATGTAGGTTCCCCATCAGGGACTTGGACAATGTAGGTTAACTAGCGGGCAATTGGACTATCTAGGTTAACTAGAGGGCCCTTGGACTATGTAGGTTAACTAGCAGGCCCTTTGACGATCTAGGTTAGCAAACGGGCACTTGGACTATGTAGGTTACCTAGCAGGCACTTGGACTGTCTAGGTTACCTAGCGGGCACTTGAACTATCTAGGTTAACGAACGGGCACTTGGACTATGTAGGTTAGGTAACAGGAACTTGGACTATCTAGGTTAACGAACGGGCACTTGGACTATGGATGTTACCTAGCGGGCACTTGGACTATGGAGGTTACCTAATGGGCACTTGGACTATGCAGGTAACCTAGCGGGCACTTGGACTGTTTAAGTTACCTAGAGGACACTTGGACTATAGGTTAACTAGCGGGCACTTGGACTATATAGGTTACCTAGCGGCCCTTAGACTATGTTGGTTACCTACCGCGACTTGGACTATCTAAGTTAACGAACGTGCACTTGGACTATGTAAGTAACCTAGCGGGCACTTGGACAGTATAGGTTACCTAGCGGGCACTTCGACTATCTAGGTTAGCTAACCGGAACTTGGAATATCTAGGTTACCTATCGGGCACTTGGATTATGTAGGATCCCTATTGGACATTTGTACGACTTAGGTTAACTAGCGGGCACTTTGACTATCTAGGTTAACTAGCGGGTACTTGGACTATCTAGGTCAACTAGCGGGCCATTGTACTATGTAGGTTAACTAGCGGGCACTTGGCCTATCTAGGTTACCTAACGGGAACTTGGACTATGTAGGTTTACTAGCGGACACTTGGACGATCTAGGTTAACTAGCGGGCACTTGGACAATGCAGGTTCCCTAGCGGGCACTATGAATATGTAGCTTCCCTAGAGGGAACTTGGACTATATAGGTTCCCTATGGGCAGTTGGACAATCTGGGTTCCCTAACGGGCACTTGGAATATGAAGATTCCCTATCGGGCACTTGGACTATGTAGGTTCCTCATTGGGCACTTGGACTATGTAGGTTCCTCATTGGGCACTTGGACTATGTAGGTTAACTAGCGGGCCCTTGGACTATCTAGGTTACCTAGCGGGCACTTGGACTATCTAGGTTAACTAGAGGGCACTTGTACAATGCAGGTGCCCTAGCGGGCACTTTGACTATGTAAGTTCCCTAGAGGGCACATGGACTATATAGGTTCCCTATGGGCACTTGGACTATCTAGGTGCCCTAATGGGCACTTGGAATACGTAGGTTCCCTTTCGGACACTTGGACTATGTAGGTTCCTCAGCGGGCACTTGGACTATGTAGGTTAACTAGCGGGCACTTGGACGATCTAGGTTACCTAGCGGGCACTTGGACTATGTAGGTTCCCTAGCGGGCACTTGGACTATCTTCGTCCCTTAGCGGGATCTTGGACTATGTAGGTTCCCTATCGGGCAGTTGGACTATGTAGGTTAACTAGCGGGCCCTTAGACTATCTAGGTTACCCAGCGGGCACTTGGACTATGTACGTCACCTAGCGGGCACTTGCACTATCTAGGTTAAATAGAGGGCCCTTGGACTATGTAGGTTAACTAGCGGGCACTTGGACTATCTAGATTAACTAGCGGGCACTTGGACGATGCAGGTTCCATAGCGGGCACTTGGACTATATAGGTTAATTAGCAGGCACTTGGACTATGGAGGTTACCTAGCGCTCACTTAGACTGTCTAGGTTACCTAACGGGCACTTGGACTATGTAGGTTAATTAGCGGGCACTTGGACTATGTAGGTTAATTAGCGGGCACTTGGACTATCTAGGTTAACGAACCGGCACGTGGACTATGTAGGTAACCTAATGGGCACTTGGACTATCTAGGTTAGGTAACGGCCACTTGGACTATCTAGGTGCCCTAACGGGCACTTGGAATACGTAGGTTCCCTTTCGGACACTTGGACTATGTAGGTTCCTCAGCGGGCACTTGGACTATGTAGGTTATCTAGCGGGCACTTGGACTATCTAGGTTGCCCTGTGGGCACTTGGACTATGTACGTCCCCTAGCGGGCACTTGGACTATCGAGGTTAACTAGAGGGCCCTTGGACTATGTAGGTTAACTAGAGGGCACTTGGACTATCTAGGTTAACTAACGGACCTTGGACTATGTAGGTTAACTAGCGGGCACTTGGACGATCTATGTTAACTAGCGGGCACTTGGACTATCTAGGTTAACTAGCGGGAACTTAGTCTATCTATGTTAACTGGCGGGCACTTGGACGATGCAGGTTCCCCAGAGGGCACTTGGACTATGTAGGTTCCCTAACGGGCACTTGGACTATGTAGGTCCCTTAGCGGGCACTTGGACTATGTTGGTTCCATATCGGGCAGTTGGACTATGTGGGTATCCTAGCGGGCATTTGGACTATCTAGGTTACCTAGCAGGCACTTTGACTATCTAGGTTAACTAACGGGCACTTGGACTATGTAGGTCCCTAGCGGGCACTTGGACTATGTAGGTTACCTAGCAGGAACTTGGACTGTCTAGGTTACCTAGCGGGCACTTGAACTATCTAGGTTAACGAACGGGCCCTTGGACTATGTAGGTTAGCTAACAGGAACTTGGACTATCTAGGTTAATGAAAGGGCACTTGGACTATGGAGGTTACCTAGCGGGCACTTGGACTATGTAGGTTACCTAGCGGGCATTTGGATTATCTAGGTTAGCTAACGGGTACTTGGACTATCTAGGTTCCCTAGCGGGCACTTGGACTATGTAGGTTCCCTAGCAGGGCTTTGAATATGTACATTCTCTAACGGGCACTTGGACTATGTGGGTTCCCTAGCGGGCATTTGGACTATCTAGGTTACCTAACGGGCACTTGGACTATGTACGTTACTAGCGGGCATTTGGACTATGTAGGTTACCTAGCGGATACTTGGACTATGTAGGTTCCCCATCAGGGACTTGGACAATGTAGGTTAACTATCGGGCACTTGGACTATCTAGGTTAACTAGCGGGCCCTTGGACTATGTAGGTTAACTAGCGGGCTCTTGTACTATCTAGGTTAACGAACGGGCACGTGGACTATGTAGGTAACCAAGCGGGCACTTGGACAGTCTAGGTTACCTAGAGGGCACTTGGAAAATCTAGGTTAATGAATGGGCACTTGGACAATGTAGGTTACCTCGCGGGCACTTAGACTATTTGGGTACCCTAGCGGGCATTTGGACTATCTAGGTTACCTAACGGGCATTTGGACTATGTAGGTTCCCTAGCGGGCACTTGGATTATGTAGGTTCCCTTCTTGCACTTGGACTATGTAGGTTTCTAGCGGGCATTTGGACTATGTAGGTTACCTAGCGGGCACTTGGGCTATGTAGGTTCCCTAGCGGGCATTTGGACTATCTAGGTTACCTAACGGGCATTTGGACTACGTACGTTACTAGTGGGCATTTGGACTATGTAGGTTACCTAGCGGATACTTGGACTATGTAGGTTCCCCATCAGGGACTTGGACAATGTAGGTTAACTAGCGGGCAATTGGACTATCTAGGTTAACTAGAGGGCCCTTGGACTATGTAGGTTAACTAGCGGGCCCTTTGACGATCTAGGTTAGCAAACGGGCACTTGGACTATGTAGGTTACCTAGCAGGCACTTGGACTGTCTAGGTTACCTAGCGGGCACTTGAACTATGCAGGTTAACGAACGGGCACTTGGACTATGTAGGTTAGCTAACAGGAACTTGGACTATCTAGGTTAACGAACGGGCACTTGGACTATGGATGTTACCTAGCGGGCACTTGGACTATGGAGGTTACCTAGCGGGCACTTGGACTATCTAGGTTACCTAACGGGCACTTGGACTATGCAGGTAACCTAGCGGGCACTTGGACTGTTTAAGTTACCTAGAGGACACTTGGACTATAGGTTAACTAGCGGGCACTTGGACTATATAGGTTACCTAGCGGCCCTTAGACTATGTTGGTTACCTACCGCGACTTGGACTATCTAAGTTAACGAACGTGCACTTGGACTATGTAAGTAACCTAGCGGGCACTTGGACAGTATAGGTTACCTAGCGGGCACTTGGACTATCTAGGTTGGCAAACCGGAACTTGGAATATCTAGGTTACCTAGCGGGCACTTGGACTATGTAGGATCCCTATTGGACATTTGTACTACTTAGGTTAACTAGCGGGCACTTTGACTATCTAGGTTAACTAGCGGGCACTTGGACTATCTAGGTCAACTAGCGGGCCATTGTACTATGTAGGTTAACTAGCGGGCACTTGGCCTATCTAGGTTACCTAACGGGAACTTGGACTATGTAGGTTTACTAGCGGACACTTGGACGATCTAGGTTAACTAGCGGGCACTTGGACAATGCAGGTTCCCTAGCGGGCACTATGAATATGTAGCTTCCCTAGAGGGAACTTGGACTATATAGGTTCCCTATGGGCAGTTGGACAATCTGGGTTCCCTAACGGGCACTTGGAATATGAAGATTCCCTATCGGGCACTTGGACTATGTAGGTTCCTCATTGGGCACTTGGACTATGTAGGTTCCTCATTGGTCACTTGGACTATGTAGGTTAACTAGCGGGCCCTTGGATTATCTAGGTTACCTAGCGGTCACTTGGACTATCTAGGTTAACTAGAGGGCACTTGTACAATGCAGGTTCCCTAGCGGGCACTTTGACTATGTAAGTTCCCTAGAGGGCACTTGGACTATATAGGTTCCCTATGGGCACTTGGACTATCTAGGTGCCCTAATGGGCACTTGGAATACGTAGGTTCCCTTTCGGACACTTGGACTATGTAGGTTCCTCAGTGGGCACTTGGACTATGTAGGTTAACTAGCGGGCACTTGGACGATCTAGGGTACCTAGCGGGCACTTGGACTATGTAGATTCCCTAGCGGGCACCTGGACTATGTTCGTCCCTTAGCGGAATCTTGGACTATGTAGGTTCCCTATCGGGCAGTTGGACTATGTAGGTTAACTAGCGGGCCCTTAGACTATCTAGGTTACCTAGCGGGCACTTGGACTATGTAGGTTACCTTGCGGGCACTTGGCCTATCTAGGTTACCTAACGGGAACTTGGACTATGTAGGTTTACTAGCGGACACTTGCACGATCTTGGTTAACTAGCGGGCACTTGGACAATGCAGGTTCCCTAGCGGGCACTATGAATATGTAGCTTCCCTAGAGGGCACTTGGACCATATAGGTTCCCTATGGGCACTTGGACTATCTGGGTTCCCTAACGGGCACTTGGTATATGAAGTTTCCCTACCGGGCACTTGGACTATGTAGGTTCCTCATTGGGCACTTGGACTATGTAGGTTCCCTATCGGGTACTTGGACTATGTAGGTTAACTAGTGGGCCCTTCGACTATCTAGGTTACCTAGCGGGCACTTGGACTATCTAGGTTAACTAGAGGGCACTTGTACAATGCAGGTACCCTAGCGGGCACTTTGACTATGTAGGTTCCCTAGAGGGCACTTGGACTATATAGGTTCCCTATGGTTACTTGGACTATCTAGGTGCCCTAACGGGCACTTGGAATACGTAGGTTCCCTTTCGGACACTTGGACTATGTAGGTTCCTCAGCGGGCACTTGGACTATGTAGGTTATCTAGCGGGCACTTGGACTATCTAGGTTGCCCAGCGGGCACTTGGACAATGTACGTCCCCTAGCGGGCACTTGGACTATCGAGGTTAACTAGAGGGCCCTTGGACTATGTAGGTTAACTAGAGGGCACTTGGACTATCTAGGTTAACTAACGGACCTTGGACTATGTAGGTTAACTAGCGGGCAATTGGACGATCTATGTTAACTAGCGGGCACTTGGACTATCTAGGTTAACTAGCGGGAACTTAGACTATCTATGTTAACTGGCGGGCACTTGGACGATGCAGGTTCCCTAGAGTGCACTTGGACTATGTAGGTTCCCTAATGGGCACTTGGACTATGTAGGTCCCTTAGCGGGCACTTGGACTATGTTGGTTCCCTATCGGGCAGTTGGACTATGTGGGTATCCTAGCGGGCATTTGGACTATCTAGGTTACCTAGCAGGCACTTTGACTATCTAGGTTAACTAAAGGGCACTTGGACTATGTAGGTCCCTAGCGGGCACTTGGACTATGTAGGTTACCTAGCAGGCACTTGGACTGTCTAGGTTACCTAGCGGGCACTTGAACTATCTAGGTTAACGAACGGGCCCTTGGACTATGTAGGTTAGCTAACAGGAACTTGGACTATCTAGGTTAATGAAAGGGCACTTGGACTATGGAGGTTACCTAGCGGGCACTTGGACTATGTAGGTTACCTAGCGGGCACTTGGATTTTCTAGGTTAGCTAACGGGTACTTGGACTATCTAGGTTCCCTAGCGGGCACTTGGACTATGTAGGTTCCCTAGCAGGGCTTTGACTATGTACGTTCTCTAACGGGCACTTGGACTATGTGGGTTCCCTAGCGGGCATTTGGACTATCTAGGTTACCTAACGGGCACTTGGACTATGTACGTTACTAGCGGGCATTTGGACTATGTAGGTTACCTAGCGGATACTTGGACTATGTAGGTTCCCCATCAGGGACTTGGACAATGTAGGTTAACTATCGGGCACTTGGACTATCTAGGTTAACTAGCGGGCCCTTGGACTATGTAGGTTAACTAGCGGGCTCTTGTACTATCTAGGTTAACGAACGGGCACGTGGACTATGTAGGTAACCAAGCGGGCACTTGGACAGTCTAGGTTACCTAGAGGGCACTTGGAAAATCTAGGTTAATGAATGGGCACTTGGACAATGTAGGTTACCTCGCGGGCACTTAGACTATTTGGGTACCCTAGCGGGCATTTGGACTATCTAGGTTACCTAACGGGCATTTGGACTATGTAGGTTCCCTAGCGGGCACTTGGATTATGTAGGTTCCCTTCTTGCACTTGGACTATGTAGGTTTCTAGCGGGCATTTGGACTATGTAGGTTACCTAGCGGGCACTTGGGCTATGTAGGTTCCCTAGCGGGCATTTGGACTATCTAGGTTACCTAACGGGCATTTGGACTACGTACGTTACTAGTGGGCATTTGGACTATGTAGGTTACCTAGCGGATACTTGGACTATGTAGGTTCCCCATCAGGGACTTGGACAATGTAGGTTAACTAGCGGGCAATTGGACTATCTAGGTTAACTAGAGGGCCCTTGGACTATGTAGGTTAACTAGCGGGCCCTTTGACGATCTAGGTTAGCAAACGGGCACTTGGACTATGTAGGTTACCTAGCAGGCACTTGGACTGTCTAGGTTACCTAGCGGGCACTTGAACTATGCAGGTTAACGAACGGGCACTTGGACTATGTAGGTTAGCTAACAGGAACTTGGACTATCTAGGTTAACGAACGGGCACTTGGACTATGGATGTTACCTAGCGGGCACTTGGACTATGGAGGTTACCTAGCGGGCACTTGGACTATCTAGGTTACCTAACGGGCACTTGGACTATGCAGGTAACCTAGCGGGCACTTGGACTGTTTAAGTTACCTAGAGGACACTTGGACTATAGGTTAACTAGCGGGCACTTGGACTATATAGGTTACCTAGCGGCCCTTAGACTATGTTGGTTACCTACCGCGACTTGGACTATCTAAGTTAACGAACGTGCACTTGGACTATGTAAGTAACCTAGCGGGCACTTGGACAGTATAGGTTACCTAGCGGGCACTTGGACTATCTAGGTTGGCAAACCGGAACTTGGAATATCTAGGTTACCTAGCGGGCACTTGGACTATGTAGGATCCCTATTGGACATTTGTACTACTTAGGTTAACTAGCGGGCACTTTGACTATCTAGGTTAACTAGCGGGCACTTGGACTATCTAGGTCAACTAGCGGGCCATTGTACTATGTAGGTTAACTAGCGGGCACTTGGCCTATCTAGGTTACCTAACGGGAACTTGGACTATGTAGGTTTACTAGCGGACACTTGGACGATCTAGGTTAACTAGCGGGCACTTGGACAATGCAGGTTCCCTAGCGGGCACTATGAATATGTAGCTTCCCTAGAGGGAACTTGGACTATATAGGTTCCCTATGGGCAGTTGGACAATCTGGGTTCCCTAACGGGCACTTGGAATATGAAGATTCCCTATCGGGCACTTGGACTATGTAGGTTCCTCATTGGGCACTTGGACTATGTAGGTTCCTCATTGGTCACTTGGACTATGTAGGTTAACTAGCGGGCCCTTGGATTATCTAGGTTACCTAGCGGTCACTTGGACTATCTAGGTTAACTAGAGGGCACTTGTACAATGCAGGTTCCCTAGCGGGCACTTTGACGATGTAAGTTCCCTAGAGGGCACTTGGACTATATAGGTTCCCTATGGGCACTTGGACTATCTAGGTGCCCTAATGGGCACTTGGAATACGTAGGTTCCCTTTCGGACACTTGGACTATGTAGGTTCCTCAGTGGGCACTTGGACTATGTAGGTTAACTAGCGGGCACTTAGACGATCTAGGGTACCTAGCGGGCACTTGGACTATGTAGATTCCCTAGCGGGCACCTGGACTATGTTCGTCCCTTAGCGGAATCTTGGACTATGTAGGTTCCCTATCGGGCAGTTGGACTATGTAGGTTAACTAGCGGGCCCTTAGACTATCTAGGTTACCTAGCGGGCACTTGGACTATGTAGGTTACCTTGCGGGCACTTGGCCTATCTAGGTTACCTAACGGGAACTTGGACTATGTAGGTTTACTAGCGGACACTTGCACGATCTTGGTTAACTAGCGGGCACTTGGACAATGCAGGTTCCCTAGCGGGCACTATGAATATGTAGCTTCCCTAGAGGGCACTTGGACCATATAGGTTCCCTATGGGCACTTGGACTATCTGGGTTCCCTAACGGGCACTTGGTATATGAAGTTTCCCTACCGGGCACTTGGACTATGTAGGTTCCTCATTGGGCACTTGGACTATGTAGGTTCCCTATCGGGTACTTGGACTATGTAGGTTAACTAGTGGGCCCTTCGACTATCTAGGTTACCTAGCGGGCACTTGGACTATCTAGGTTAACTAGAGGGCACTTGTACAATGCAGGTACCCTAGCGGGCACTTTGACTATGTAGGTTCCCTAGAGGGCACTTGGACTATATAGGTTCCCTATGGTTACTTGGACTATCTAGGTGCCCTAACGGGCACTTGGAATACGTAGGTTCCCTTTCGGACACTTGGACTATGTAGGTTCCTCAGCGGGCACTTGGACTATGTAGGTTATCTAGCGGGCACTTGGACTATCTAGGTTGCCCAGCGGGCACTTGGACAATGTACGTCCCCTAGCGGGCACTTGGACTATCGAGGTTAACTAGAGGGCCCTTGGACTATGTAGGTTAACTAGAGGGCACTTGGACTATCTAGGTTAACTAACGGACCTTGGACTATGTAGGTTAACTAGCGGGCAATTGGACGATCTATGTTAACTAGCGGGCACTTGGACTATCTAGGTTAACTAGCGGGAACTTAGACTATCTATGTTAACTGGCGGGCACTTGGACGATGCAGGTTCCCTAGAGTGCACTTGGACTATGTAGGTTCCCTAATGGGCACTTGGACTATGTAGGTCCCTTAGCGGGCACTTGGACTATGTTGGTTCCCTATCGGGCAGTTGGACTATGTGGGTATCCTAGCGGGCATTTGGACTATCTAGGTTACCTAGCAGGCACTTTGACTATCTAGGTTAACTAAAGGGCACTTGGACTATGTAGGTCCCTAGCGGGCACTTGGACTATGTTGGTTACCTAGCAGGCACTTGGACTGTCTAGGTTACCTAGCGGGCACTTGAACTATCTAGGTTAACGAACGGGCCCTTGGACTATGTAGGTTAGCTAACAGGAACTTGGACTATCTAGGTTAATGAAAGGGCACTTGGACTATGGAGGTTACCTAGCGGGCACTTGGACTATGTAGGTTACCTAGCGGGCACTTGGATTTTCTAGGTTAGCTAACGGGTACTTGGACTATCTAGGTTCCCTAGCGGGCACTTGGACTATGTAGGTTCCCTAGCAGGGCTTTGACTATGTACGTTCTCTAACGGGCACTTGGACTATGTGGGTTCCCTAGCGGGCATTTGGACTATCTAGGTTACCTAACGGGCACTTGGACTATGTACGTTACTAGCGGGCATTTGGACTATGTAGGTTACCTAGCGGATACTTGGACTATGTAGGTTCCCCATCAGGGACTTGGACAATGTAGGTTAACTATCGGGCACTTGGACTATCTAGGTTAACTAGCGGGCCCTTGGACTATGTAGGTTAACTAGCGGGCTCTTGTACTATCTAGGTTAACGAACGGGCACGTGGACTATGTAGGTAACCAAGCGGGCACTTGGACAGTCTAGGTTACCTAGAGGGCACTTGGAAAATCTAGGTTAATGAATGGGCACTTGGACAATGTAGGTTACCTCGCGGGCACTTAGACTATTTGGGTACCCTAGCGGGCATTTGGACTATCTAGGTTACCTAACGGGCATTTGGACTATGTAGGTTCCCTAGCGGGCACTTGGATTATGTAGGTTCCCTTCTTGCACTTGGACTATGTAGGTTTCTAGCGGGCATTTGGACTATGTAGGTTACCTAGCGGGCACTTGGGCTATGTAGGTTCCCTAGCGGGCATTTGGACTATCTAGGTTACCTAACGGGCATTTGGACTACGTACGTTACTAGTGGGCATTTGGACTATGTAGGTTACCTAGCGGATACTTGGACTATGTAGGTTCCCCATCAGGGACTTGGACAATGTAGGTTAACTAGCGGGCAATTGGACTATCTAGGTTAACTAGAGGGCCCTTGGACTATGTAGGTTAACTAGCGGGCCCTTTGACGATCTAGGTTAGCAAACGGGCACTTGGACTATGTAGGTTACCTAGCAGGCACTTGGACTGTCTAGGTTACCTAGCGGGCACTTGAACTATCTAGGTTAACGAACGGGCACTTGGACTATGTAGGTTAGGTAACAGGAACTTGGACTATCTAGGTTAACGAACGGGCACTTGGACTATGGATGTTACCTAGCGGGCACTTGGACTATGGAGGTTACCTAATGGGCACTTGGACTATGCAGGTAACCTAGCGGGCACTTGGACTGTTTAAGTTACCTAGAGGACACTTGGACTATAGGTTAACTAGCGGGCACTTGGACTATATAGGTTACCTAGCGGCCCTTAGACTATGTTGGTTACCTACCGCGACTTGGACTATCTAAGTTAACGAACGTGCACTTGGACTATGTAAGTAACCTAGCGGGCACTTGGACAGTATAGGTTACCTAGCGGGCACTTCGACTATCTAGGTTAGCTAACCGGAACTTGGAATATCTAGGTTACCTATCGGGCACTTGGATTATGTAGGATCCCTATCGGACATTTGTACTACTTAGGTTAACTAGCGGGCACTTTGACTATCTAGGTTAACTAGCGGGTACTTGGACTATCTAGGTCAACTAGCGGGCCATTGTACTATGTAGGTTAACTAGCGGGCACTTGGCCTATCTAGGTTACCTAACGGGAACTTGGACTATGTAGGTTTACTAGCGGACACTTGGACGATCTAGGTTAACTAGCGGGCACTTGGACAATGCAGGTTCCCTAGCGGGCACTATGAATATGTAGCTTCCCTAGAGGGAACTTGGACTATATAGGTTCCCTATGGGCAGTTGGACAATCTGGGTTCCCTAACGGGCACTTGGAATATGAAGATTCCCTATCGGGCACTTGGACTATGTAGGTTCCTCATTGGGCACTTGGACTATGTAGGTTCCTCATTGGGCACTTGGACTATGTAGGTTAACTAGCGGGCCCTTGGACTATCTAGGTTACCTAGCGGGCACTTGGACTATCTAGGTTAACTAGAGGGCACTTGTACAATGCAGGTGCCCTAGCGGGCAATTTGACTATGTAAGTTCCCTAGAGGGCACATGGACTATATAGGTTCCCTATGGGTACTTGGACTATCTAGGTGCCCTAATGGGCACTTGGAATACGTAGGTTCCCTTTCGGACACTTGGACTATGTAGGTTCCTCAGCGGGCACTTGGACTATGTAGGTTAACTAGCGGGCACTTGGACGATCTAGGTTACCTAGCGGGCACTTGGACTATGTAGGTTCCCTAGCGGGCACTTGGACTATCTTCGTCCCTTAGCGGGATCTTGGACTATGTAGGTTCCCTATCGGGCAGTTGGACTATGTAGGTTAACTAGCGGGCCCTTAGACTATCTAGGTTACCCAGCGGGCACTTGGACTATGTACGTCACCTAGCGGGCACTTGCACTATCTAGGTTAAATAGAGGGCCCTTGGACTATGTAGGTTAACTAGCGGGCACTTGGACTATCTAGATTAACTAGCGGGCACTTGGACGATGCAGGTTCCATAGCGGGCACTTGGACTATATAGGTTAATTAGCAGGCACTTGGACTATGGAGGTTACCTAGCGCTCACTTAGACTGTCTAGGTTACCTAACGGGCACTTGGACTATGTAGGTTAATTAGCGGGCACTTGGACTATGTAGGTTAATTAGCGGGCACTTGGACTATCTAGGTTAACGAACCGGCACGTGGACTATGTAGGTAACCTAATGGGCACTTGGACTATCTAGGTTAGGTAACGGCCACTTGGACTATCTAGGTGCCCTAACGGGCACTTGGAATACGTAGGTTCCCTTTCGGACACTTGGACTATGTAGGTTCCTCAGCGGGCACTTGGACTATGTAGGTTATCTAGCGGGCACTTGGACTATCTAGGTTGCCCAGCGGGCACTTGGACTATGTACGTCCCCTAGCGGGCACTTGGACTATCGAGGTTAACTAGAGGGCCCTTGGACTATGTAGGTTAACTAGAGGGCACTTGGACTATCTAGGTTAACTAACAGACCTTGGACTATGTAGGTTAACTAGCGGGCACTTGGACGATCTATGTTAACTAGCGGGCACTTGGACTATCTAGGTTAACTAGCGGGAACTTAGTCTATCTATGTTAACTGGCGGGCACTTGGACGATGCAGGTTCCCCAGAGGGCACTTGGACTATGTAGGTTCCCTAACGGGCACTTGGACTATGTAGGTCCCTTAGCGGGCACTTGGACTATGTTGGTTCCCTATCGGGCAGTTGGACTATGTGGGTATCCTAGCGGGCATTTGGACTATCTAGGTTACCTAGCAGGCACTTTGACTATCTAGGTTAACTAACGGGCACTTGGACTATGTAGGTCCCTAGCGGGCACTTGGACTATGTAGGTTACCTAGCAGGAACTTGGACTGTCTAGGTTACCTAGCGGGCACTTGAACTATCTAGGTTAACGAACGGGCCCTTGGACTATGTAGGTTAGCTAACAGGAACTTGGACTATCTAGGTTAATGAAAGGGCACTTGGACTATGGAGGTTACCTAGCGGGCACTTGGACTATGTAGGTTACCTAGCGGGCATTTGGATTATCTAGGTTAGCTAACGGGTACTTGGACTATCTAGGTTCCCTAGCGGGCACTTGGACTATGTAGGTTCCCTAGCAGGGCTTTGAATATGTACATTCTCTAACGGGCACTTGGACTATGTGGGTTCCCTAGCGGGCATTTGGACTATCTAGGTTACCTAACGGGCACTTGGACTATGTACGTTACTAGCGGGCATTTGGACTATGTAGGTTACCTAGCGGATACTTGGACTATGTAGGTTCCCCATCAGGGACTTGGACAATGTAGGTTAACTATCGGGCACTTGGACTATCTAGGTTAACTAGCGGGCCCTTGGACTATGTAGGTTAACTAGCGGGCTCTTGTACTATCTAGGTTAACGAACGGGCACGTGGACTATGTAGGTAACCAAGCGGGCACTTGGACAGTCTAGGTTACCTAGAGGGCACTTGGAAAATCTAGGTTAATGAATGGGCACTTGGACAATGTAGGTTACCTCGCGGGCACTTAGACTATTTGGGTACCCTAGCGGGCATTTGGACTATCTAGGTTACCTAACGGGCATTTGGACTATGTAGGTTCCCTAGCGGGCACTTGGATTATGTAGGTTCCCTTCTTGCACTTGGACTATGTAGGTTTCTAGCGGGCATTTGGACTATGTAGGTTACCTAGCGGGCACTTGGGCTATGTAGGTTCCCTAGCGGGCATTTGGACTATCTAGGTTACCTAACGGGCATTTGGACTACGTACGTTACTAGTGGGCATTTGGACTATGTAGGTTACCTAGCGGATACTTGGACTATGTAGGTTCCCCATCAGGGACTTGGACAATGTACGTTAACTAGCGGGCAATTGGACTATCTAGGTTAACTAGAGGGCCCTTGGACTATGTAGGTTAACTAGCGGGCCCTTTGACGATCTAGGTTAGCAAAAGGGCACTTGGACTATGTAGGTTACCTAGCAGGCACTTGGACTGTCTAGGTTACCTAGCGGGCACTTGAACTATCTAGGTTAACGAACGGGCACTTGGACTATGTAGGTTAGCTAACAGGAACTTGGACTATCTAGGTTAACGAACGGGCACTTGGACTATGGATGTTACCTAGCGGGCACTTGGACTATGGAGGTTACCTAGCGGGCACTTGGACTATCTAGGTTACCTAACGGGCACTTGGACTATGCAGGTAACCTAGCGGGCACTTGGACTGTTTAAGTTACCTAGAGGACACTTGGACAATAGGTTAACTAGCGGGCACTTGGACTATATAGGTTACCTAGCGGCCCTTAGACTATGTTGGTTACCTACCGCGACTTGGACTATCTAAGTTAACGAACGTGCACTTGGACTATGTAAGTAACCTAGCGGGCACTTGGACAGTATAGGTTACCTAGCGGGCACTTGGACTATCTAGGTTAGCAAACCGGAACTTGGAATATCTAGGTTACCTAGCGGGCACTTGGACTATGTAGGATCCCTATTGGACATTTGTACTACTTAGGTTAACTAGCGGGCACTTTGACTATCTAGGTTAACTAGCGGGCACTTGGACTATCTAGGTCAACTAGCGGGCCATTGTACTATGTAGGTTAACTAGCGGGCACTTGGCCTATCTAGGTTACCTAACGGGAACTTGGACTATGTAGGTTTACTAGCGGACACTTGGACGATCTAGGTTAACTAGCGGGCACTTGGACAATGCAGGTTCCCTAGCGGGCACTATGAATATGTAGCTTCCCTAGAGGGAACTTGGACTATATAGGTTCCCTATGGGCAGTTGGACAATCTGGGTTCCCTAACGGGCACTTGGAATATGAAGATTCCCTATCGGGCACTTGGACTATGTAGGTTCCTCATTGGGCACTTGGACTATGTAGGTTCCTCATTGGTCACTTGGACTATGTAGGTTACTAGCGGGCCCTTGGATTATCTAGGTTACCTAGCGGTCACTTGGACTATCTAGGTTAACTAGAGGGCACTTGTACAATGCAGGTTCCCTAGCGGGCACTTTGACTATGTAAGTTCCCTAGAGGGCACTTGGACTATATAGGTTCCCTATGGGCACTTGGACTATCTAGGTGCCCTAATGGGCACTTGGAATACGTAGGTTCCCTTTCGGACACTTGGACTATGTAGGTTCCTCAGTGGGCACTTGGACTATGTAGGTTAACTAGCGGGCACTTGGACGATCTAGGGTACCTAGCGGGCACTTGGACTATGTAGGTTCCCTAGCGGGCACCTGGACTATGTTCGTCCCTTAGCGGAATCTTGGACTATGTAGGTTCCCTATCGGGCAGTTGGACTATGTAGGTTAACTAGCGGGCCCTTAGACTATCTAGGTTACCTAGCGGGCACTTGGACTATGTACGTCCCCTAGCGGGCACTTGGACTATCTAGGTTAAATAGAGGGCCCTTGGACTATGTAGGTTAACTAGCGGGCACTTGGACTATCTAGATTAACTAGCGGGCACTTGGACGATGCAGGTTCCATAGCGGGCACTTGGACTATATAGGTTAATTAGCAGGCACTTGGACTATGGAGGTTACCTAGCGGGCACTTAGACAGTCTAGGTTACCTAACGGGCACTTGGACTATGTAGGTTAATTAGCGGGCACTTGGACTATGTATGTTAATTAGCGGGCACTTGGACTATCTAGGTTAACGAACCGGCACGTGGACTATGTAGGTAACCTAATGGGCACTTGGACTATCTAGGTTAGGTAACGGGCACTTGGACTATCTAAGTGCCCTAACGGGCACTTGGAATACGTAGGTTCCCTTTCGGACACTTGGACTATGTAGGTTCCTCATCGGGCACTTGGACTATGTAGGTTAACTAGCGGGCACTTGGACTATCTAGGTTACCTAGCGGGCACTTGGACTATGCAGGTTCCCTAGGGCACTTGGACTATGTTCGTCCCTTAGCGGGCACTTGGACTATGTAGGTTCCCTATCGGGCAGTTGGACTATGTAGGTTAACTAGCGGGCCCTTAGACTATCTAGGTTACCTAGCGGGCACTTGGACTATGTACGTCTTCTAGCGGTCACTTGGACTATCTAGGTTAACTAGAGGGCCCTTGGACTATGTAGGTTAACTAGCGGGCACTTGGAATATCTAGGTTAACTAGCGGACCTTGGACTATGTAGGTTAACTAGCGGGCACTTGGACAATATAGGTAACCTAACGGGCACTTGGACTATCTAGGTTAGGTAACGGGCACTTGGACTATAGGTTACCTAGCGGGAACTTGGAATATGTAGGTTACCTAGAGGGCACTTGGACTCTAGGTTAACTAGCGGGCACTTCGACTATATAGGTTACCTAGCGGCCCTTGGACTATGTTGGTTACCTACCGCGACTTGGACTATCTAAGTTAACGAACGTGCACTTGGACTATGTAAGTAACCTAGCGGGCACTTGCACAGTATAGGTTACCTAGCGGGCACTTGGACTATCTAAGTTAACGAATGGGCACTTGGACTATGTAGGTTACCTAGCGGGCACTTGGACTATCTAGGTTAGCAAACCGGAACTTGGAATATCTAGGTTACCTAGCGGGCACTTGGACTATGTAGGATCCCTATTGGACATTTGTACTACTTAGGTTAACTAGCGGGCACTTTGACTATCTAGGTTAACTAGCGGGCACTTGGACTATCTAGGTCAACTAGCGGGCCATTGTACTATGTAGGTTAACTAGCGGGCACTTGGCCTATCTAGGTTACCTAACGGGAACTTGGACTATGTAGGTTTACTAGCGGACACTTGGACGATCTAGGTTAACTAGCGGGCACTTGGACAATGCAGGTTCCCTAGCGGGCACTATGAATATGTAGCTTCCCTAGAGGGCACTTGGACTATGTAGGTTCCCTATGGGCACTTGGACTATCTGGGTTCCCTAACGGGCACTTGGAATATGAAGATTCCCTATCGGGCACTTGGACTATGTAGGTTCCTCATTGGGCACTTGGACTATGTAGGTTCCCTATCGGGCACTTGGACTTTGTAGGTTAACTAGCGGGCCCTTGGACTATCTAGGTTACCTAGCGGGCACTTGGACTATCTAGGTTAACTAGAGGGCACTTGTACAATGCAGGTTCCCTAGCGGGCACGTTGACTATGTAGGTTCCCTAGAGGGCACTTGGACGATATATGTTCCCTATGGGCACTTGGACTATCTAGGTGCCCTAATGGGCACTTGGAATACGTAGGTTCCCTTTCGGACACTTGGACTATGTAGGTTCCTCAGCGGGCACTTGGACTATGTAGGTTAACTAGCGGGCACTTGGACTATCTAGGTTACCTAGCGGGCACTTGGATTTTGTAGGTTCCCTAGCGGGCACTTGGACTATGTTCGTCCCTTAGCGGGCACTTGGACTATGTAGGTTCCCTATCGGGCAGTTGGACTATGTAGGTTATCTAGCGGGCCCTTAGACTATCTAGGTTAGATAGCGGGCACTTGGACTATGTATGTCCCCTAGCGGGCACTTGGACTATCTAGGTTAACTAGAGGGCCCTTTGACTATGTAGGTTAACTAAGGGGCACTTGGAATATCTAGGTTAACTAGCGGACCTTGGACTACGTAGGTTAACTAGCGGGCACTTGGACGATCTAGGTTAAGTAGCGGGCACTTGGACTATCTAGGTTAACTAGGGGGCACTTGGACTATCTAGATTAACTAGCGGGCACTTGAACGATGCAGTTTCCCTAGCGGGCACTTGGACTATATAGGTAAATTAGTGGGAACTTGGACTATGGAAGTTACCTAGAAGGCAATTGGACTATGGAGGTTACCTAGCGGGCACTTGGACTATCTAGGTTAGCTAACGGGTACTTGGACTATCTAGGTTACCTAGCGGGCACTTGGACTATGTAGGTTACCTAGCGGGCACTTGGACAATCTAGGTTACCTAACGGGCACTTGGACTATGCAGGTAACCTAGCGGGCACTTGAACTGTCTAAGTTACCTGCCGGCTCTTGGACTATGTAGGTTACCTAGCGGGCAATTCTACTATCTAGGTTAACGAACGGGCACGTGGACTATGTAGGTAACCTCACGGGCACTTGGACTATCTAGGTTAGGTAACGGGCACTTTGACTATCTAGGTTACCTAGCGGGAAATTGGAATATGTAGGTTACCTAGAGGGCACTTGGACTATAGGTTACCTAGTGGCCCTTGGACTATGTAGGTTACCTAGCGCGGCTTGGACTATCTAAGTTAACGAACGTGCACTTGGACTATGTAGGTAACCTAGCAGGCACTTGGACAGTATAGGTTACCTAGCGGGCACTTGGACTATCTAGGTTAGCAAACCGGAACTTGGAATATCTAGGTTACCTAGCGGGCACTTAGACTATGTAGGATCCCTATCGGACATTTGTACTACTTAGGTTAACTAGCGGGCACTTTGACTATCTAGGTTAACTAGCGGGCACTTGAACTATCTAGGTCAACTAGCGGGCCATTGTACTATGTAGGTTAACTAGCGGGCACTTGGCCTATCTAGGTTACCTAACGGGAACTTGGACTATGTAGGTTTACTAGCGGACACTTGGACGATCTAGGTTAACTAGCGGGCACTTGGACAATGCAGGTTCCCTAGCGGGCACTATGAATATGTAGCTTCCCTAGAGGCCCTTGGACTATGTAGGTTCCCTATGGGCACTTGGACTATCTGGGTTCCCTAACGGGCACTTGGAATATGAAGATTCCCTATCGGGCACTTGGACTATGTAGGTTCCTCATTGGGCACTTGGACTATGTAGGTTCCCTATCGGGCACTTGGACTTTGTAGGTTAACTAGCGGGCCCTTGGACTATCTAGGTTACCTAGCGGGCACTTGGACTATCTAGGTTAACTAGAGGGCACTTGTACAATGCAGGTTCCCTAGCGGGCACTTTGACTATGTAGGTTCCCTAGAGGGCACGTGGACGATATAGGTTCCCTATGGGCACTTGGACTATCTAGGTGCCCTAATGGGCACTTGGAATACGTAGGTTCCCTTTCGGACACTTGGACTATGCAGGTTCCTCAGTGGGCACTTGGACTATGTAGGTATACTAGCGGCACTTGGACTATCTAGGTTACCTATCGGGCACTTGGACTATGCAGGTTCCCTAGCGGGCACTTGGACTATGTTCGTCCCTTAGCGGGCACTTGGACTATGTAGGTTCCCTATAGGGCAGTTGGACTATGTAGGTTAACTAGCGGGCCCGTAGACTATCTAGGTTACCTAGCGGGCACTTGGACTATGTACGTCCTCCAGCGGGCACTTGAACTATCTAGGTTAACTAGAGGGCCGTTGGACTATGTAGGTTAACTAGCAGGCCCTTGGACTATCTAGGTTACCTAGCGGGCACTTGGACTATCTAGGTTAACTAGAGGGCACTTGTACAATGCAGGTACCCTAGCGGGCACTTTGACAATGTAAGTTCCCTAGAGGGCACTTGGATTATATAGGTTCCCTATGGGCACTTGGACTATCTAGGTGCCCTAATGGGCACTTGGAATACGTAGGTTCCCTTTCGGACACTTGGACTATGTAGGTTCCTCAGCGGGCACTTGGACTATGTAGGTTAACTAGCGGGCACTTGGACTATCTAGCTTACCTAGCGGGCACTTGGACTATGTAGGTTCCCTAGCGGGCACTTGGACTATGTTCGTCCCTTAGCGAGCGCTTGGACTATGTAGGTTCCCTATCGGGCAGTTGGACTATGAAGGTTAACTAGCGGGCCCTTAGACTATCTAGGTTACCTAGCGGGCACTTGGACTATGTACTTCCCCTAGTGGGCACTTGGACTATCTAGGTTAACTAGAGGGCCCTTTGACTATGTAGGTTAACTAGCGGGCACTTGGAATATCTAGGTTAACTAGCGGACCTTGGACTATGTAGGTTAACTAGCGGGCACTTGGGCGATCTAGGTTAACTAGCGGGCACTTGGACGATCTAGGTTAACTAGCGGCCACTTGGACTATCTAGCTTAACTAGCGGGCACTTGGACTATCTAGATTAACTAGCGTGCACTTGGATGATGCAGGTTCCCTAGCGGGCACTTGGACTATATAGGTTAATTAGCGGACACTTGGACTATGGAGGTTAACTATCGGGCACTTGGACTGTCTAGGTTACCTAACGGGCACTTGAACTATGTAGGTTAATTAGCGGGCACTTGGACTATGTAGGTAACCTAACGGGCACTTGGATTATCTAGGTTAGGTAACGGGCACTTGGACTATCTTGGTTACCTAGCGGGAACTTGGAATATCTAGGTTACCTAGCGGGCACTTGTACTATATAGGTTACCTAGCGGGCCTTTGGACTATGTAGGTTACCTAGCGCGACTTGGACTATCTAAGTTAACGAACGTGCACATGGACTATGTAGGTAACCTAGCGGGCACTTGGACAGTATAGGTTACCTAGCGGGCACTTGGACTATCTAGGTTAACGAATGGGCACTTGGACTATGTAGGTTACCTAGAGGGCACTTGGACTATCTAGATTAGTAAACCGGAACTTGGAATATCTAGGTTACCTAGCGGGCACTTGGACTATGTAGGTTACCTTGCGGGCACTTGGCCTATCTAGGTTACCTAACGGGAACTTGGACTATGTAGGTTTACTAGCGGACACTTGGACGATCTTGGTTAACTAGCGGGCACTTGGACAATGCAGGTTCCCTAGCGCGCACTATGAATATGTAGCTTCCCTAGAGGGCACTTGGACCATATAGGTTCCCTATGGGCACTTGGACTATCTAGGTTCCCTAACGGGCACTTGGAATATGAAGATTCCCTATCGGGCACTTGGACTATGTAGGTTCCTCATTGGGCACTTGGACTATGTAGGTTCCTCATTGGGCAATTGGACTATGTAGGTTAACTAGCGGGCCCTTCGACTATCTAGGTTACCTAGCGGGCACGTGGACTATCTAGGTTAACTAGCGGGCACTTGTACAATGCAGGTTCCCTAGCGGGCACTTTGACTATGTAGCTTCCCTAGAGGGCACTTGAACTATATAGGTTCCCTATGGTTACTTGGACTATCTAGGTGCCCTAACGGGCACTTGGAATACGTAGGTTCCCTTTCGGACACTTGGACTATGTAGGTTCCTCAGCGGGCACTTGGACTATGCAGGTTAACTAGCGGGCACTTGGACTATCTAGGTTACCTAGCGGGCACTTGGATTTTGTAGGTTCCCTAGCGGGCACTTGGACTATGTTCTTCTCTTAGCGGGCACTTGGACTATGTAGGTTCCCTATCGGGCAGTTGGACTATGTAGGTTATCTAGCGGGCCCTTAGACTATCTAGGTTACATAGCGGGCACTTGGACTATGTATGTCCCCTAGCGGGCACTTGGACTATCTAGGTTAACTAGAGGGCCCTTTGACTATGTAGGTTAACTAAGGGGCACTTGGAATATCTAGGTTAACTAGCGGACCTTGGACTATGTAGGTTAACTAGCGGGCACTTGGACGATCTAGGTTAAGTAGCGGGCACTTGGACTATCTAGGTTAACTAGCGGGCACTTGGACTATCTAGATTAACTAGCGGGCACTTGAACGATGCAGTTTCCCTAGCGGGCACTTGGACTATATAGGTAAATTAGTGGGCACTTGGACTATGGAGGTTACCTAGAAGGCAATTGGACTATGGAGGTTACTTAGCGGGCACTTGGACTATCTAGGTTAGCTAACGGGTACTTGGACTATCTAGGTTACCTAGCGGGCACTTGGACTATGTAGGTTACCTAGCGGGCACTTGGACTATCTAGGTTACCTAACGGGCACTTGGACTATGCAGGTAACCTAGCGGGCACTTGAACTGTCTAAGTTACCTGCCGGCTCTTGGACTATGTAGGTTACCTAGCGGGCAATTGTACTATCTAGGTTAACGAACGGGCACGTGGACTATGTAGGTAACCTAACGGGCACTTGGACTATCTAGGTTAGGTAACTATCTATGCAGGTAACCTAGTGGGCACTTGAACTATCTAAGTTACCTGCCGGCTCTTGGACTATGTAGGTTACCTAGTGGGCAATTGGACTATCTAGGTTACCTAGCGGGAACTTGGAATATGTAGGTTACCTAGCGGGCACTTGGACTATGTACGTTACTAGCGGGCATTTGGACTATGTAGGTTACCTAGCGGATACTTGGACTATGTAGGTTCCCCATCAGGGACTTGGACAATGTAGGTTAAATAGCGGGCACTTGGACTATCTAGGTTAACAAGCGGGCCCTTGGACTATGTAGGTTAACTAGCGGGCCCTTTGACGATCTAGGTTAGCAAACGGGCACTTGGACTATGTAGGTTACCTAGCAGGCACTTGGACTGTCTAGGTTACCAGGCGGGCACTTGAACTATCTAGGTTAACGAACGGGTACTTGGACTATGTAGGTTAGCTAACAGGAACTTGGACTATCTAGGTTAACGAACGGGCACTTGGACTATGGAGGTTACCTAGCGGGCACTTGGACTATGGAGGTTACCTAGCGGGCACTTGGACTATCTAGGTTAGCTAACGGGTACTTGGACTATCTAGGTTACCTAGCGGGCACTTGGGCTATGTAGGTTACCTAGCGGGCACTTGGACTATCTAGGTTACCTAACGGGCACTTGGACTATGCAGGTAACCTAGCGGGCACTTGGACTGTTTAAGTTAACCAGCGGGCACTTGGACTATGCAGGTTAACTAGCGGGCACTTGGACTATCTAGGTTACCTAACGGGCACCTGGACTATCTAGATTACCTTGTGGGCACTTGGATTCTACAGGTTACCTCGCCGGCCCTTGGACTATGTAGGTTACCTAGCGGGCAATTGGACTATCTAGGTTAACGAACCGGCACGTGGACTATGTAGGTAACCTAACGGGCACTTGGACTATCTAGGTTAGGTAACTGGCACTTGGACTATCTAGGTTACCTAGCAGAAACTTGGAATATGTAGGTTACCTAGAGGACACTTGGACTATAGGCTAACTAGCGGGCACTTGGACTATATAGGTTACCCAGCGGCCCTTGGACTATGTTGGTTACCTACCGCGACTTGGACTATCTAAGTTAACAAAAGTGCACTTGGACTATGTAAGTAACCTAGCGGGCACTTGGACAGTATAGGTTACCTAGCAGGCACTTGGACTATCTAGGTTAACGAATGGGCACTTGTACTACGTAGGTTACCTAGCGGGCACTTGGACTATCTAGGTTAGCAAACCAGAACTTGGAATATCTAGGTTACCTAGCGGGCACTTTGACTATGTAGGATCCCTATCGGACATTTGTACTACTTAGGTTAACTAGCGGGCACTTTGACTATCTAGGTTAACTAGCGGGCACTTGGACTATCTAGGTCAACTAGCGGGCCATTGTACTATGTAGGTTAACTAGCGGGCACTTGGCCTATCTAGGTTACCTAACGGGAACTTGGACTATGTAGGTTTACTAGCGGACCCTTGGACGATCTAGGTTAACTAGCGGGCACTTGGACAATGCAGGTTCCCTAGCGGGCACTATGAATATGTAGCTTCCCTAGAGGGAACTTGGACTATATAGGTTCCCTATGGGCACTTGGACAATCTGGGTTCCCTAACGGGCACTTGGAATATGAAGATTCCCTATCGGGCACTTGGACTATTTAGGTTCCTCATTGGGCACTTGGACTATGTAGGTTAACTAGCGGGCCCTTGGACTATCTAGGTTACCTAGCGGGCACTTGGACTATCTAGGTTAACTAGAGGGCACTTGTACAATGCAGGTTCCCTAGCGGGCACTTTGACTATGAAGGTTCCATAGAGGGCACTTGGACTATATAGGTTCCCTATGGTTACTTGGACTATCTAGGTGCCCTAACGGGCACTTGGAATACGTAGGTTCCCTTTCGGACACTTGGACTATGTAGGTTCCTCAGCGGGCACTTGGATTTTGTAGGTTAACTAGCGGGCACTTGGACTATCTAGGTTGTCCAGCGGGCACTTGGACTATGTACGTCCCCTAGCGGGCACTTGGACTATCGAGGTTAACTAGAAGGCCCTTGGACTATGTAGGTTAACTAGCGGGCACTTGGACGATCTAGGTTAACTAGCGGGCACTTGGACTATCTAGGTTAACTAGCGGGAACTTGGACTCTCTATGTTAACTGGCGGGCACTTGGACGATGCAGGTTCCCTAGAGGGCACTTGGACTATGTAGGTTCCCTAACGGGCACTTGGACTATGTAGGTCCCTTAGTGGGCACTTGGACTATGTAGGTTACCTAGCGGGCACTTGGACTATGTAGGTCCCTAGCGGGCACTTAGACTATGTAGGTTACCTAGCAGGCACTTGGACTGTCTAGATTACCGAGCGGGCACTTGAACTATCTAGGTTAACGAACGGACACTTGGACTATGTAGGTTAGCTAACAGGAACTTGGACTATCTAGGTTAACGAACGGGCACTTGGACTATGGAGGTTACCTAGCGGGCACTTGCACTATGGAGGTTACCTAGCGGGCACTTGGACTATCTAGGTTAGCTAACGGTCACTTGGACTATGTAGGTTCCCTAGCAGGGCTTTCATTATGTAAGTTCTCTAATGGGCACTTGGGCTATGTGGGATCCCTAGCGGGCATTTGGACTATCTAGGTTACCTAACGGGCACTTGGACTATGTACGTTACTAGCGGGCATTTGGACTATGTAGGTTACCTAGCGGATACTTGGACTATGTAGGTTCCCCATCAGGGACTTGGACAATGTAGGTTAACTAGCGGGCACTTGGACTATCTAGGTTAACTAGCGGGCCCTTGGACTATGTAGGGTAACTAGCGGGCCCTTTGACGATCTAGGTTAGCAAACCCGCACTTGGACTATGTAGGTTACCTAGCAGGCACTTGGACTGTCTAGGTTACCTAGCGGGCACTTGAACTATCTAGGTTAACGAACGGGCACTTGGACTATGTAGGTTAGCTAACAGGAACTTGGACTATCTAGGTTAACGAACGGGCACTTGGACTATGGAGGTTACCTAGCGGGCACTTGGACTATGGAGGTTACCTAGCGGGCACTTGGAATATCTGGGTTCCCTAACGGGCACTTGGAATATGAAGATTCCCTATCGGGCACTTTTACTATGTAGGTTCCTCATTGGGCACTTGGACTATGTAGGTTCCCTATCGGGCACTTGGACTATGTAGGTTAACTAGCGGGCCCTTGGACTATCTAGGTTACCTAGCGGGCACTTGGACTATCTAGGTTAACTAGAGGGCACTTGTACAATGCAGGTTACCTAGCGGGCACTTTGACTATGTAGGTTCCCTAGAGGGCACTTGGACGATATAGGTTCCCTATGGGCACTTGGACTATCTAGGTGCCCTAATGGGCACTTGGAATACGTAGGTTCCCTTTCGGACACTTGGACTTTGTAGGTTCCTCATCGGGCACTTGGACTATCTAGGTTACCTAGCGGGCACTTGGACTATGCAGGTTCCCTAGCGGGCACTTGGACTATGTTCGTCCCTTAGCGGGCACTTGGACTATGTAGGTTCCCTATCGGGCAGTTGGACTATGTAGGTTAACTAGCGGGCCCTTAGACTATCTAGGTTACCTAGCGGGCACTTGGACTATGTACGTCTTCTAGCGGTCACTTGGACTATCTAGGTTAACTAGAGGGCCCTTGGACTATGTAGGTTAACTAGCGGGCACTGGGAATATCTAGGTTAACTAGCGGACTTGGACTATGTAGGTTAACTAGCGGGCACTTGGACAATATAGGTAACCTAACGGGCACTTGGACTATCTAGGTTAGGTAACGGGCACTTGGACTATAGGTTACCTAGCGGGAACTTGGAATATGTAGGTTACCTAGAGGGCACTTGGACTATACGTTAACTAGCGGGCACTTGGACTATATAGGTTACCTAGCGGCCCTTGGACTATGTTGGTGACCTACCGCGACTTGGACTATCTAAGTTAACGAACGTGCACTTGGACTATGTAAGTAACCTAGCGGGCACTTGGACAGTATAGGTTACCTAGCGGGCACTTGGACTATCTAGGTTAACGAATGGGCACTTGGACTATGTAGGTTACCTAGCGGGCACTTGGACTATCTAGGTTAGCAAACCGGAACTTGGAATATCTAGGTTACCTAGCGGGCACTTGGACTATGTAGGATCCCTATCGGACATTTGTACTACTTAGGTTAACTAGCGGGCACTTTGACTATCTAGGTTAAAAAGCGGGCACTTGGACTATCTATGTCAACTAGCGGGCACTTGGACTTTGTAGGTTAACTAGCGGGCCCTTGGACTATCTAGGTTACCTAGCGGGCACTTGGACTATCTAGGTTAACTAGAGGGCACTTGTACAATGCAGGTTCCCTAGCGGGCACTTTGACTATGTAGGTTCCCTAGAGGGCACTTGGACGATATATGTTCCCTATGGGCACTTGGACTATCTAGGTGCCCTAATGGGCACTTGGAATACGTAGGTTCCCTTTCGGACACTTGGACTATGTAGGTTCCTCAGCGGGCACTTGGACTATGTAAGTTAACTAGCGGGCACTTGGACTATCTAGGTTACCTAGCGGGCACTTGGATTTTGTAGGTTCCCTAGCGGGCACTTGGACTATGTTCGTCCCTTAGCGGGCACTTGGACTATGTAGGTTTCCTATCGGGCAGTTGTACTATGTAGGTTATCTAGCGGGCCCTTAGACTATCTAGGTTACATAGCGGGCACTTGGACTATGTATGTCCCCTAGCGGGCACTTGGACTATCTAGGTTAACTAGAGGGCCCTTTGACTATGTAGGTTAACTAAGGGGCACTTGGAATATCTAGGTTAACTAGCGGACCTTGGACTATGTAGGTTAACTAGCGGGCACTTGGACGATCTAGGTTAAGTAGCGGGCACTTGGACTATCTAGGTTAACTAGCGGGCACTTGGACTATCTAGATTAACTAGCGGGCACTTGAACGATGCAGTTTCCCTAGCGGGCACTTGGACTATATAGGTAAATTAGTGGGCACTTGGACTATGGAGGTTACCTAGAAGGCAATTGGACTATGGAGGTTACCTAGCGGGCACTTGGACTATCTAGGTTAGCTAACGGGTACTTGGACTATCTAGGTTACCTAGCGGGCACTTGGACTATGTAGGTTACCTAGCGGGCACTTGGACTATCTAGGTTACCTAACGGGCACTTGGACTATGCAGGTAACCTAGCGGGCACTTGAACTGTCTAAGTTACCTGCCGGCTCTTGGACTATGTAGGTTACCTAGCGGGCAATTATACTATCTAGGTTAACGAACGGGCACGTGGACTATGTAGGTAACCTTACGGGCACTTGGACTATCTAGGTTAGGTAACGGGCACTTTGACTATCTAGGTTCCCTAGCGGGAACTTGGAATATGTAGGTGCCCTAGAGGGCACTTGGACTATAGGTTACCTAGTGGCCCTTGGACTATGTAGGTTACCTAGCGCGACTTGGACTATCTAAGTTAACGAACGTGCACTTGGACTATGTAGGTAACCTAGCAGGCACTTGGACAGTATAGGTTAACGAATGGGCACTTGGACTATGTAGGTTACCTAGCGGGCACTTGGACTATCTAGGTTAGCAAACCGGAACTTGGAATATCTAGGTTACCTAGCGGGCACTTGGACTATGTAGGATCCCTATCGGACATTTGTACTACTTAGGTTAACTAGCGGGCACTTTGACTATCTAGGTTAACTAGCGGGCACTTGAACTATCTAGGTCAACTAGCGGGCCATTGTACTATGTAGGTTAACTAGCGGGCACTTGGCCTATCTAGTTTACCTAACGGGAACTTGGACTATGTAGGTTTACTAGCGGACACTTGGACGATCTAGGTTAACTAGCGGGCACTTGGACAATGCAGGTTCCCTAGCGGGCACTATGAATATGTAGCTTCCCTAGATGGCACTTGGATTATGTAGGTTCCCTATGGGCACTTGGACTATCTGGGTTCCCTAACGGGGACTTGGAATATGAAGATTCCCTTCGGGCACTTGGACTATGTAGGTTCCTCATTGGGCACTTGGACTATGTAGGTTCCCTATCGGGCACTTGGACTTTGTAGGTTAACTAGCGGGCCCTTGGACTATCTAGGTTACCTAGCGGGCACTTGGACTATGTAGGTTAACTAGAGGGCACTTGTACAATGCAGGTTCCCTAGCGGGCACTTTGACTATGTAGGTTCCCTAGAGGGCACTTGGACGATATAGGTTCCCTATGGGCACTTGGACTATCTAGGTGCCCTAATGGGCACTTGGAATACGTAGGTTCCCTTTCGGACACTTGGACTATGCAGGTTCCTCAGTGGGCACTTGGACTATGTAGGTTTACTAGCGGGCACTTGGACTATCTAGGTTACCTATCGGGCACTTGGACTATGCAAGTTCCCTAGCGGGCACTTGGACTATGTTCGTCCCTTAGCGGGCACTTGCACTATGTAGGTTCCCTACCGGGGAGTTGGACTATGTAGGTTAACTAGCGGGCCCGTAGACTATCTAGGTTACCTAGCGGGCACTTGGACTATGTACGTCCTCCAGCGGGCACTTGGACTATCTAGGTTAACTAGAGGGCCGTTGGACTATGTAGGTTAACTAGCAGGCCCTTGGACTATCTAGGTTACCTAGCGGGCACTTGGACTATCTAGGTTAACTAGAGGGCACTTGTAAAATGCAGGTACCCTAGCGGGCACTTTGACTATGTAAGTTCCCTAGAGGGCACTTGGAGTATATAGGGTCCCTATGGGCACTTGGACTATCTAGGTGCCCTAATGGGCACTTGGAATACGTAGGTTCCCTTTCGGACACTTGGACTATGTAGGTTCCTCAGCGGGCACTTGGACTATGTAGGTTAACTAGCGGGCACTTGGACTATCTAGGTTACCTAGCGGGCACTTGGACTATGTAGGTTCCCTAGCGGGCACTTGGACTATGTTCGTCCCTTAGCGAGGGCTTGGACTATGTAGGTTCCCTATCGGGCAGTTGGACTATGTAGGTTAACTAGCGGGCCCTTAGACTATCTAGGTTACCTAGCGGGCACTTGGACTATGTACTTCCCCTAGTGGGCACTTGGACTATCTAGGTTAGCTAGAGGGCCCTTGGACTATGTAGGTTAACTAGCGGGCACTTGGAATATCTAGGTTAACTAGCGGACCTTGGACTATGTAGGTTAACTAGCGGGCACTTGGGCGATCTAGGTTAACTAGCGGGCACTTGGACGATCTAGGTTAACTAGCGGCCACTTGGACTATCTAGCTTAACTAGCGGGCACTTGGACTATCTAGATTAACTAGCGGGCACTTGGATGATGCAGGTTCCCTAGCGGGCACTTGGAATATATAGGTTAATTAGCGGGCACTTGGACTATGGAGGTTAACTATCGGGCACTTGGACTGTCTAGGTTACCTAACGGGCACTTGGACTATGTAGGTTAATTAGCGGGCACTTGGACTATGTAGGTAACCTAACGGGCACTTGGACTATCTAGGTTAGATAACGGGCACTTGGACATTCTTGGTTACCTAGCGGGAACTTGGAATATGTAGGTTACCTAGCGGGCACTTGGACTATAGTTTAACTAGCGGGCACTTAGACTACTATATAGGTTACCTAGCGCGACTTGGACTATCTAAGTTAAAGAACGTGCACATGGACTATATAGGTAACCTAGCGGTCACTTGGACAGTATAGGTTACCTAGCGGGCACTTGGACTATCTAGGTTAACGAATGGGCACTTGGACTATGTAGGTTACCTAGAGGGCACTTGGACTATCTAGATTAGTAAACCGGAACTTGGAATATCTAGGTTACCTAGCGGGCACTTGGACTATGTAGGTTACCTTGCGGGCACTTGGCCTATCTAGGTTACCTAACGGGAACTTGGACTATGTAGGTTTACTAGCGGACACTTGGACGATCTTGGTTAACTAGCGGGCACTTGGACAATGCAGGTTCCCTAGCGGGCACTATGAATATGTAGCTTCCCTAGAGGGCACTTGGACCATATAGGTTCCCTATGGGCACTTGGACTATCTGGGTTCCCTAACGGGCACTTGGAATATGAAGATTCCCTCTCGGGCACTTGGACTATGTAGGTTCCTCATTGGGCACTTGGACTATGTAGGTTCCCTATCGGGCACTTGGACTATGTAGGTTAACTAGCGGGCCCTTCGACTATCTAGGTTACCTAGCGGGCACTTGGACTATCTAGGTTAACTAGCGGGCACTTGTACAATGCAGGTTCCCTAGCGGGCACTTTGACTATGTAGCTTCCCTAGAGGGCACTTGGACTATATAGGTTCCCTATGGTTACTTGGACTATCTAGGTGCCCTAACGGGCACTTGGAATACGTAGGTTCCCTTTCGGACACTTGGACTATGTAGGTTCCTCAGCGGGCACTTGGACTATGTAGGTTAACTAGCGGGCACTTGGACTATCTAGGTTACCTAGCGGGCACTTGGATTTTGTAGGTTCCCTAGCGGGCACTTGGACTATGTTCGTCCCTTAGCGGGCACTTGGACTATGTAGGTTCCCTATCGGGCAGTTGTACTATGTAGGTTATCTAGCGGGCCCTTAGACTATCTAGGTTACATAGCGGGCACTTGGACTATGTATGTCCCCTAGCGGGCACTTGGACTATCTAGGTTAACTAGAGGGCCCTTTGACTATGTAGGTTAACTAAGGGGCACTTGGAATATCTAGGTTAACTAGCGGACCTTGGACTATGTAGGTTAACTAGCGGGCACTTGGACTATCTAGGTTAAGTAGCGGGCACTTGGACTATCTAGGTTAACTAGCGGTTACTTGGACTATCTAGATTAACTAGCGGGCACTTGAACGATGCAGTTTCCCTAGCGGGCACTTGGACTATATAGGTAAATTAGTGGGCACTTGGACTATGGAGGTTACCTAGAAGGCAATTGGACTATGGAGGTTACCTAGCGGGCACTTGGACTATCTAGGTTAATGAACGGTCACTTGGACTATGGAGGTTACCTAGCGGGCACTTGGACTATGGAGGTTACCTAGCGGGCACTTGGACTATCTAGGTTAGCTAACGGGTACTTGGACTATCTAGGTTACCTAGCGGGCACTTGGACTATGTAGGTTACCTAGCGGGCACTTGTACTATCTAGGTTACCTAACGGGCACTTGGACTATGCAGGTAACCTAGCGGGCACTTGGACTATGTAGGTTAACTAGCGGGCACTTGGACTATCTAGGTTACCTAACGGGCACCTGGACTATCTAGATTACCTAGTGGGCACTTGGATTCTAAAGGTTACCTAGCCGGCCCTTGGACTATGTAGGTTACCTAGCGGGCAATTGGACTATCTAGGTTAACGAACGGGCACGTGGACTATGTAGGTAACCTAACGGGCACTTGGACTATCTAGGTTAGGTAACGGGCACTTGGACTATCTAGGTTACCTAGCGGAAACTTGGAAGATGTAGGTTACCTAGAGGGCACTTGGACTATAGGCTAACTAGCGGGCACTTGGACTTATAGGTTACCTAGCGGCCCTTGGACTATGTTGGTTACCTACCGCGACTTGGACTATCTAAGTTAACGAAAGTGCACTTGGACTATGTAAGTAAACTAGCGGGCACTTGGACAGTATAGGTTACCTAGCAGGCACTTGGACTATATAGGTTAACGAATGGGCACTTGGACTACGTAGGTTACCAGCGGGCACTTGGACTATCTAGGTTAGCAAACCGGAACTTGGAATATCTAGGTTACCTAGCGGGCACTTGGACTATGTAGGATCCCTATCGGACATTTGTACTACTTAGGTTAACTAGCGGGCACTTTGACTATCTAGGTTAACTAGCGGGCACTTGGACTATCTAGGTCAACTAGCGGGCCATTGTACTATGTAGGTTAACTAGCGGGCACTTGGCCTATCTAGGTTACCTAACGGGAACTTGGACTATGTAGGTTTACTAGCGGACCCTTGGACGATCTAGGTTAACTAGCGGGCACTTGGACAATGCAGGTTCCCTAGCGGGCACTATGAATATGTAGCTTCCCTAGAGGGAACTTGGACTATATAGGTTCCCTATGGGCACTTGGACAATCTGGGTTCCCTAACGGGCACTTGGAATATGAAGATTCCCTATCAGGCACTTGGACTATATAGGTTAATTAGCGGGCACTTGGACTATGGAGGTTACCTAGCGGGCACTTGGACTATGGAGGTTAACTAGCGGTCACTTGGCCTATCTAGGTTACCTAACGGGAACTTGGACTATGTAGGTTTACTAGCGGACCCTTGGACTATCTAGATTAACTAGCGGGCACTTGGACGATGCAGGTTCCCTAGCGGGCACTTGGACTATATAGGTTAATTAGCGGGCACTTGGACTATGGAGGTTACCTAGCGGGCACTTGGACTGTCTAGGTTACCTAACGGGCACTTGGACTATGTAGGTTAATTAGCGGGCACTTGGACTATGTAGGTTACCTAGCGGGCACTTGGACTATCTAGGTTAACGAACCGGCACGTGGACTATGTAGGTAACCTAACGGGCACTTGGACTATGTAGGTTAGGTAACGGGCACTTGGACTATCTAGGTTACCTAGCGGGAACTTGGAATATGTAGGTTACCTAGCGGGCACTTGGACTATAGTTTAACTAGCGGGCACTTGGACTATATAGGTTACCTAGCGGGCCCTTGGACTATATAGGTTACCTAGCGCGACTTAGACTATCTAAGTTAACGAACGTGCACTTGGACTATGTAGGTATCCTAGCGGGCACTTGGACAGTATAGGTTACCTAGAGGGCACTTGGACTATCTAGGTTAACGAATGGGCACTTGGACTATGTAGGTTACCTAGCGGGCACTTGGACTATCTAGGTTAGTAAACCGGAACCTGGAATATCTAGGTTACCTAGCGGGCACTTGGACTATGTAGGTTACCTTGCGGGCACTTGGCCTATCTAGGTTACCTAACGGGAACTTGGACTATGTAGGTTTACTAGCGGACACTTGGACAATCTTGGTTAACTAGCGGGCACTTGGACAATGCAGGTTCCCTAGCGGGCACTATGAATATGTAGCTTCCCTAGAGGGCACTTGGACCATATAGGTTCCCTATGGGCATTTGGACTATCTCGGTTCCCTAACGGGCACTTGGAATATGAAGTTTCCCTATCGGGCACGTGGATTATGTAGGTTCCTCATTGGGCACTTGGACTATGTAGGTTACCTAGCAGGCACTTGGACTGTCTAGGTTACCTAGCGGGCACTTGAACTATCTAGGTTAACGAACGGGCACTTGGACTATGTAGGTTAGCTAACAGGAACTTGGACTATCTAGGTTAACGAACGGGCACTTGGATTATGGAGGTTACCTAGCGGGCACTTGGACTATGAAGGTTACCTAGCGGGCACTTGGACTATCTAGGTTAGCTAAAGGGTACTTGGACTATCTAGGTTAACTAGCGGGCACTTGGACTATGTAGGTTACGTAGCGGGCACTTGGACTATCTAGGTTACCTAACGGGCACTTGGACTATGATAGGTAACCTAGCGGGCACTTGGACTGTTTAAGTTAACCAGGGGGCACTTGGACTATGTAGGTTAACTAGCGGGCACTTGGACTATCTAGGTTACCTAACGGGCACCTGCACTATCTAGATTACCTAGCGGGCACTTGGATTCTAAAGGTTACCTAGCCGGCCCTTGGACTATGTAGGTTACCTAGCGGGCAATTGGACGATCTAGGTTAACGAACGGGCACGTGGACTATGTAGTTAACCTAACGGGCACTAGGACTATCTAGGTTAGGTAACGGGCACTTGGACTATCTAGGTTACCTAGCGGGAACTTGGAATTTGTAGGTTACCTAGGGGACACTTGGACTATAGGTTAATTAGCGGGCACTTGGACTATATAGTTTACCTAGCGGCCCTTGGACTATGTTGGTTACCTACCGCGACTTGGACTATCTAAGTTAACGAATGGGCACTTGAACTACGTAGGTTACCTAACGGGTACTTGGACTATCTAGGTTCCCTAGCGGGCACTTGGACTATGTAAGTTCCCTAGCAGGGCTTTGACTATGTAAGTTCTCTAAAGGACACTTGGACTATGTGTGTTCCCTAGCGGGCATTTGGACTATCTAGGTTACCTAACGGGCACTTGGACTATGTACGTTACTAGCGGGCATTTGGACTATGTAGGTTACCTAGCGGATACTTGGACTATGTAGGTTCCCCATCAGGGACTTGGACAATGTAGGTTAACTACCGGGCACTTGGACTATCTAGGTTAACTAGAGGGCCCTTGGACTATGTAGGTTAACTAGCGGGCCCTTTGACGATCTAGGTTAGCAAACCGGCACTTGGACTATGTAGGTTACCTAGCAGGCACTTGGACTGTCTAGGTTACCTAGTGGGCACTTGAACTATCTAGGTTAACGAACGGGCACTTGGACTATGTAGGTTAGCTAACAGGAACTTGGACTATCTAGGTTAACGAACGGGCACTTGGACTATGGAGGTTACCTAGCGGGCACTTGGACTATGGAGGTTACCTAGCGGGCACGTGGACTATCTAGGTTAGCTAACGGGTACTTGGACTATCTAGGTTACCTAGCGGGCACTTGGACTATGTAGGTTCCCTATCGGGCAGTTGGACTCTGTGGGTACCCTAGCAGGCATTTGGACTATCTAGGTTACCTAGCAGGCACTTTGACTATCTAGGTTAACTAACGGGCACTTGGACTATGTAGGTTACCTAGCGGGCACTTGAACTATCTAGGTTAACGAACGGACACTTGGACTATGTAGGTTAGCTAACAGGAATTTGGACTATGTAGGTTAACGAACGGGCACTTGGACTATGGAGGTTACCTAGCGGGCACTTGGACTATGGAGGTTACCTAGCGGGCACTTGGACTATCTAGGTTAGCTAACGGGTACTTGGACTATCTAGGTTCCCTAGCGGGCACTTGGACTATGTAGGTTAGCTAACAGGAACTTGGACTATCTAGGTTAATGAACGGTCACTTGGACTATGGAGGTTACCTAGCGGGCACTTGGACTATGGAGGTTACCTAGCGGGCACTTGGACTATCTAGGTTAGCTAACGGGTACTTGGACTATCTAGGTTACCTAGCGGGCACTTGGACTATGTAGGTTACCTAGCGGGCACTTGTACTATCTAGGTTACCTAACGGGCACTTGGACTATGCAGGTAACCTAGCGGGCACTTGGACTATGTAGGTTAACTAGCGGGCACTTGGACTATCTAGGTTACCTAACGGGCACCTGGACTATCTAGATTACCTAGTGGGCACTTGGATTCTAAAGGTTACCTAGCCGGCCCTTGGACTATGTAGGTTACCTAGCGGGCAATTGGACTATCTAGGTTAACGAACGGGCACGTGGACTATGTAGGTAACCTAACGGGCACTTGGACTATCTAGGTTAGGTAACGGGCACTTGGACTATCTAGGTTACCTAGCGGAAACTTGGAAGATGTAGGTTACCTAGAGGGCACTTGGACTATAGGCTAACTAGCGGGCACTTGGACTTATAGGTTACCTAGCGGCCCTTGGACTATGTTGGTTACCTACCGCGACTTGGACTATCTAAGTTAACGAAAGTGCACTTGGACTATGTAAGTAAACTAGCGGGCACTTGGACAGTATAGGTTACCTAGCAGGCACTTGGACTATATAGGTTAACGAATGGGCACTTGGACTACGTAGGTTACCAGCGGGCACTTGGACTATCTAGGTTAGCAAACCGGAACTTGGAATATCTAGGTTACCTAGCGGGCACTTGGACTATGTAGGATCCCTATCGGACATTTGTACTACTTAGGTTAACTAGCGGGCACTTTGACTATCTAGGTTAACTAGCGGGCACTTGGACTATCTAGGTCAACTAGCGGGCCATTGTACTATGTAGGTTAACTAGCGGGCACTTGGCCTATCTAGGTTACCTAACGGGAACTTGGACTATGTAGGTTTACTAGCGGACCCTTGGACGATCTAGGTTAACTAGCGGGCACTTGGACAATGCAGGTTCCCTAGCGGGCACTATGAATATGTAGCTTCCCTAGAGGGAACTTGGACTATATAGGTTCCCTATGGGCACTTGGACAATCTGGGTTCCCTAACGGGCACTTGGAATATGAAGATTCCCTATCAGGCACTTGGACTATATAGGTTAATTAGCGGGCACTTGGACTATGGAGGTTACCTAGCGGGCACTTGGACTATGGAGGTTAACTAGCGGTCACTTGGCCTATCTAGGTTACCTAACGGGAACTTGGACTATGTAGGTTTACTAGCGGACCCTTGGACTATCTAGATTAACTAGCGGGCACTTGGACGATGCAGGTTCCCTAGAGGGCACTTGGACTATATAGGTTAATTAGCGGGCACTTGGACTATGGAGGTTACCTAGCGGGCACTTGGACTGTCTAGGTTACCTAACGGGCACTTGGACTATGTAGGTTAATTAGCGGGCACTTGGACTATGTAGGTTACCTAGCGGGCACTTGGACTATCTAGGTTAACGAACCGGCACGTGGACTATGTAGGTAACCTAACGGGCACTTGGACTATGTAGGTTAGGTAACGGGCACTTGGACTATCTAGGTTACCTAGCGGGAACTTGGAATATGTAGGTTACCTAGCGGGCACTTGGACTATAGTTTAACTAGCGGGCACTTGGACTATATAGGTTACCTAGCGGGCCCTTGGACTATATAGGTTACCTAGCGCGACTTAGACTATCTAAGTTAACGAACGTGCACTTGGACTATGTAGGTATCCTAGCGGGCACTTGGACAGTATAGGTTACCTAGCGGGCACTTGGACTATCTAGGTTAACGAATGGGCACTTGGACTATGTAGGTTACCTAGCGGGCACTTGGACTATCTAGGTTAGTAAACCGGAACCTGGAATATCTAGGTTACCTAGCGGGCACTTGGACTATGTAGGTTACCTTGCGGGCACTTGGCCTATCTAGGTTACCTAACGGGAACTTGGACTATGTAGGTTTACTAGCGGACACTTGGACAATCTTGGTTAACTAGCGGGCACTTGGACAATGCAGGTTCCCTAGCGGGCACTATGAATATGTAGCTTCCCTAGAGGGCACTTGGACCATATAGGTTCCCTATGGGCATTTGGACTATCTCGGTTCCCTAACGGGCACTTGGAATATGAAGTTTCCCTATCGGGCACGTGGATTATGTAGGTTCCTCATTGGGCACTTGGACTATGTAGGTTACCTAGCAGGCACTTGGACTGTCTAGGTTACCTAGCGGGCACTTGAACTATCTAGGTTAACGAACGGGCACTTGGACTATGTAGGTTAGCTAACAGGAACTTGGACTATCTAGGTTAACGAACGGGCACTTGGATTATGGAGGTTACCTAGCGGGCACTTGGACTATGAAGGTTACCTAGCGGGCACTTGGACTATCTAGGTTAGCTAAAGGGTACTTGGACTATCTAGGTTAACTAGCGGGCACTTGGACTATGTAGGTTACGTAGCGGGCACTTGGACTATCTAGGTTACCTAACGGGCACTTGGACTATGATAGGTAACCTAGCGGGCACTTGGACTGTTTAAGTTAACCAGGGGGCACTTGGACTATGTAGGTTAACTAGCGGGCACTTGGACTATCTAGGTTACCTAACGGGCACCTGCACTATCTAGATTACCTAGCGGGCACTTGGATTCTAAAGGTTACCTAGCCGGCCCTTGGACTATGTAGGTTACCTAGCGGGCAATTGGACGATCTAGGTTAACGAACGGGCACGTGGACTATGTAGTTAACCTAACGGGCACTAGGACTATCTAGGTTAGGTAACGGGCACTTGGACTATCTAGGTTACCTAGCGGGAACTTGGAATTTGTAGGTTACCTAGGGGACACTTGGACTATAGGTTAATTAGCGGGCACTTGGACTATATAGTTTACCTAGCGGCCCTTGGACTATGTTGGTTACCTACCGCGACTTGGACTATCTAAGTTAACGAATGGGCACTTGAACTACGTAGGTTACCTAACGGGTACTTGGACTATCTAGGTTCCCTAGCGGGCACTTGGACTATGTAAGTTCCCTAGCAGGGCTTTGACTATGTAAGTTCTCTAAAGGACACTTGGACTATGTGTGTTCCCTAGCGGGCATTTGGACTATCTAGGTTACCTAACGGGCACTTGGACTATGTACGTTACTAGCGGGCATTTGGACTATGTAGGTTACCTAGCGGATACTTGGACTATGTAGGTTCCCCATCAGGGACTTGGACAATGTAGGTTAACTACCGGGCACTTGGACTATCTAGGTTAACTAGAGGGCCCTTGGACTATGTAGGTTAACTAGCGGGCCCTTTGACGATCTAGGTTAGCAAACCGGCACTTGGACTATGTAGGTTACCTAGCAGGCACTTGGACTGTCTAGGTTACCTAGTGGGCACTTGAACTATCTAGGTTAACGAACGGGCACTTGGACTATGTAGGTTAGCTAACAGGAACTTGGACTATCTAGGTTAACGAACGGGCACTTGGACTATGGAGGTTACCTAGCGGGCACTTGGACTATGGAGGTTACCTAGCGGGCACGTGGACTATCTAGGTTAGCTAACGGGTACTTGGACTATCTAGGTTACCTAGCGGGCACTTGGACTATGTAGGTTCCCTATCGGGCAGTTGGACTCTGTGGGTACCCTAGCAGGCATTTGGACTATCTAGGTTACCTAGCAGGCACTTTGACTATCTAGGTTAACTAACGGGCACTTGGACTATGTAGGTTACCTAGCGGGCACTTGAACTATCTAGGTTAACGAACGGACACTTGGACTATGTAGGTTAGCTAACAGGAATTTGGACTATATAGGTTAACGAACGGGCACTTGGACTATGGAGGTTACCTAGCGGGCACTTGGACTATGGAGGTTACCTAGCGGGCACTTGGACTATCTAGGTTAGCTAACGGGTACTTGGACTATCTAGGTTCCCTAGCGGGCACTTGGACTATGTAGGTTAGCTAACAGGAACTTGGACTATCTAGGTTAATGAACGGTCACTTGGACTATGGAGGTTACCTAGCGGGCACTTGGACTATGGAGGTTACCTAGCGGGCACTTGGACTATCTAGGTTAGCTAACGGGTACTTGGACTATCTAGGTTACCTAGCGGGCACTTGGACTATGTAGGTTACCTAGCGGGCACTTGTACTATCTAGGTTACCTAACGGGCACTTGGACTATGCAGGTAACCTAGCGGGCACTTGGACTATGTAGGTTAACTAGCGGGCACTTGGACTATCTAGGTTACCTAACGGGCACCTGGACTATCTAGATTACCTAGTGGGCACTTGGATTCTAAAGGTTACCTAACCGGCCCTTGGACTATGTAGGTTACCTAGCGGGCAATTGGACTATCTAGGTTAACGAACGGGCACGTGGACTATGTAGGTAACCTAACGGGCACTTGGACTATCTAGGTTAGGTAACGGGCACTTGGACTATCTAGGTTACCTAGCGGAAACTTGGAAGATGTAGGTTACCTAGAGGGCACTTGGACTATAGGCTAACTAGCGGGCACTTGGACTTATAGGTTACCTAGCGGCCCTTGGACTATGTTGGTTACCTACCGCGACTTGGACTATCTAAGTTAACGAAAGTGCACTTGGACTATGTAAGTAAACTAGCGGGCACTTGGACAGTATAGGTTACCTAGCAGGCACTTGGACTATATAGGTTAACGAATGGGCACTTGGACTACGTAGGTTACCAGCGGGCACTTGGACTATCTAGGTTAGCAAACCGGAACTTGGAATATCTAGGTTACCTAGCGGGCACTTGGACTATGTAGGATCCCTATCGGACATTTGTACTACTTAGGTTAACTAGCGGGCACTTTGACTATCTAGGTTAACTAGCGGGCACTTGGACTATCTAGGTCAACTAGCGGGCCATTGTACTATGTAGGTTAACTAGCGGGCACTTGGCCTATCTAGGTTACCTAACGGGAACTTGGACTATGTAGGTTTACTAGCGGACCCTTGGACGATCTAGGTTAACTAGCGGGCACTTGGACAATGCAGGTTCCCTAGCGGGCACTATGAATATGTAGCTTCCCTAGAGGGAACTTGGACTATATAGGTTCCCTATGGGCACTTGGACAATCTGGGTTCCCTAACGGGCACTTGGAATATGAAGATTCCCTATCAGGCACTTGGACTATATAGGTTAATTAGCGGGCACTTGGACTATGGAGGTTACCTAGCGGGCACTTGGACTATGGAGGTTAACTAGCGGTCACTTGGCCTATCTAGGTTACCTAACGGGAACTTGGACTATGTAGGTTTACTAGCGGACCCTTGGACTATCTAGATTAACTAGCGGGCACTTGGACGATGCAGGTTCCCTAGCGGGCACTTGGACTATATAGGTTAATTAGCGGGCACTTGGACTATGGAGGTTACCTAGCGGGCACTTGGACTGTCTAGGTTACCTAACGGGCACTTGGACTATGTAGGTTAATTAGCGGGCACTTGGACTATGTAGGTTACCTAGCGGGCACTTGGACTATCTAGGTTAACGAACCGGCACGTGGACTATGTAGGTAACCTAACGGGCACTTGGACTATGTAGGTTAGGTAACGGGCACTTGGACTATCTAGGTTACCTAGCGGGAACTTGGAATATGTAGGTTACCTAGCGGGCACTTGGACTATAGTTTAACTAGCGGGCACTTGGACTATATAGGTTACCTAGCGGGCCCTTGGACTATATAGGTTACCTAGCGCGACTTAGACTATCTAAGTTAACGAACGTGCACTTGGACTATGTAGGTATCCTAGCGGGCACTTGGACAGTATAGGTTACCTAGCGGGCACTTGGACTATCTAGGTTAACGAATGGGCACTTGGACTATGTAGGTTACCTAGCGGGCACTTGGACTATCTAGGTTAGTAAACCGGAACCTGGAATATCTAGGTTACCTAGCGGGCACTTGGACTATGTAGGTTACCTTGCGGGCACTTGGCCTATCTAGGTTACCTAACGGGAACTTGGACTATGTAGGTTTACTAGCGGACACTTGGACAATCTTGGTTAACTAGCGGGCACTTGGACAATGCAGGTTCCCTAGCGGGCACTATGAATATGTAGCTTCCCTAGAGGGCACTTGGACCATATAGGTTCCCTATGGGCATTTGGACTATCTCGGTTCCCTAACGGGCACTTGGAATATGAAGTTTCCCTATCGGGCACGTGGATTATGTAGGTTCCTCATTGGGCACTTGGACTATGTAGGTTACCTAGCAGGCACTTGGACTGTCTAGGTTACCTAGCGGGCACTTGAACTATCTAGGTTAACGAACGGGCACTTGGACTATGTAGGTTAGCTAACAGGAACTTGGACTATCTAGGTTAACGAACGGGCACTTGGATTATGGAGGTTACCTAGCGGGCACTTGGACTATGAAGGTTACCTAGCGGGCACTTGGACTATCTAGGTTAGCTAAAGGGTACTTGGACTATCTAGGTTAACTAGCGGGCACTTGGACTATGTAGGTTACGTAGCGGGCACTTGGACTATCTAGGTTACCTAACGGGCACTTGGACTATGATAGGTAACCTAGCGGGCACTTGGACTGTTTAAGTTAACCAGGGGGCACTTGGACTATGTAGGTTAACTAGCGGGCACTTGGACTATCTAGGTTACCTAACGGGCACCTGCACTATCTAGATTACCTAGCGGGCACTTGGATTCTAAAGGTTACCTAGCCGGCCCTTGGACTATGTAGGTTACCTAGCGGGCAATTGGACGATCTAGGTTAACGAACGGGCACGTGGACTATGTAGTTAACCTAACGGGCACTAGGACTATCTAGGTTAGGTAACGGGCACTTGGACTATCTAGGTTACCTAGCGGGAACTTGGAATTTGTAGGTTACCTAGGGGACACTTGGACTATAGGTTAATTAGCGGGCACTTGGACTATATAGTTTACCTAGCGGCCCTTGGACTATGTTGGTTACCTACCGCGACTTGGACTATCTAAGTTAACGAATGGGCACTTGAACTACGTAGGTTACCTAACGGGTACTTGGACTATCTAGGTTCCCTAGCGGGCACTTGGACTATGTAAGTTCCCTAGCAGGGCTTTGACTATGTAAGTTCTCTAAAGGACACTTGGACTATGTGTGTTCCCTAGCGGGCATTTGGACTATCTAGGTTACCTAACGGGCACTTGGACTATGTACGTTACTAGCGGGCATTTGGACTATGTAGGTTACCTAGCGGATACTTGGACTATGTAGGTTCCCCATCAGGGACTTGGACAATGTAGGTTAACTACCGGGCACTTGGACTATCTAGGTTAACTAGAGGGCCCTTGGACTATGTAGGTTAACTAGCGGGCCCTTTGACGATCTAGGTTAGCAAACCGGCACTTGGACTATGTAGGTTACCTAGCAGGCACTTGGACTGTCTAGGTTACCTAGTGGGCACTTGAACTATCTAGGTTAACGAACGGGCACTTGGACTATGTAGGTTAGCTAACAGGAACTTGGACTATCTAGGTTAACGAACGGGCACTTGGACTATGGAGGTTACCTAGCGGGCACTTGGACTATGGAGGTTACCTAGCGGGCACTTGGACTATCTAGGTTAGCTAACGGGTACTTGGACTATCTAGGTTACCTAGCGGGCACTTGGACTATGTAGGTTCCCTATCGGGCAGTTGGACTCTGTGGGTACCCTAGCAGGCATTTGGACTATCTAGGTTACCTAGCAGGCACTTTGACTATCTAGGTTAACTAACGGGCACTTGGACTATGTAGGTTACCTAGCGGGCACTTGAACTATCTAGGTTAACGAACGGACACTTGGACTATGTAGGTTAGCTAACAGGAATTTGGACTATATAGGTTAACGAACGGGCACTTGGACTATGGAGGTTACCTAGCGGGCACTTGGACTATGGAGGTTACCTAGCGGGCACTTGGACTATCTAGGTTAGCTAACGGGTACTTGGACTATCTAGGTTCCCTAGCGGGCACTTGGACTATGTAGGTTCCCTAGCAGGGCTTTGATTATGTAAGTTCTCTAATGGGCACTTGGGCTATGTGGGTTCCCTAGCGGGCATTTGGACTATCTAGGTTACCTAACGGACACTTGGACTATGTACGTTACTAGCGGGCATTTGGACTATGTAGGTTACCTAGCGGATACTTGGACTATGTAGGTTCCCCATCAGGGACTTGGACAATGTAGGTTAACTAGCGGGCACTTGGACTATCTAGGTTAACTAGCGGGCCCTTGGACTATGTAGGTTAACTAGCGGGCCCTTTGACGATCTAGGTTAGCAAACGGGCACTTGGACTATGTAGGTTACCTAGCAGGCACTTGGACTGTCTAGGTTACCTAGAGGGCACTTGAACTATCTAGGTTAACGAACGGGCACTTGGACTATGTAGGTTAGCTAACAGGAACTTGGACTATCTAGGTTAATGAACGGGCACTTGGACTATGGAGGTTACCTAGCGGGCACTTGGACTATGGAGGTTACCTAGCGGGCACTTGGACTATCTAGGTTAGCTAACGGGTACTTGGACTATCTAGGTTACCTAGCGGGCACTTGGACTATGTAGGTTCCCTATCGGGCAGTTGGACTCTGTGGGTACCCTAACGGGCATTTGGATTATGTAGGTTCCCTAGCGGTCACTTGGACTATGTCGGTCCCTTAGCGGGCACTTGGACTATGTTGGTTCCCTATCGGGCAGTTGGACTATGTGGGTACCCTAGCAGGCATTTGGACTATCTAGGTTACCTAGCAGGCACTTTGACTATCTAGGTTAACTAACGGGCACTTGGACTATGTAGGTTACCTAGCGGGCACTTGGACTATGTAGGTTACTTTGCGGGCACTTGGCCTATCTAGGTTACCTAACGGGAACTTGGACTATGTAGGTTTACTAGCGGACACTTGGACAATCTTGGTTAACTAGCGGGCACTTGGACAATGCAGGTTCCCTAGCGGGCACTATGAATATGTAGCATCCCTAGAGGGCACTTGGACCATATAAGTTCCCTATGGGCACTTGGACTATCTGGGTTCCCTAACGGGCACTTGGAATATGAAGATTCCCTATCGGGCACTTGGACTATGTAGGTTCCTCATTGGGCACTTGGACTATGTAAGTTCCCTATCGGGCACTTGGACTATGTAGGTTAACTAGCGGGCCCTTCGACTATCTAGGTTACCTAGCGGGCACTTGGACTATCTAGGTTAACTAGCGGGCACTTGTACAATGCAGGTTCCCTAGCGGGCACTTTGACTATGAAGGTTCCATAGAGGGCACTTGGACTATATAGGTTCCCTATGGTTACTTGGACTATCTAGGTGCCCTAACGGGCACTTGGAATACGTAGGTTCCCTTTCGCACACTTGGACTATGTAGGTTCTCAGCGGGCTATTGGACTATGTAGGTTAACTAGCGGGCACTTGGACTATCTAGGTTGTCCAGCGGGCACTTGGACTATGTACGTCCCCTAGCGGGCACTTGGACTATGTAGGTTAACTAGCGGGCACTTGGACGATCTAGGTTATCTAGAGGGCACTTGGACTATCTAGGTTAACTAACGGACCTTGGACTATGTAGGTTAACTAGCGGGCACTTGGACGATCTAGGTTAACTAGCAGGCACTTGGACTATCTAGGTTAACTAGCGGGAACTTAGACTCTCTATGTTAACTGGCGGGCACTTGGACGATGCAGGTTCCCTAGAGGGCACTTGGACTATGTAGGTTCCCTAACGGGCACTTGGACTATGTAGGTCCCTTAGCGGGCACTTGGACTATGTTGGTTCCCTATCGGGCAGTTGGACTCTGTGGGTACCCTAACGGGCATTTGGACTATGTAGGTTCCCTAGCGGTCACTTGGACTATGTCGGTCCCTTAGCGGGCACTTGGACTATGTTGGTTCCCTATCGGGCAGTTGGACTATGTGGGTACCCTAGCAGGCATTTGGACTATCTAGGTTACCTAGCAGGCACTTTGACTATCTAGGTTAACTAACGGGCACTTGGACTATGTAGGTTACCTAGCGGGCACTTGAACTATCTAGGTTAACGAAAGGGCACTTGGACTATGGAGGTTACCTAGCGGGCACTTGGACTATGGAGGTTACCTAGCGGGCACTTGGACTATCTAGGTTAGCTAACGGGTACTTGGACTATCTAGGTTCCCTAGCGGGCACTTGGACTATGTAGGTTCCCTAGCAGGGCTTTGATTATGTAAGTTCTCTAATGGGCACTTGGGCTATGTGGGTTCTCTAGCGGGCATTTGGACTATCTAGGTTACCTAACGGACACTTGGACTATGTACGTTACTAGCGGGCATTTGGACTATGTAGGTTACCTAGCGGATACTTGGACTATGTAGGTTCCCCATCAGGGACTTGGACAATGTAGGTTAACTAGCGGGCACTTGGACTATCTAGGTTAACTAGCGGGCCCTTGGACTATGTAGGTTAACTAGCGGGCCCTTTGACGATCTAGGTTAGCAAACGGGCACTTGGACTATGTAGGTTACCTAGCAGGCACTTGGACTGTCTAGGTTACCTAGAGGGCACTTGAACTATCTAGGTTAACGAACGGGCACTTGGACTATGTAGGTTAGCTAACAGGAACTTGGACTATCTAGGTTAATGAACGGGCACTTGGACTATGGAGGTTACCTAGCGGGCACTTGGACTATGGAGGTTACATAGCGGGCACTTGGACTATCTAGGTTAGCTAACGGGTACTTGGACTATCTAGGTTACCTAGCGGGCACTTGGACTATGTAGGTTCCCTATCGGGCAGTTGGACTCTGTGGGTACCCTAACGGGCATTTGGACTATGTAGGTTCCCTAGCGGTCACTTGGACTATGTCGGTCCCTTAGCGGGCACTTGGACTATGTTGGTTCCCTATCGGGCAGTTGGACTATGTGGGTACCCTAGCAGGCATTTGGACTATCTAGGTTACCTAGCAGGCACTTTGACTATCTAGGTTAACTAACGGGCACTTGGACTATGTAGGTTACCTAGCGGGCACTTGGACTATGTAGGTTACTTTGCGGGCACTTGGCCTATCTAGGTTACCTAACGGGCACTTGGACTATGTAGGTTTACTAGCGGACACTTGGACAATCTTGGTTAACTAGCGGGCACTTGGACAATGCAGGTTCCCTAGCGGGCACTATGAATATGTAGCTTCCCTAGAGGGCACTTGGACCATATAAGTTCCCTATGGGCACTTGGACTATCTGGGTTCCCTAACGGGCACTTGGAATATGAAGATTCCCTATCGGGCACTTGGACTATGTAGGTTCCTCATTGGGCACTTGGACTATGTAAGTTCCCTATCGGGCACTTGGACTATGTAGGTTAACTAGCGGGCCCTTCGACTATCTAGGTTACCTAGCGGGCACTTGGACTATCTAGGTTAACTAGCGGGCACTTGTACAATGCAGGTTCCCTAGCGGGCACTTTGACTATGAAGGTTCCATAGAGGGCACTTGGACTATATAGGTTCCCTATGGTTACTTGGACTATCTAGGTGCCCTAACGGGCACTTGGAATACGTAGGTTCCCTTTCGCACACTTGGACTATGTAGGTTCTCAGCGGGCACTTGGACTATGTAGGTTAACTAGCGGGCACTTGGACTATCTAGGTTGTCCAGCGGGCACTTGGACTATGTAGGTCCCCTAGCGGGCACTTGGACTATGTAGATTAACTAGCGGGCACTTGGACCATCTAGGTTATCTAGAGGGCACTTGGACTATCTAGGATAACTAACGGACCTTGGACTATGTAGGTTAACTAGCGGGCACTTGGACGATCTAGGTTAACTAGCAGGCACTTGGATTATCTAGGTTAACTAGCGGGAACTTAGACTCTCTATGTTAACTGGCGGGCACTTGGACGATGCAGGTTCCCTAGAGGGCACTTGGACTATGTAGGTTCCCTAACGGGCACTTGGACTATGTAGGTCCCTTAGCGGGCACTTGGACTATGTTGGTTCCCTATCGGGCAGTTGGACTCTGTGGGTACCCTAACGGGCATTTGGACTATGTAGGTTCCCTAGCGGTCACTTGGACTATGTCGGTCCCTTAGCGGGCACTTGGACTATGTTGGTTCCCTATCGGGCTGTTGGACTATGTGGGTAACCTAGCAGGCATTTGGACTATCTAGGTTACCTAGCAGGCACTTTGACTATCTAGGTTAACTAACGGGCACTTGGACTATGTAGGTTACCTAGCGGGCACTTGGACTATGTAGATCCCTAGCGGGCACTTAGACTATGTAGGTTACCTAGCAGGCACTAGGACTGTCTAGGTTACCTAGCGGGCACTTGAACTATCTAGGTTAACGAACGGACACTTGGACTATGTAGGTTAGCCAACAGGAACTTGGACTATATAGGTTAACGAACGGGCACTTGGACTATGGAGGTTACCTAGCGGGCACTTGGACTATGGAGGTTACCTAGCGGGCACTTGGACTATCTAGGTTAGCTAACGGGTACTTGGACTATCTAGGTTCCCTAGCGGGCACTTGGACTATGTAGGTTCCCTAGCAGGGCTTTGATTATGTAAGTTCTCTAATGGGCACTTGGGCTATGTGGGTTCCCTAGCGGGCATTTGGACTATCTAGGTTACCTAACGGGCACTTGGACTATGTACGTTACTAGCGGGCATTTGGACTATGTAGGTTACCTAGCGGATACTTGGACTATGTAGGTTCCCCATCACGGACTTGGACAATGTAGGTTAACTAGCGGGCACTTGGACTATCTAGGTTAACTAGCGGGCCCATGGACTATGTAGGTTAACTAGCGGGCCCTTTGACGATCTAGGTTAGCAAACGGGCACTTGGACTATGTAGGTTACCTAGCAGGCACTTGGACTGTCTAGGTTACCTAGAGGGCACTTGAACTATCTAGGTTAACGAACGGGCACTTGGACTATGTAGGTTAGCTAACAGGAATTTGGACTATCTAGGTTAATGAACGGACATTTGGACTATGGAGGTTACCTAGCGGGCCCTTGGACTATGGAGGTTACCTAGCGGGCACATGGACTATCTAGGTTAGCTAACGGGTACTTGGACTATCTAGGTTACCTAGCGGGCACTTGGACTATGTAGGTTCCCTATCGGGCAGTTGGACTCTGTGGGTACCCTAACGGGCATTTGGACTATGTAGGTTCCCTAGTGGTCACTTGGACTATGTCGGTTCCTTAGCGGGCACTTGGACTATGTTGGTTCCCTATCGGGCAGTTGGACTATGTGGGTACCCTGGCAGGCATTTGGACTATCTAGGTTACCTAGCAGGCACTTTGACTATCTAGGTTAACTAACGGGCACTTGGACTATGTAGGTTACCTAGCGGGCACTTGGACTACGTAGGTCCCTAGCGGGCACTTAGACTATTTAGGTTACCTAGCAGGCACTTGGACTGTCTAGGTTACCTAGCGGGCACTTGAACTATCTAGGTTAACGAACGGACACTTGGACTATGTAGGTTAGCTAACAGGAACTTGGACTATATAGGTTAACGAACGGGCACTTGGACTATGGAGGTTACCTAGCGGGCACTTGGACTATGGAGGTTACCTAGCGGGCACTTGGACTATCTAGGTTAGCTAACGGGTACTTGGACTATCTAGGTTCCCTAGCGGGCACTTGGACTATGTAGGTTCCCTAGCAGGGCTTTGATTATGTAAGTTCTCTAATGGGCACTTGGGCTATGTGGGTTCCCTAGCGGGCATTTGGACTATCTAGGTTACCTAACGGACACTTGGACTATGTACGTTACAAGCGGGCATTTGGACTATGTAGGTTACCTAGCGGATACTTGGACTATGTAGGTTCCCCATCAGGGACTTGGACAATATAGTTTAACTAGCGGGCACTTGTACTATCTAGGTTAACTAGCGGGCCCTTGGACTATGTAGGTTAACTAGCGGGCCCTTTGACAATCTAGGTTAGCAAACGGGCACTTGGACTGTCTAGGTTACCTAGAGGGCACTTGAACTATCTAGGTTAACGAACGGGCACTTGGACTATGTAGGTTAGCTAACAGGAACTTGGACTATCTAGGTTAATGAACGGTCACTTGGACTATGGAAGTTACCTAGCGGGCACTTGGACTATGGAGGTTACCTAGCGGGCACTTGGACTATCTAGGTTAGCTAACGGGTACTTGGACTATCTAGGTTACCTAGCGGGCACTTGGACTATGTAGGTTACCTAGCGGGCACTTGTACTATCTAGGTTACCTAACGGGCACTTGGACTATGCAGGTAACCTAGCGGGCACTTGGACTATGTAGGTTAACTAGCGGGCACTTGGACTATCTAGGTTACCTAACGGGCACCTGGACTATCTAGATTACCTAGTGGGCACTTGGATTCTAAAGGTTACCTAGCCGGCCCTTGGACTATGTAGGTTACCTAGCGGGCAATTGGACTATCTAGGTTAACGAACGGGCACGTGGACTATGTAGGTAACCTAACGGGCACTTGGACTATCTAGGTTAGGTAACGGGCACTTGGACTATCTAGGTTACCTAGCGGAAACTTGGAAGATGTAGGTTACCTAGAGGGCACTTGGACTATAGGCTAACTAGCGGGCACTTGGACTTATAGGTTACCTAGCGGCCCTTGGACTATGTTGGTTACCTACCGCGACTTGGACTATCTAAGTTAACGAAAGTGCACTTGGACTATGTAAGTAAACTAGCGGGCACTTGGACAGTATAGGTTACCTAGCAGGCACTTGGACTATATAGGTTAACGAATGGGCACTTGGACTACGTAGGTTACCAGCGGGCACTTGGACTATCTAGGTTAGCAAACCGGAACTTGGAATATCTAGGTTACCTAGCGGGCACTTGGACTATGTAGGATCCCTATCGGACATTTGTACTACTTAGGTTAACTAGCGGGCACTTTGACTATCTAGGTTAACTAGCGGGCACTTGGACTATCTAGGTCAACTAGCGGGCCATTGTACTATGTAGGTTAACTAGCGGGCACTTGGCCTATCTAGGTTACCTAACGGGAACTTGGACTATGTAGGTTTACTAGCGGACCCTTGGACGATCTAGGTTAACTAGCGGGCACTTGGACAATGCAGGTTCCCTAGCGGGCACTATGAATATGTAGCTTCCCTAGAGGGAACTTGGACTATATAGGTTCCCTATGGGCACTTGGACAATCTGGGTTCCCTAACGGGCACTTGGAATATGAAGATTCCCTATCAGGCACTTGGACTATATAGGTTAATTAGCGGGCACTTGGACTATGGAGGTTACCTAGCGGGCACTTGGACTATGGAGGTTAACTAGCGGTCACTTGGCCTATCTAGGTTACCTAACGGGAACTTGGACTATGTAGGTTTACTAGCGGACCCTTGGACTATCTAGATTAACTAGCGGGCACTTGGACGATGCAGGTTCCCTAGCGGGCACTTGGACTATATAGGTTAATTAGCGGGCACTTGGACTATGGAGGTTACCTAGCGGGCACTTGGACTGTCTAGGTTACCTAACGGGCACTTGGACTATGTAGGTTAATTAGCGGGCACTTGGACTATGTAGGTTACCTAGCGGGCACTTGGACTATCTAGGTTAACGAACCGGCACGTGGACTATGTAGGTAACCTAACGGGCACTTGGACTATGTAGGTTAGGTAACGGGCACTTGGACTATCTAGGTTACCTAGCGGGAACTTGGAATATGTAGGTTACCTAGCGGGCACTTGGACTATAGTTTAACTAGCGGGCACTTGGACTATATAGGTTACCTAGCGGGCCCTTGGACTATATAGGTTACCTAGCGCGACTTAGACTATCTAAGTTAACGAACGTGCACTTGGACTATGTAGGTATCCTAGCGGGCACTTGGACAGTATAGGTTACCTAGCGGGCACTTGGACTATCTAGGTTAACGAATGGGCACTTGGACTATGTAGGTTACCTAGCGGGCACTTGGACTATCTAGGTTAGTAAACCGGAACCTGGAATATCTAGGTTACCTAGCGGGCACTTGGACTATGTAGGTTACCTTGCGGGCACTTGGCCTATCTAGGTTACCTAACGGGAACTTGGACTATGTAGGTTTACTAGCGGACACTTGGACAATCTTGGTTAACTAGCGGGCACTTGGACAATGCAGGTTCCCTAGCGGGCACTATGAATATGTAGCTTCCCTAGAGGGCACTTGGACCATATAGGTTCCCTATGGGCATTTGGACTATCTCGGTTCCCTAACGGGCACTTGGAATATGAAGTTTCCCTATCGGGCACGTGGATTATGTAGGTTCCTCATTGGGCACTTGGACTATGTAGGTTACCTAGCAGGCACTTGGACTGTCTAGGTTACCTAGCGGGCACTTGAACTATCTAGGTTAACGAACGGGCACTTGGACTATGTAGGTTAGCTAACAGGAACTTGGACTATCTAGGTTAACGAACGGGCACTTGGATTATGGAGGTTACCTAGCGGGCACTTGGACTATGAAGGTTACCTAGCGGGCACTTGGACTATCTAGGTTAGCTAAAGGGTACTTGGACTATCTAGGTTAACTAGCGGGCACTTGGACTATGTAGGTTACGTAGCGGGCACTTGGACTATCTAGGTTACCTAACGGGCACTTGGACTATGATAGGTAACCTAGCGGGCACTTGGACTGTTTAAGTTAACCAGGGGGCACTTGGACTATGTAGGTTAACTAGCGGGCACTTGGACTATCTAGGTTACCTAACGGGCACCTGCACTATCTAGATTACCTAGCGGGCACTTGGATTCTAAAGGTTACCTAGCCGGCCCTTGGACTATGTAGGTTACCTAGCGGGCAATTGGACGATCTAGGTTAACGAACGGGCACGTGGACTATGTAGTTAACCTAACGGGCACTAGGACTATCTAGGTTAGGTAACGGGCACTTGGACTATCTAGGTTACCTAGCGGGAACTTGGAATTTGTAGGTTACCTAGGGGACACTTGGACTATAGGTTAATTAGCGGGCACTTGGACTATATAGTTTACCTAGCGGCCCTTGGACTATGTTGGTTACCTACCGCGACTTGGACTATCTAAGTTAACGAATGGGCACTTGAACTACGTAGGTTACCTAACGGGTACTTGGACTATCTAGGTTCCCTAGCGGGCACTTGGACTATGTAAGTTCCCTAGCAGGGCTTTGACTATGTAAGTTCTCTAAAGGACACTTGGACTATGTGTGTTCCCTAGCGGGCATTTGGACTATCTAGGTTACCTAACGGGCACTTGGACTATGTACGTTACTAGCGGGCATTTGGACTATGTAGGTTACCTAGCGGATACTTGGACTATGTAGGTTCCCCATCAGGGACTTGGACAATGTAGGTTAACTACCGGGCACTTGGACTATCTAGGTTAACTAGAGGGCCCTTGGACTATGTAGGTTAACTAGCGGGCCCTTTGACGATCTAGGTTAGCAAACCGGCACTTGGACTATGTAGGTTACCTAGCAGGCACTTGGACTGTCTAGGTTACCTAGTGGGCACTTGAACTATCTAGGTTAACGAACGGGCACTTGGACTATGTAGGTTAGCTAACAGGAACTTGGACTATCTAGGTTAACGAACGGGCACTTGGACTATGGAGGTTACCTAGCGGGCACTTGGACTATGGAGGTTACCTAGCGGGCACTTGGACTATCTAGGTTAGCTAACGGGTACTTGGACTATCTAGGTTACCTAGCGGGCACTTGGACTATGTAGGTTCCCTATCGGGCAGTTGGACTCTGTGGGTACCCTAGCAGGCATTTGGACTATCTAGGTTACCTAGCAGGCACTTTGACTATCTAGGTTAACTAACGGGCACTTGGACTATGTAGGTTACCTAGCGGGCACTTGAACTATCTAGGTTAACGAACGGACACTTGGACTATGTAGGTTAGCTAACAGGAATTTGGACTATATAGGTTAACGAACGGGCACTTGGACTATGGAGGTTACCTAGCGGGCACTTGGACTATGGAGGTTACCTAGCGGGCACTTGGACTATCTAGGTTAGCTAACGGGTACTTGGACTATCTAGGTTCCCTAGCGGGCACTTGGACTATGTAGGTTCCCTAGCAGGGCTTTGATTATGTAAGTTCTCTAATGGGCACTTGGGCTATGTGGGTTCCCTAGCGGGCATTTGGACTATCTAGGTTACCTAACGGACACTTGGACTATGTACGTTACTAGCGGGCATTTGGACTATGTAGGTTACCTAGCGGATACTTGGACTATGTAGGTTCCCCATCAGGGACTTGGACAATGTAGGTTAACTAGCGGGCACTTGGACTATCTAGGTTAACTAGCGGGCCCTTGGACTATGTAGGTTAACTAGCGGGCCCTTTGACGATCTAGGTTAGCAAACGGGCACTTGGACTATGTAGGTTACCTAGCAGGCACTTGGACTGTCTAGGTTACCTAGAGGGCACTTGAACTATCTAGGTTAACGAACGGGCACTTGGACTATGTAGGTTAGCTAACAGGAACTTGGACTATCTAGGTTAATGAACGGGCACTTGGACTATGGAGGTTACCTAGCGGGCACTTGGACTATGGAGGTTACCTAGCGGGCACTTGGACTATCTAGGTTAGCTAACGGGTACTTGGACTATCTAGGTTACCTAGCGGGCACTTGGACTATGTAGGTTCCCTATCGGGCAGTTGGACTCTGTGGGTACCCTAACGGGCATTTGGATTATGTAGGTTCCCTAGCGGTCACTTGGACTATGTCGGTCCCTTAGCGGGCACTTGGACTATGTTGGTTCCCTATCGGGCAGTTGGACTATGTGGGTACCCTAGCAGGCATTTGGACTATCTAGGTTACCTAGCAGGCACTTTGACTATCTAGGTTAACTAACGGGCACTTGGACTATGTAGGTTACCTAGCGGGCACTTGGACTATGTAGGTTACTTTGCGGGCACTTGGCCTATCTAGGTTACCTAACGGGAACTTGGACTATGTAGGTTTACTAGCGGACACTTGGACAATCTTGGTTAACTAGCGGGCACTTGGACAATGCAGGTTCCCTAGCGGGCACTATGAATATGTAGCATCCCTAGAGGGCACTTGGACCATATAAGTTCCCTATGGGCACTTGGACTATCTGGGTTCCCTAACGGGCACTTGGAATATGAAGATTCCCTATCGGGCACTTGGACTATGTAGGTTCCTCATTGGGCACTTGGACTATGTAAGTTCCCTATCGGGCACTTGGACTATGTAGGTTAACTAGCGGGCCCTTCGACTATCTAGGTTACCTAGCGGGCACTTGGACTATCTAGGTTAACTAGCGGGCACTTGTACAATGCAGGTTCCCTAGCGGGCACTTTGACTATGAAGGTTCCATAGAGGGCACTTGGACTATATAGGTTCCCTATGGTTACTTGGACTATCTAGGTGCCCTAACGGGCACTTGGAATACGTAGGTTCCCTTTCGCACACTTGGACTATGTAGGTTCTCAGCGGGCTATTGGACTATGTAGGTTAACTAGCGGGCACTTGGACTATCTAGGTTGTCCAGCGGGCACTTGGACTATGTACGTCCCCTAGCGGGCACTTGGACTATGTAGGTTAACTAGCGGGCACTTGGACGATCTAGGTTATCTAGAGGGCACTTGGACTATCTAGGTTAACTAACGGACCTTGGACTATGTAGGTTAACTAGCGGGCACTTGGACGATCTAGGTTAACTAGCAGGCACTTGGACTATCTAGGTTAACTAGCGGGAACTTAGACTCTCTATGTTAACTGGCGGGCACTTGGACGATGCAGGTTCCCTAGAGGGCACTTGGACTATGTAGGTTCCCTAACGGGCACTTGGACTATGTAGGTCCCTTAGCGGGCACTTGGACTATGTTGGTTCCCTATCGGGCAGTTGGACTCTGTGGGTACCCTAACGGGCATTTGGACTATGTAGGTTCCCTAGCGGTCACTTGGACTATGTCGGTCCCTTAGCGGGCACTTGGACTATGTTGGTTCCCTATCGGGCAGTTGGACTATGTGGGTACCCTAGCAGGCATTTGGACTATCTAGGTTACCTAGCAGGCACTTTGACTATCGAGGTTAACTAACGGGCACTTGGACTATGTAGGTTACCTAGCGGGCACTTGAACTATCTAGGTTAACGAAAGGGCACTTGGACTATGGAGGTTACCTAGCGGGCACTTGGACTATGGAGGTTACCTAGCGGGCACTTGGACTATCTAGGTTAGCTAACGGGTACTTGGACTATCTAGGTTCCCTAGCGGGCACTTGGACTATGTAGGTTCCCTAGCAGGGCTTTGATTATGTAAGTTCTCTAATGGGCACTTGGGCTATGTGGGTTCCCTAGCGGGCATTTGGACTATCTAGGTTACCTAACGGACACTTGGACTATGTACGTTACTAGCGGGCATTTGGACTATGTAGGTTACCTAGCGGATACTTGGACTATGTAGGTTCCCCATCAGGGACTTGGACAATGTAGGTTAACTAGCGGGCACTTGGACTATCTAGGTTAACTAGCGGGCCCTTGGACTATGTAGGTTAACTAGCGGGCCCTTTGACGATCTAGGTTAGCAAACGGGCACTTGGACTATGTAGGTTACCTAGCAGGCACTTGGACTGTCTAGGTTACCTAGAGGGCACTTGAACTATCTAGGTTAACGAACGGGCACTTGGACTATGTAGGTTAGCTAACAGGAACTTGGACTATCTAGGTTAATGAACGGGCACTTGGACTATGGAGGTTACCTAGCGGGCACTTGGACTATGGAGGTTACATAGCGGGCACTTGGACTATCTAGGTTAGCTAACGGGTACTTGGACTATCTAGGTTACCTAGCGGGCACTTGGACTATGTAGGTTCCCTAGCGGTCACTTGGACTATGTCGGTCCCTTAGCGGGCACTTGGACTATGTTGGTTCCCTATCGGGCAGTTGGACTATGTGGGTACCCTAGCAGGCATTTGGACTATCTAGGTTACCTAGCAGGCACTTTGACTATCTAGGTTAACTAACGGGCACTTGGACTATGTAGGTTACTTTGCGGGCACTTGGCCTATCTAGGTTACCTAACGGGCACTTGGACTATGTAGGTTTACTAGCGGACACTTGGACAATCTTGGTTAACTAGCGGGCACTTGGACAATGCAGGTTCCCTAGCGGGCACTATGAATATGTAGCTTCCCTAGAGGGCACTTGGACCATATAAGTTCCCTATGGGCACTTGGACTATCTGGGTTCCCTAACGGGCACTTGGAATATGAAGATTCCCTATCGGGCACTTGGACTATGTAGGTTCCTCATTGGGCACTTGGACTATGTAAGTTCCCTATCGGGCACTTGGACTATGTAGGTTAACTAGCGGGCCCTTCGACTATCTAGGTTACCTAGCGGGCACTTGGACTATCTAGGTTAACTAGCGGGCACTTGTACAATGCAGGTTCCCTAGCGGGCACTTTGACTATGAAGGTTCCATAGAGGGCACTTGGACTATATAGGTTCCCTATGGTTACTTGGACTATCTAGGTGCCCTAACGGGCACTTGGAATACGTAGGTTCCCTTTCGCACACTTGGACTATGTAGGTTCTCAGCGGGCACTTGGACTATGTAGGTTAACTAGCGGGCACTTGGACTATCTAGGTTGTCCAGCGGGCACTTGGACTATGTAGGTCCCCTAGCGGGCACTTGGACTATGTAGATTAACTAGCGGGCACTTGGACCATCTAGGTTATCTAGAGGGCACTTGGACTATCTAGGATAACTAACGGACCTTGGACTATGTAGGTTAACTAGCGGGCACTTGGACGATCTAGGTTAACTAGCAGGCACTTGGATTATCTAGGTTAACTAGCGGGAACTTAGACTCTCTATGTTAACTGGCGGGCACTTGGACGATGCAGGTTCCCTAGAGGGCACTTGGACTATGTAGGTTCCCTAACGGGCACTTGGACTATGTAGGTCCCTTAGCGGGCACTTGGACTATGTTGGTTCCCTATCGGGCAGTTGGACTCTGTGGGTACCCTAACGGGCATTTGGACTATGTAGGTTCCCTAGCGGTCACTTGGACTATGTCGGTCCCTTAGCGGGCACTTGGACTATGTTGGTTCCCTATCGGGCTGTTGGACTATGTGGGTAACCTAGCAGGCATTTGGACTATCTAGGTTACCTAGCAGGCACTTTGACTATCTAGGTTAACTAACGGGCACTTGGACTATGTAGGTTACCTAGCGGGCACTTGGACTATGTAGATCCCTAGCGGGCACTTAGACTATGTAGGTTACCTAGCAGGCACTAGGACTGTCTAGGTTACCTAGCGGGCACTTGAACTATCTAGGTTAACGAACGGACACTTGGACTATGTAGGTTAGCCAACAGGAACTTGGACTATATAGGTTAACGAACGGGCACTTGGACTATGGAGGTTACCTAGCGGGCACTTGGACTATGGAGGTTACCTAGCGGGCACTTGGACTATCTAGGTTAGCTAACGGGTACTTGGACTATCTAGGTTCCCTAGCGGGCACTTGGACTATGTAGGTTCCCTAGCAGGGCTTTGATTATGTAAGTTCTCTAATGGGCACTTGGGCTATGTGGGTTCCCTAGCGGGCATTTGGACTATCTAGGTTACCTAACGGGCACTTGGACTATGTACGTTACTAGCGGGCATTTGGACTATGTAGGTTACCTAGCGGATACTTGGACTATGTAGGTTCCCCATCACGGACTTGGACAATGTAGGTTAACTAGCGGGCACTTGGACTATCTAGGTTAACTAGCGGGCCCATGGACTATGTAGGTTAACTAGCGGGCCCTTTGACGATCTAGGTTAGCAAACGGGCACTTGGACTATGTAGGTTACCTAGCAGGCACTTGGACTGTCTAGGTTACCTAGAGGGCACTTGAACTATCTAGGTTAACGAACGGGCACTTGGACTATGTAGGTTAGCTAACAGGAACTTGGACTATCTAGGTTAATGAACGGACACTTGGACTATGGAGGTTACCTAGCGGGCCCTTGGACTATGGAGGTTACCTAGCGGGCACATGGACTATCTAGGTTAGCTAACGGGTACTTGGACTATCTAGGTTACCTAGCGGGCACTTGGACTATGTAGGTTCCCTATCGGGCAGTTGGACTCTGTGGGTACCCTAACGGGCATTTGGACTATGTAGGTTCCCTAGCGGTCACTTGGACTATGTCGGTTCCTTAGCGGGCACTTGGACTATGTTGGTTCCCTATCGGGCAGTTGGACTATGTGGGTACCCTGGCAGGCATTTGGACTATCTAGGTTACCTAGCAGGCACTTTGACTATCTAGGTTAACTAACGGGCACTTGGACAATGTAGGTTACCTAGCGGGCACTTGGACTACGTAGGTCCCTAGCGGGCACTTAGACTATTTAGGTTACCTAGCAGGCACTTGGACTGTCTAGGTTACCTAGCGGGCACTTGAACTATCTAGGTTAACGAACGGACACTTGGACTATGTAGGTTAGCTAACAGGAACTTGGACTATATAGGTTAACGAACGGGCACTTGGACTATGGAGGTTACCTAGCGGGCACTTGGACTATGGAGGTTACCTAGCGGGCACTTGGACTATCTAGGTTAGCTAACGGGTACTTGGACTATCTAGGTTCCCTAGCGGGCACTTGGACTATGTAGGTTCCCTAGCAGGGCTTTGATTATGTAAGTTCTCTAATGGGCACTTGGGCTATGTGGGTTCCCTAGCGGGCATTTGGACTATCTAGGTTACCTAACGGACACTTGGACTATGTACGTTACAAGCGGGCATTTGGACTATGTAGGTTACCTAGCGGATACTTGGACTATGTAGGTTCCCCATCAGGGACTTGGACAATATAGTTTAACTAGCGGGCACTTGTACTATCTAGGTTAACTAGCGGGCCCTTGGACTATGTAGGTTAACTAGCGGGCCCTTTGACAATCTAGGTTAGCAAACGGGCACTTGGACTGTCTAGGTTACCTAGAGGGCACTTGAACTATCTAGGTTAACGAACGGGCACTTGGACTATGTAGGTTAGCTAACAGGAACTTGGACTATCTAGGTTAATGAACGGTCACTTGGACTATGGAAGTTACCTAGCGGGCACTTGGACTATGGAGGTTACCTAGCGGGCACTTGGACTATCTAGGTTAGCTAACGGGTAGTTGGACTATCTAGGTTACCTAGCGGGCACTTGGACGATCTAGGTTAACTAGCGGCCACTTGGACTATCTAGGTTACCTAACGGGCACTTGGACTATGCAGGTAACCTAGCGGGCACTTGGACTATGTAGGTTAACTAGCGGGCACTTGGACTATCTAGGTTACCTAACGGGCACCTGGACTATCTAGATTACCTAGTGGGCACTTGGATTCTAAAGGTTACCTAGCCGGCCCTTGGACTATGTAGGTTACCTAGCGGGCAATTGGACTATCTAGGTTAACGAACGGGCACGTGGACTATGTAGGTAACCTAACGGGCACTTGGACTATCTAGGTTAGGTAACGGGCACTTGGACTATCTAGGTTACCTAGCGGAAACTTGGAAGATGTAGGTTACCTAGAGGGCACTTGGACTATAGGCTAACTAGCGGGCACTTGGACTTATAGGTTACCTAGCGGCCCTTGGACTATGTTGGTTACCTACCGCGACTTGGACTATCTAAGTTAACGAAAGTGCACTTGGACTATGTAAGTAAACTAGCGGGCACTTGGACAGTATAGGTTACCTAGCAGGCACTTGGACTATCTAGGTTAACGAATGGGCACTTGGACTACGTAGGTTACCAGCGGGCACTTGGACTATCTAGGTTAGCAAACCGGAACTTGGAATATCTAGGTTACCTAGCGGGCACTTGGACTATGTAGGATCCCTATCGGACATTTGTACTACTTAGGTTAACTAGCGGGCACTTTGACTATCTAGGTTAACTAGCGGGCACTTGGACTATCTAGGTCAACTAGCGGGCCATTGTACTATGTAGGTTAACTAGCGGGCACTTGGCCTATCTAGGTTACCTAACGGGAACTTGGACTATGTAGGTTTACTAGCGGACCCTTGGACGATCTAGGTTAACTAGCGGGCACTTGGACAATGCAGGTTCCCTAGCGGGCACTATGAATATGTAGCTTCCCTAGAGGGAACTTGGACTATATAGGTTCCCTATGGGCACTTGGACAATCTGGGTTCCCTAACGGGCACTTGGAATATGAAGATTCCCTATCGGGCACTTGGACTATGTAGGTTCCTCATTGGGCACTTGGACTATGTAGGTTCCCTATCGGGCACTTGGACTATGTAAGTTAACTAGCGGGCCCTTGGACTTCTAGATTACCTAGCGGGCACTTGGACTATATAGGTTAATTAGCGGGCACTTGGACTATGGATGTTACCTAGCGGGCACTTGGACTATGGAGGTTAACTAGCGGTCACTTGGCCTATCTAGGTTACCTAACGGGAACTTGGACTATGTAGGTTTACTAGCGGACCCTTGGACTATCTAGATTAACTAGCGGGCACTTGGACGATGCAGTTTCCTAGCGGGCACTTGGACTATATAGGTTAATTAGCGGGCACTTGGACTATGGAGGTTACCTAGCGGGCACTTGGACTGTCTAGGTTACCTAACGGGCACTTGGACTATGTAGGTTAATTAGCGGGCACTTGGACTATGTAGGTTACCTAGCGGGCACTTGGACTATCTAGGTTAACGAACCGGCACGTGGACTATGTTGGTAACCTAACGGGCACTTGGACTATGTAGGTTAGGTAACGGGCACTTGGACTATCTAGGTTACCTAGCGGGAACTTGGAATATGTAGGTTACCTAGCGGGCACTTGGACTATAGTTTAACTAGCGGGCACTTGGACTATATAGGTTACCTAGCGGGCCCTTGGACTATATAGGTTACCTAGCGCGACTTGGACTATCTAAGTTAACGAACGTGCACTTGGACTATGTAGGTATCCTAGCGGGCACTTGGACAGTATAGGTTACCTAGCGGGCACTTGGACTATCTAGGTTAACGAATGGGCACTTGGACTATGTAGGTTACCTAGCGGGCACTTGGACTATCTAGGTTAGTAAACCGGAACCTGGAATATCTAGGTTACCTAGCGGATACTTGGACTATGTAGGTTCCCCATCACGGACTTGGACAATGTAGGTTAACTAGCGGGCACTTGGACTATCTAGGTTAACTAGCGGGCCCTTGGACTATGTAGGTTAACTAGCGGGCCCTTTGACGATCTAGGTTAGCAAACGGGCACTTGGACTATGTAGGTTACCTAGCAGGCACTTGGACTGTCTAGGTTACCTAGAGGGCACTTGAACTATCTAGGTTAACGAACGGGCACTTGGACTATGTAGGTTAGCTAACAGGAACTTGGACTATCTAGGTTAATGAACGGACACTTGGACTATGGAGGTTACCTAGCGGGCCCTTGGACTATGGAGGTTACCTAGCGGGCACATGGACTATCTAGGTTAGCTAACGGGTACTTGGACTATCTAGGTTACCTAGCGGGCACTTGGACTATGTAGGTTCCCTATCGGGCAGTTGGACTCTGTGGGTACCCTAACGGGCATTTGGACTATGTAGGTTCCCTAGCGGTCACTTGGACTATGTCGGTTCCTTAGCGGGCACTTGGACTATGTTGGTTCCCTATCGGGCAGTTGGACTATGTGGGTACCCTGGCAGGCATTTGGACTATGTTGGTTCCCTATCGGGCAGTTGGACTATGTGGGTACCCTGGCAGGCATTTGGACTATCTAGGTTACCTAGCAGGCACTTTGACTATCTAGGTTAACTAACGGGCACTTGGACTATGTAGGTTACCTAGCGGGCACTTGGACTATGTAGGTCCCTAGCGGGCACTTAGACTATGTAGGTTACCTAGCAGGCACTTGGACTGTCTAGGTTACCTAGCGGGCACTTGAACTATCTAGGTTAACGAACGGACACTTGGACTATGTAGGTTAGCTAACAGGAACTTGGACTATATAGGTTAACGAACGGGCACTTGGACTATGGAGGTTACCTAGCGGGCACTTGGACTATGGAGGTTACCTAGCGGGCACTTGGACTATCTAGGTTAGCTAACGGGTACTTGGACTATCTAGGTTCCCTAGCGGGCACTTGGACTATGTAGGTTCCCTAGCAGGGCTTTGATTATGTAAGTTCTCTAATGGGCACTTGGGCTATGTGGGTTCCCTAGCGGGCATTTGGACTATCTAGGTTACCTAACGGACACTTGGACTATGTACGTTATAAGCGGGCATTTGGACTATGTAGGTTACCTAGCGGATACTTGGACTATGTAGGTTCCCCATCAGGGACTTGGACAATATAGTTTAACTAGCGGGCACTTGTACTATCTAGGTTAACTAGCGGGCCCTTGGACTATGTAGGTTAACTAGCGGGCCCTTTGACAATCTAGGTTAGCAAACGGGCATTTGGACTGTCTAGGTTACCTAGAGGGCACTTGAACTATCTAGGTTAACGAACGGGCACTTGGACTATGTAGGTTAGCTAACAGGAACTTGGACTATCTAGGTTAATGAACGGTCACTTGGACTATGGAGGTTACCTAGCGGGCACTTGGACTATGGAGGTTACCTAGCGGGCACTTGGACTATCTAGGTTAGCTAACGGGTACTTGGACTATCTAGGTTACCTAGCGGGCACTTGGACTATGTAGGTTACCTAGCGGGCACTTGTACTATCTAGGTTACCTAATGGGCACTTGGACTATGCAGGTAACCTAGCGGGCACTTGGACTATGTAGGTTAACTAGCGGGCACTTGGACTATCTAGGTTACCTAACGGGCACCTGGACTATCTAGATTACCTAGTGGGCACTTGGATTCTAAAGGTTACCTAGCCGGCCCTTGGACTATGTAGGTTACCTAGCGGGCAATTGGACTATCTAGGTTAACGAACGGGCACGTGGACTATGTAGGTAACCTAACGGGCACTTGGACTATCTAGGTTAGGTAACGGGCACTTGGACTATCTAGGTTACCTAGCGGAAACTTGGAAGATGTAGGTTACCTAGAGGGCACTTGGACTATAGGCTAACTAGCGGGCACTTGGACTTATAGGTTACCTAGCGGCCCTTGGACTATGTTGGTTACCTACCGCGACTTGGACTATCTAAGTTAACGAAAGTGCACTTGGACTATGTAAGTAAACTAGCGGGCACTTGGACAGTATAGGTTACCTAGCAGGCACTTGGACTATATAGGTTAACGAATGGGCACTTGGACTACGTAGGTTACCAGCGGGCACTTGGACTATCTAGGTTAGCAAACCGGAACTTGGAATATCTAGGTTACCTAGCGGGCACTTGGACTATGTAGGATCCCTATCGGACATTTGTACTACTAAGGTTAACTAGCGGGCACTTTGACTATCTAGGTTAACTAGCGGGCACTTGGACTATCTAGGTCAACTAGCGGGCCATTGTACTATGTAGGTTAACTAGCGGGCACTTGGCCTATCTAGGTTACCTAACGGGAACTTGGACTATGTAGGTTTACTAGCGGACCCTTGGACGATCTAGGTTAACTAGCGGGCACTTGGACAATGCAGGTTCCCTAGCGGGCACTATGAATATGTAGCTTCCCTAGAGGGAACTTGGACTATATAGGTTCCCTATGGGCACTTGGACAATCTGGGTTCCCTAACGGGCACTTGGAATATGAAGATTCCCTATCGGGCACTTGGACTATATAGGTTAATTAGCGGGCACTTGGACTATGGAGGTTACCTAGCGGGCACTTGGACTATGGAGGTTAACTAGCGGTCACTTGGCCTATCTAGGTTACCTAACGGGAACTTGGACTATGTAGGTTTACTAGCGGACCCTTGGACTATCTAGATTAACTAGCGGGCACTTGGACGATGCAGGTTCCCTAGCGGGCACTTGGACTATATAGGTTAATTAGCGGGCACTTGGACTATGGAGGTTACCTAGCGGGCACTTGGACTGTCTAGGTTACCTAACGGGCACTTGGACTATGTAGGTTAATTAGCGGGCACTTGGACTATGTAGGTTACCTAGCGGGCACTTGGACTATCTAGGTTAACGAACCGGCACGTGGACTATGTAGGTAACCTAACGGGCACTTGGACTATGTAGGTTAGGTAACGGGCACTTGGACTATCTAGGTTACCTAGCGGGAACTTGGAATATGTAGGTTACCTAGCGGGCACTTGGACTATAGTTTAACTAGCGGGCACTTGGACTATATAGGTTACCTAGCGGGCCCTTGGACTATATAGGTTACCTAGCGCGACTTAGACTATCTAAGTTAACGAACGTGCACTTGGACTATGTAGGTATCCTAGCGGGCACTTGGACAGTATAGGTTACCTAGCGGGCACTTGGACTATCTAGGTTAACGAATGGGCACTTGGACTATGTAGGTTACCTAGCGGGCACTTGGACTATCTAGGTTAGTAAACCGGAACCTGGAATATCTAGGTTACCTAGCGGGCACTTGGACTATGTAGGTTACCTTGCGGGCACTTGGCCTATCTAGGTTACCTAACGGGAACTTGGACTATGTAGGTTTACTAGCGGACACTTGGACAATCTTGGTTAACTAGCGGGCACTTGGACAATGCAGGTTCCCTAGCGGGCACTATGAATATGTAGCTTCCCTAGAGGGCACTTGGACCATATAGGTTCCCTATGGGCATTTGGACTATCTCGGTTCCCTAACGGGCACTTGGAATATGAAGTTTCCCTATCGGGCACGTGGATTATGTAGGTTCCTCATTGGGCACTTGGACTATGTAGGTTACCTAGCAGGCACTTGGACTGTCTAGGTTACCTAGCGGGCACTTGAACTATCTAGGTTAACGAACGGGCACTTGGACTATGTAGGTTAGCTAACAGGAACTTGGACTATCTAGGTTAACGAACGGGCACTTGGATTATGGAGGTTACCTAGCGGGCACTTGGACTATGAAGGTTACCTAGCGGGCACTTGGACTATCTAGGTTAGCTAAAGGGTACTTGGACTATCTAGGTTAACTAGCGGGCACTTGGACTATGTAGGTTACGTAGCGGGCACTTGGACTATCTAGGTTACCTAACGGGCACTTGGACTATGATAGGTAACCTAGCGGGCACTTGGACTGTTTAAGTTAACCAGGGGGCACTTGGACTATGTAGGTTAACTAGCGGGCACTTGGACTATCTAGGTTACCTAACGGGCACCTGCACTATCTAGATTACCTAGCGGGCACTTGGATTCTAAAGGTTACCTAGCCGGCCCTTGGACTATGTAGGTTACCTAGCGGGCAATTGGACGATCTAGGTTAACGAACGGGCACGTGGACTATGTAGTTAACCTAACGGGCACTAGGACTATCTAGGTTAGGTAACGGGCACTTGGACTATCTAGGTTACCTAGCGGGAACTTGGAATTTGTAGGTTACCTAGGGGACACTTGGACTATAGGTTAATTAGCGGGCACTTGGACTATATAGTTTACCTAGCGGCCCTTGGACTATGTTGGTTACCTACCGCGACTTGGACTATCTAAGTTAACGAATGGGCACTTGAACTACGTAGGTTACCTAACGGGTACTTGGACTATCTAGGTTCCCTAGCGGGCACTTGGACTATGTAAGTTCCCTAGCAGGGCTTTGACTATGTAAGTTCTCTAAAGGACACTTGGACTATGTGTGTTCCCTAGCGGGCATTTGGACTATCTAGGTTACCTAACGGGCACTTGGACTATGTACGTTACTAGCGGGCATTTGGACTATGTAGGTTACCTAGCGGATACTTGGACTATGTAGGTTCCCCATCAGGGACTTGGACAATGTAGGTTAACTACCGGGCACTTGGACTATCTAGGTTAACTAGAGGGCCCTTGGACTATGTAGGTTAACTAGCGGGCCCTTTGACGATCTAGGTTAGCAAACCGGCACTTGGACTATGTAGGTTACCTAGCAGGCACTTGGACTGTCTAGGTTACCTAGTGGGCACTTGAACTATCTAGGTTAACGAACGGGCACTTGGACTATGTAGGTTAGCTAACAGGAACTTGGACTATCTAGGTTAACGAACGGGCACTTGGACTATGGAGGTTACCTAGCGGGCACTTGGACTATGGAGGTTACCTAGCGGGCACTTGGACTATCTAGGTTAGCTAACGGGTACTTGGACTATCTAGGTTACCTAGCGGGCACTTGGACTATGTAGGTTCCCTATCGGGCAGTTGGACTCTGTGGGTACCCTAGCAGGCATTTGGACTATCTAGGTTACCTAGCAGGCACTTTGACTATCTAGGTTAACTAACGGGCACTTGGACTATGTAGGTTACCTAGCGGGCACTTGAACTATCTAGGTTAACGAACGGACACTTGGACTATGTAGGTTAGCTAACAGGAATTTGGACTATATAGGTTAACGAACGGGCACTTGGTCTATGGAGGTTACCTAGCGGGCACTTGGACTATGGAGGTTACCTAGCGGGCACTTGGACTATCTAGGTTAGCTAACGGGTACTTGGACTATCTAGGTTCCCTAGCGGGCACTTGGACTATGTAGGTTCCCTAGCAGGGCTTTGATTATGTAAGTTCTCTAATGGGCACTTGGGCTATGTGGGTTCCCTAGCGGGCATTTGGACTATCTAGGTTACCTAACGGACACTTGGACTATGTACGTTACTAGCGGGCATTTGGACTATGTAGGTTACCTAGCGGATACTTGGACTATGTAGGTTCCCCATCAGGGACTTGGACAATGTAGGTTAACTAGCGGGCACTTGGACTATCTAGGTTAACTAGCGGGCCCTTGGACTATGTAGGTTAACTAGCGGGCCCTTTGACGATCTAGGTTAGCAAACGGGCACTTGGACTATGTAGGTTACCTAGCAGGCACTTGGACTGTCTAGGTTACCTAGAGGGCACTTGAACTATCTAGGTTAACGAACGGGCACTTGGACTATGTAGGTTAGCTAACAGGAACTTGGACTATCTAGGTTAATGAACGGGCACTTGGACTATGGAGGTTACCTAGCGGGCACTTGGACTATGGAGGTTACCTAGCGGGCACTTGGACTATCTAGGTTAGCTAACGGGTACTTGGACTATCTAGGTTACCTAGCGGGCACTTGGACTATGTAGGTTCCCTATCGGGCAGTTGGACTCTGTGGGTACCCTAACGGGCATTTGGATTATGTAGGTTCCCTAGCGGTCACTTGGACTATGTCGGTCCCTTAGCGGGCACTTGGACTATGTTGGTTCCCTATCGGGCAGTTGGACTATGTGGGTACCCTAGCAGGCATTTGGACTATCTAGGTTACCTAGCAGGCACTTTGACTATCTAGGTTAACTAACGGGCACTTGGACTATGTAGGTTACCTAGCGGGCACTTGGACTATGTAGGTTACTTTGCGGGCACTTGGCCTATCTAGGTTACCTAACGGGAACTTGGACTATGTAGGTTTACTAGCGGACACTTGGACAATCTTGGTTAACTAGCGGGCACTTGGACAATGCAGGTTCCCTAGCGGGCACTATGAATATGTAGCATCCCTAGAGGGCACTTGGACCATATAAGTTCCCTATGGGCACTTGGACTATCTGGGTTCCCTAACGGGCACTTGGAATATGAAGATTCCCTATCGGGCACTTGGACTATGTAGGTTCCTCATTGGGCACTTGGACTATGTAAGTTCCCTATCGGGCACTTGGACTATGTAGGTTAACTAGCGGGCCCTTCGACTATCTAGGTTACCTAGCGGGCACTTGGACTATCTAGGTTAACTAGCGGGCACTTGTACAATGCAGGTTCCCTAGCGGGCACTTTGACTATGAAGGTTCCATAGAGGGCACTTGGACTATATAGGTTCCCTATGGTTACTTGGACAATCTAGGTGCCCTAACGGGCACTTGGAATACGTAGGTTCCCTTTCGCACACTTGGACTATGTAGGTTCTCAGCGGGCTATTGGACTATGTAGGTTAACTAGCGGGCACTTGGACTATCTAGGTTGTCCAGCGGGCACTTGGACTATGTACGTCCCCTAGCGGGCACTTGGATTATGTAGGTTAACTAGCGGGCACTTGGACGATCTAGGTTATCTAGAGGGCACTTGGACTATCTAGGTTAACTAACGGACCTTGGACTATGTAGGTTAACTAGCGGGCACTTGGACGATCTAGGTTAACTAGCAGGCACTTGGACTATCTAGGTTAACTAGCGGGAACTTAGACTCTCTATGTTAACTGGCGGGCACTTGGACGATGCAGGTTCCCTAGAGGGCACTTGGACTATGTAGGTTCCCTAACGGGCACTTGGACTATGTAGGTCCCTTAGCGGGCACTTGGACTATGTTGGTTCCCTATCGGGCAGTTGGACTCTGTGGGTACCCTAACGGGCATTTGGACTATGTAGGTTCCCTAGCGGTCACTTGGACTATGTCGGTCCCTTAGCGGGCACTTGGACTATGTTGGTTCCCTATCGGGCAGTTGGACTATGTGGGTACCCTAGCAGGCATTTGGACTATCTAGGTTACCTAGCAGGCACTTTGACTATCTAGGTTAACTAACGGGCACTTGGACTATGTAGGTTACCTAGCGGGCACTTGAACTATCTAGGTTAACGAAAGGGCACTTGGACTATGGAGGTTACCTAGCGGGCACTTGGACTATGGAGGTTACCTAGCGGGCACTTGGACTATCTAGGTTAGCTAACGGGTACTTGGACTATCTAGGTTCCCTAGCGGGCACTTGGACTATGTAGGTTCCCTAGCAGGGCTTTGATTATGTAAGTTCTCTAATGGGCACTTGGGCTATGTGGGTTCCCTAGCGGGCATTTGGACTATCTAGGTTACCTAACGGACACTTGGAATATGTACGTTACTAGCGGGCATTTGGACTATGTAGGTTACCTAGCGGATACTTGGACTATGTAGGTTCCACATCAGGGACTTGGACAATGTAGGTTAACTAGCGGGCACTTGGACTATCTAGGTTAACTAGCGGGCCCTTGGACTATGTAGGTTAACTAGCGGGCCCTTTGACGATCTAGGTTAGCAAACGGGCACTTGGACTATGTAGGTTACCTAGCAGGCACTTGGACTGTCTAGGTTACCTAGAGGGCACTTGAACTATCTAGGTTAACGAACGGGCACTTGGACTATGTAGGTTAGCTAACAGGAACTTGGACTATCTAGGTTAATGAACGGGCACTTGGACTATGGAGGTTACCTAGCGGGCACTTGGACTATGGAGGTTACATAGCGGGCACTTGGACTATCTAGGTTAGCTAACGGGTACTTGGACTATCTAGGTTACCTAGCGGGCACTTGGACTATGTAGGTTCCCTATCGGGCAGTTGGACTCTGTGGGTACCCTAACGGGCATTTGGACTATGTAGGTTCCCTAGCGGTCACTTGGACTATGTCGGTCCCTTAGCGGGCACTTGGACTATGTTGGTTCCCTATCGGGCAGTTGGACTATGTGGGTACCCTAGCAGGCATTTGGACTATCTAGGTTACCTAGCAGGCACTTTGACTATCTAGGTTAACTAACGGGCACTTGGACTATGTAGGTTACCTAGCGGGCACTTGGACTATGTAGGTTACTTTGCGGGCACTTGGCCTATCTAGGTTACCTAACGGGCACTTGGACTATGTAGGTTTACTAGCGGACACTTGGACAATCTTGGTTAACTAGCGGGCACTTGGACAATGCAGGTTCCCTAGCGGGCACTATGAATATGTAGCTTCCCTAGAGGGCACTTGGACCATATAAGTTCCCTATGGGCACTTGGACTATCTGGGTTCCCTAACGGGCACTTGGAATATGAAGATTCCCTATCGGGCACTTGGACTATGTAGGTTCCTCATTGGGCACTTGGACTATGTAAGTTCCCTATCGGGCACTTGGACTATGTAGGTTAACTAGCGGGCCCTTCGACTATCTAGGTTACCTAGCGGGCACTTGGACTATCTAGGTTAACTAGCGGGCACTTGTACAATGCAGGTTCCCTAGCGGGCACTTTGACTATGAAGGTTCCATAGAGGGCACTTGGACTATATAGGTTCCCTATGGTTACTTGGACTATCTAGGTGCCCTAACGGGCACTTGGAATACGTAGGTTCCCTTTCGCACACTTGGACTATGTAGGTTCTCAGCGGGCACTTGGACTATGTAGGTTAACTAGCGGGCACTTGGACTATCTAGGTTGTCCAGCGGGCACTTGGACTATGTAGGTCCCCTAGCGGGCACTTGGACTATGTAGATTAACTAGCGGGCACTTGGACCATCTAGGTTATCTAGAGGGCACTTGGACTATCTAGGATAACTAACGGACCTTGGACTATGTAGGTTAACTAGCGGGCACTTGGACGATCTAGGTTAACTAGCAGGCACTTGGATTATCTAGGTTAACTAGCGGGAACTTAGACTCTCTATGTTAACTGGCGGGCACTTGGACGATGCAGGTTCCCTAGAGGGCACTTGGACTATGTAGGTTCCCTAACGGGCACTTGGACTATGTAGGTCCCTTAGCGGGCACTTGGACTATGTTGGTTCCCTATCGGGCAGTTGGACTCTGTGGGTACCCTAACGGGCATTTGGACTATGTAGGTTCCCTAGCGGTCACTTGGACTATGTCGGTCCCTTAGCGGGCACTTGGACTATGTTGGTTCCCTATCGGGCTGTTGGACTATGTGGGTAACCTAGCAGGCATTTGGACTATCTAGGTTACCTAGCAGGCACTTTGACTATCTAGGTTAACTAACGGGCACTTGGACTATGTAGGTTACCTAGCGGGCACTTGGACTATGTAGATCCCTAGCGGGCACTTAGACTATGTAGGTTACCTAGCAGGCACTAGGACTGTCTAGGTTACCTAGCGGGCACTTGAACTATCTAGGTTAACGAACGGACACTTGGACTATGTAGGTTAGCCAACAGGAACTTGGACTATATAGGTTAACGAACGGGCACTTGGACTATGGAGGTTACCTAGCGGGCACTTGGACTATGGAGGTTACCTAGCGGGCACTTGGACTATCTAGGTTAGCTAACGGGTACTTGGACTATCTAGGTTCCCTAGCGGGCACTTGGACTATGTAGGTTCCCTAGCAGGGCTTTGATTATGTAAGTTCTCTAATGGGCACTTGAGCTATGTGGGTTCCCTAGCGGGCATTTGGACTATCTAGGTTACCTAACGGGCACTTGGACTATGTACGTTACTAGCGGGCATTTGGACTATGTAGGTTACCTAGCGGATACTTGGACTATGTAGGTTCCCCATCACGGACTTGGACAATGTAGGTTAACTAGCGGGCACTTGGACTATCTAGGTTAACTAGCGGGCCCTTGGACTATGTAGGTTAACTAGCGGGCCCTTTGACGATCTAGGTTAGCAAACGGGCACTTGGACTATGTAGGTTACCTAGCAGGCACTTGGACTGTCTAGGTTACCTAGAGGGCACTTGAACTATCTAGGTTAACGAACGGGCACTTGGACTATGTAGGTTAGCTAACAGGAACTTGGACTATCTAGGTTAATGAACGGACACTTGGACTATGGAGGTTACCTAGCGGGCCCTTGGACTATGGAGGTTACCTAGCGGGCACATGGACTATCTAGGTTAGCTAACGGGTACTTGGACTATCTAGGTTACCTAGCGGGCACTTGGACTATGTAGGTTCCCTATCGGGCAGTTGGACTCTGTGGGTACCCTAACGGGCATTTGGACTATGTAGGTTCCCTAGCGGTCACTTGGACTATGTCGGTTCCTTAGCGGGCACTTGGACTATGTTGGTTCCCTATCGGGCAGTTGGACTATGTGGGTACCCTGGCAGGCATTTGGACTATCTAGGTTACCTAGCAGGCACTTTGACTATCTAGGTTAACTAACGGGCACTTGGACTATGTAGGTTACCTAGCGGGCACTTGGACTACGTAGGTCCCTAGCGGGCACTTAGACTATTTAGGTTACCTAGCAGGCACTTGGACTGTCTAGGTTACCTAGCGGGCACTTGAACTATCTAGGTTAACGAACGGACACTTGGACTATGTAGGTTAGCTAACAGGAACTTGGACTATATAGGTTAACGAACGGGCACTTGGACTATGGAGGTTACCTAGCGGGCACTTGGACTATGGAGGTTACCTAGCGGGCACTTGGACTATCTAGGTTAGCTAACGGGTACTTGGACTATCTAGGTTCCCTAGCGGGCACTTGGACTATGTAGGTTCCCTAGCAGGGCTTTGATTATGTAAGTTCTCTAATGGGCACTTGGGCTATGTGGGTTCCCTAGCGGGCATTTGGACTATCTAGGTTACCTAACGGACACTTGGACTATGTACGTTACAAGCGGGCATTTGGACTATGTAGGTTACCTAGCGGATACTTGGACTATGTAGGTTCCCCATCAGGGACTTGGACAATATAGTTTAACTAGCGGGCACTTGTACTATCTAGGTTAACTAGCGGGCCCTTGGACTATGTAGGTTAACTAGCGGGCCCTTTGACAATCTAGGTTAGCAAACGGGCACTTGGACTGTCTAGGTTACCTAGAGGGCACTTGAACTATCTAGGTTAACGAACGGGCACTTGGACTATGTAGGTTAGCTAACAGGAACTTGGACTATCTAGGTTAATGAACGGTCACTTGGACTATGGAAGTTACCTAGCGGGCACTTGGACTATGGAGGTTACCTAGCGGGCACTTGGACTATCTAGGTTAGCTAACGGGTAGTTGGACTATCTAGGTTACCTAGCGGGCACTTGGACGATCTAGGTTAACTAGCGGCCACTTGGACTATCTAGGTTACCTAACGGGCACTTGGACTATGCAGGTAACCTAGCGGGCACTTGGACTATGTAGGTTAACTAGCGGGCACTTGGACTATCTAGGTTACCTAACGGGCACCTGGACTATCTAGATTACCTAGTGGGCACTTGGATTCTAAAGGTTACCTAGCCGGCCCTTGGACTATGTAGGTTACCTAGCGGGCAATTGGACTATCTAGGTTAACGAACGGGCACGTGGACTATGTAGGTAACCTAACGGGCACTTGGACTATCTAGGTTAGGTAACGGGCACTTGGACTATCTAGGTTACCTAGCGGAAACTTGGAAGATGTAGGTTACCTAGAGGGCACTTGGACTATAGGCTAACTAGCGGGCACTTGGACTTATAGGTTACCTAGCGGCCCTTGGACTATGTTGGTTACCTACCGCGACTTGGACTATCTAAGTTAACGAAAGTGCACTTGGACTATGTAAGTAAACTAGCGGGCAATTGGACAGTATAGGTTACCTAGCAGGCACTTGGACTATCTAGGTTAACGAATGGGCACTTGGACTACGTAGGTTACCAGCGGGCACTTGGACTATCTAGGTTAGCAAACCGGAACTTGGAATATCTAGGTTACCTAGCGGGCACTTGGACTATGTAGGATCCCTATCGGACATTTGTACTACTTAGGTTAACTAGCGGGCACTTTGACTATCTAGGTTAACTAGCGGGCACTTGGACTATCTAGGTTAACTAGCGGGCCATTGTACTATGTAGGTTAACTAGCGGGCACTTGGCCTATCTAGGTTACCTAACGGGAACTTGGACTATGTAGGTTTACTAGCGGACCCTTGGACGATCTAGGTTAACTAGCGGGCACTTGGACAATGCAGGTTCCCTAGCGGGCACTATGAATATGTAGCTTCCCTAGAGGGAACTTGGACTATATAGGTTCCCTATGGGCACTTGGACAATCTGGGTTCCCTAACGGGCACTTGGAATATGAAGATTCCCTATCGGGCACTTGGACTATATAGGTTAATTAGCGGGCACTTGGACTATGGAGGTTACCTAGCGGGCACTTGGACTATGGAGGTTAACTAGCGGTCACTTGGCCTATCTAGGTTACCTAACGGGAACTTGGACTATGTAGGTTTACTAGCGGACCCTTGGACTATCTAGATTAACTAGCGGGCACTTGGACGATGCAGGTTCCCTAGCGGGCACTTGGACTATATAGGTTAATTAGCGGGCACTTAGACTATGGAGGTTACATAGCGGGCACTTGGACTGTCTAGGTTACCTAACGGGCACTTGGACTATGTAGGTTAATTAGCGGGCACTTGGACTATGTAGGTTACCTAGCGGGCACTTGGACTATCTAGGTTAACGAACCGGCACGTGGACTATGTAGGTAACCTAACGGGCACTTGGACTATGTAGGTTAGGTAACGGGCACTTGGACTATCTAGGTTACCTAGCGGGAACTTGGAATATGTAGGTTACCTAGCGGGCACTTGGACTATAGTTTAACTAGCGGGCACTTGGACTATATAGGTTACCTAGCGGGCCCTTGGACTATATAGGTTACCTAGCGCGACTTGGACTATCTAAGTTAACGAACGTGCACTTGGACTATGTAGGTATCCTAGCGGGCACTTGGACAGTATAGGTTACCTAGCGGGCACTTGGACTATCTAGGTTAACGAATGGGCACTTGGACTATGTAGGTTACCTAGCGGGCACTTGGACTATCTAGGTTAGTAAACCGGAACCTGAAATATCTAGGTTACCTAGCGGGCACTTGGACTATGTAGGTTACCTTGCGGGCACTTGGCCTATCTAGGTTACCTAACGGGAACTTGGACTATGTAGGTTTACTAGCGGACACTTGGACAATCTTGGTTAACTAGCGGGCACTTGGACAATGCAGGTTCCCTAGCGTGCACTATGAATATGTAGCTTCCCTAGAGGGCACTTGGACCATATAGGTTCCCTATGGGCATTTGGACTATCTCGGTTCCCTAACGGGCACTTGGAATATGAAGTTTCCCTATCGGGCACGTGGATTATGTAGGTTCCTCATTGGGCACTTGGACTATGTAGGTTACCTAGCAGGCACTTGGACTGTCTAGGTTACCTAGCGGGCACTTGAACTATCTAGGTTAACGAACGGGCACTTGGACTATGTAGGTTAGCTAACAGGAACTTGGACTATCTAGGTTAACGAACGGGCACTTGGACTATGGAGGTTACCTAGCGGGCACTTGGACTATGAAGGTTACCTAGCGGGCACTTGGACTATCTAGGTTAGCTAAAGGGTACTTGGACTATCTAGGTTAACTAGCGGGCACTTGGACTATGTAGGTTACGTAGCGGGCACTTGGACTATCTAGGTTACCTAACGGGCACTTGGACTATGATAGGTAACCTAGCGGGCACTTGGACTGTTTAAGTTAACCAGGGGGCACTTGGACTATGTAGGTTAACTAGCGGGCACTTGGACTATCTAGGTTACCTAACGGGCACCTGCACTATCTAGATTACCTAGCGGGCACTTGGATTCTAAAGGTTACCTAGCCGGCCCTTGGACTATGTAGGTTACCTAGCGGGCAATTGGACGATCTAGGTTAACGAACGGGCACGTGGACTATGTAGTTAACCTAACGGGCACTTGGACTATCTAGGTTAGGTAACGGGCACTTGGACTATCTAGGTTACCTAGCGGGAACTTGGAATTTGTAGGTTACCTAGGGGACACTTGGACTATAGGTTAATTAGCGGGCACTTGGACTATATAGGTTACCTAGCGGCCCTTGGACTATGTTGGTTACCTACCGCGACTTGGACTATCTAAGTTAACGAATGGGCACTTGAACTACGTAGGTTACATAACGGGTACTTGGACTATCTAGGTTCCCTAGCGGGCACTTGGACTATGTAGGTTCCCTAGCAGGGCTTTGACTATGTAAGTTCTCTAACGGACACTTGGACTATGTGTGTTCCCTAGCGGGCATTTGGACTATCTAGGGTACCTAACGGGCACTTGGACTATGTACGTTACTAGCGGGCATTTGGACTATGTAGGTTACCTAGCGGATACTTGGACTATGTAGGTTAACTAGCGGGCCCTTTGACGATCTAGGTTAGCAAACCGGCACTTGGACTATGTAGGTTACCTAGCAGGCACTTGGACTGTCTAGGTTACCTAGTGGGCACTTGAACTATCTAGGTTAACGAACGGGCACTTGGACTATGTAGGTTAGCTAACAGGAACTTGGACTATCTAGGTTAACGAACGGGCACTTGGACTATGGAGGTTACCTAGCGGGCACTTGGACTATGGAGGTTACCTAGCGGGCACTTGGACTATCTAGGTTAGCTAACGGGTACTTGGACTATCTAGGTTACCTAGCGGGCACTTGGACTATGTAGGTTACCTAGCGGGCACTTGGACTATCTAGGTTACCTAACGGGCACTTGGACTATGCAGGTAACCTAGCGGGCACTTGGACTGTTTAATTAACCAGGGGGCACTTGGACTATGTAGGTTAACAAGCGGGCACTTGGACTATCTAGGTTACCTAACGGGCACCTGGACTATCTAGATTACCTAGCGGGCACTTGGATTCTAAAGGTTACCTATTTGGCCCTTGTACTATGTAGGTTACCTAGCGGGCAATTGTACGATCTAGGTTAACGAACGGGCACGTGGACTATGTAGTTAACGTAACGGGCACTTGGACTATCTAGGTTAGGTAACGGGCACTTGGACTATCTAGGTAACCTAGCGGGAACATGGAATATGTAGGTTACCTAGAGGGCACTTGGACTATAGGTTAATTAGCGGGCACTTGGACTATATAGGTTACCTACCAGCCCTTGGACTAGGTTGGTTACCTACCGCTACTTGGACTAGCTAAGTTAACGAATGGGCACTTGAACTACGTAGGTTACCTAGCGGGCACTTGGACTATCTAGGTTAGCAAACCGGAACTTGGAATATCTAGGTTACCTAGCGGGCACTTGGACTATGTAGGATCCCTATCGGACATTTGTACTACTTAGGTTAACTAGCGGGCCCTTTGACTATGTAGGTTAACTAGTGGGCACTTGGACTATCTAGGTCAACTAGCGGGCCATTGTACTATGTAGGTTAACTAGCGGGCACGTGGCCTATCTAGGTTACCTAACGGGAACTTGGACTATGTAGGTTTACTAGCGGACACTTGGACGATCTAGGTTAACTAGCGGGCACTTGGACAATGCAGGTTCTCTAGCGGGCACTATGAATATGTAGCTTCCCCAGAGGGAACTTGGACTATATAGGTTCCCTATGGGCACTTGGACAATCTGGGTTCCCTAACGGGCACTTGGAATATGAAGATTCCCTATCGGGCACTTGGACTTTGTAGGTTCCTCATTGGGCACTTGGACTATGTAGGTTAACTAGCGGGCCCTTGGACTATCTAGGTTACCTAGCGGGCACTTGGACTATCTAGGTTAACTAGAGGGCACTTGTACAATGCAGGTTCCCTAGTGGGCACTTTGACTATGTAGGTTCCCTAGAGGGCACTTGGACTATCTAGGTGCCCTAATGGGCACTTGGAATACGTAGATTCCCTTTCGGACACTTGGACTATGTAGGTTCCTCAGCGGGCACTTGGACTATGTAGGTTAACTAGCGGGCACTTGGACTATCTAGCTTACCTAGCGGGCACTTGGACTATGTAGGTTCCCTAGCGGGCACTTGGACTATCTAGGTTACCTAGCGGGCACTTGGACTATGTAGGTTCCCTAGCGGGCACTTGGACTATGTTTGTCCCTTAGCGGGCACTTGGACTATGTAGGTTCCCTATCGGGCAGTTGGACTATGTAGGTTAACTAGCGGGCCCTTAGACTATCTAGGTTACCTAGCAGGCACTTGGACTATGTACGTCCCCTAGCGGGCACTTGGAATATCTAGGTTAAATAGAGGGCCCTTGGACTATGTAGGTTAACTAGCGGGCCCTTGGAAAATCTAGGTTAACTAGCGGACCTTGGACTATGTAGGTTAACTAGCGGGCACTTGGACGATCTAGGTTAACTAGCGGCCACTTGGACTATCTAGCTTAACTAGCGGGCACTTGGACTATCTAGATTAACTAGCGGGCACTTGGACGATGCAGGTTCCCTAGCGGGCACTTGTACTATATAGGTTAATTAGCGGGCACTTGGACTATGGTGGTTACCTAGCGGGCACTTGGACTGTCTAGGTTACCTAACTGCACTTGGAATATGTAGGTTAATTAGCGGGCACTTGGACTATGTAGGTTACATAGCGGGCACTTGGACTATCTAGGTTAACGAACCGGCATGTGGTCTATGTAGGTAACCTTACGGGCACTTGGACTATGTAGGTTAGGTAACGAGCACTTGGACTATCTAGGTTACCTAGCGGGAACTTGGAATATGTAGGTTACCTAGCGGGCACTTGGACAATCTTGGTTAACTAGCGGGCACTTGGACTATATAGGTTACCTAGCGGGCCCTTGGACTATGTAGGTTACCTAGCGCGACTTGGACTATCTAAGTTAACGCACGTGCGCTTGGACTATGTAGGTAACCTAGCGGGCACTTGGACAGTATAGGTTACCTAGCGGGCACTTGGACTATCTAGGTTAACGAATGGGCACTTGGACTATGTAGGTTACCTAGCGGGCACTTGGACTATCTAGGTTAGTAAACCGGAACTTGGAATATCTAGGTTACCTAGCGGGCACTTGGACTATGTAGGTTAACTAGCGGGCCCTTCGACTATCTAGGTTACCTAGCGGACACTTGGACTATCTAGGTTAACTAGCGGGCACTTGTACAATGCAGGTTCACTAGCGGGCACTTTGACTATGTAGGTTCCCTAGAGGGCACTTGTACTATATAGGTTCCCTATGGTTACTTGGACTATCTAGGTGCCCTAACGGGCACTTGGAATACGTAGGTTCCCTTTCGGACACTTGGACTATGTAGGTTCCTCAGCGGGCACTTGGACTATGTAGGTTAACTAGCGGGCACTTGGACTATCTAGGTTGCCTAGCGGGCACTTGGACTATGTAGGTTAACTAGAGGGCACTTGGACTAACTAGGTTAACTAACGGACCTTGGACTATGTAGGTTAACTAGCGGGCACATGGACGATCTAGGTTAACTAGCGGGCACTTGGAGTATCTAGGTTAACTAGTGGGAACTTAGACTATCTATGTTAACTGGTGGGCACTTGGACGATGCAGGTTCCCTAGAGGGCACTTGGACTATGTAGGTTCCCTAACGGGCACTTGGACTATGTAGGTCCCTTAGCGGGCATTTGGACTATGTTGGTTCCCTATCGGGCAGTTGGACTCTGTGGGTACCCTAGCGGGCATATGGACTATGTAGGTTCCCTAGCGGGCACATGGACTATGTAGGTCCCTTAGCGGGCACTTGGACTATGTTGGTTCCCTATCGGGCAGTTGGACTATGTGGGTACCCTAGCGGGCATTTGGACTATCTAGGTTACCTAGCAGGCACTTTGACTATCTAGGTTAACTAACGGGCACTTGGACTATGTAGGTTACCTAGCGGGCACTTGGACTATGTAGGTTCCCTAGCGGGCACTTGGACTATGTAGGTTACCTAGCAGGCACTTGGACTGTCTAGGTTACTTAGCGGGCACTTGAACTATCTAGGTTAACGAACGGGCACTTGGACTATGTAGGTTAGCTAACAGGAACTTGGACTATCTAGGTTAACGAACGGGCACTTGGACTATGGAGGTTACCTAGCGGGCACTTGGACTATGGAGGTTACCTAGCGGGCACTTGGACTATCTAGGTTAGCTAACGGTTACTTGGACTATCTAGGTTCCCTAGCGGGCACTTGGACTATGTAGGTTCCCTAGCAGGGCTTTGACTATGTAAGTTCTCTAACGGGTACTTGGACTATGTGGGTTCCCTAGCGTGCATTTGGACTATCTAGGTTACCTAACGGGCACTAGGACTATGTACGTTACTAGCGGGCATTTGGACTATGTAGGTTACCTAGCGGATACTTGCACTATGTAGGTTCCCCATCAGGGACTTGGACAATGTATGTTAACTAGCGGGCACTTGGACTATCTAGGTTAACTAGCGGGCCCTTGGACTATGTAGGTTAACTAGCAGGCCCTTTGACGATCTAGGTTAGCAAACGGGCACTTGGACTATGTAGGTTACCTAGCAGGCACTTGGACTGTCTAGGTTACCTAGCGGGCACTTGAACTATCTAGGTTAACGAACGGGCACTTGGACTATGTAGGTTAGCTAACAGGAACTTGGACTATCTAGGTTAACGAACGGGCACTTGGACTATGGAGGTTACCTCGCGGGCATTTGGACTATGGAGGTTACCTAGCGGGCACTTGGACTATCTAGGTTAGCTAACGGGTACTTGGACTATCTAGGTTACCTAGCGGGCACTTGGACTATGTAGGTTACCTAGCGGGCACTTGGACTATCTAGGTTACCAAACGGGCACTTGGACTATGCAGGTAACCTAGCGGGCACTTGGACTGTTTAAGTTAACCAGCGGGCACTTGGACTATGTAGGTTAACTAGCGGGCACTTGGACTATCTAGGTTACCTAACGGGCACTTGGACTATCTAGATTAGCTAGTGGGCACTTGGATTCTAAAGGTTACCTAGCCGGCCCTTGGACTATGTAGGTTACCTAGCGGGCAATTGGACTATCTAGGTAAACGAACGGGCACGTTGACTATGTAAGTAACCTAACGGGCACATGGACTATCTAGGTTTGGTAACGGGCACTTGGACTATCTAGGGTACCTAGCGGGAACTTGGAATATGTAGGTTACCTAGAGGGCACTTGGACTATAGGTTAACTAGCGGGCACTTGGGCTATATAGGTTACCTAGCGGCCCTTGGACTATGTTGGTTACCTACCGCGACTTGGACTATCTAAGTTAACGAAAGTGCACTTGGACTATGTAAGTAACGTAGCGGGCACATAGACAGTATAGGTTACCTAGCAGGCACTTGGACTATCTAGGTTAACGAATGGGCACTTGGACTACGTAGGTTACCTAGTGGGCACTTGGACTATCTAGGTTAGCAAACCGGAACTTGGAATATCTAGGTTACCTAGCGGGCACTTGGACTATGCAGTATCCCTATCGGACATTTGTACTACTTAGGTTAACTAGCGGGCACTTTGACTATCTAGGTTAACTAGCGGGCACTTGGACTATCTAGGTCAACTAGCGGGCCATTGTTCTATGTAGGTTAACTAGCGGGCACTTGGCCTATCTAGGTTACCTAACGGGAACTTGGACTATGTAGGTTTACTAGCAGACACTTGGACGATCTACGTTAACTAGCGGGCACTTGGACAATGCAGGTTCCCTAGCGGGCACTATAAATATGTAGCTTCC